>NW_028263380.1:16734184-17073684 GCF_051168715.1 Poecilia mexicana | reverse complement strand
CATAGTCAGTCTTACATTTACTCTGATCAAGGCTGAGTATTTTGAGTTCGTTTCAGAATGAGCTGTTTTTTTTGTTTTTTTTTGTGGCTCTTGTCACTTTAAATCCAAATAAGCTGCTAATTTAATTATACAACCGTCTCTGAACATTATACAGACATATTTTCTGAATGGTAAGTAAACAATAAAACACTTGTCTGTTTCAGTGTTTTATTGTTTGAGAGGTAAAATCTGCTGACCGAACATTCTGGAGCTCAACTTGCGTTGCTAGGTGACGGGCTGCGCTTTGCAGTGGTTGCTAGGTAACGGCGCAGCGCCCATTGTTTGTCACTTAACAATCGGGAGATTTTAGAAACGGCTCATTTTCCAGACCCGAAAAAACATTAATTTATTAGCCAAAAAAACGACACGTATTTTCTAAGCGTTTCTAGGAGAAGTTAAAAAAAGTATAAAAACGTGCAAAATATAAATTTAGCATAATAGGTCTCTTGTAAAGGTTTAAGACTAAAACCTTTTGGCTACACACTCTAATGTTTAGTGGATAATATGTTCCAGGAGCGTCACATGGACACTAATGTGCCTCTGGCTTTGAGTTTTAATATCGCAGTCATGTTTCAGATCAGAGGCTTGCTTACTTATTCAAACTTTGCTCAGAGAGACAGCGCTACATATAACATGTTTACTATCTAATGGATTTTCACTGTGACCTTTCACTGGGGATTTTCACATGATAAAGCTGAGCAGATGATGACAAATGGCAGCACCTCTACTGACAGCAGACAGTGATCACAAATGAGTTTGTAATCCACTTAGAATGGGAGACAAAAAAACCACACAAAACAAATGGAATAATTTTAATTACAGTGATGTAATTCAGCAAACACATGGCAGGAAACGGGACTCACAACACCTGAGAGAAGCGCCACAGAACTTTGACTGCGTCCTCATGAAGGTCGAGTCACAAAGCATTTCATGTGATTTTTGCAGTACAAGCAAGTGGAGCAGTATATGTCTTTTCATAAACTGCCGGCCGATGTGCGGCAGAGGATTCATGACTACTATGAGCACCGATTCCAAGGCAAGATGTTTGATGAAGACAGCATACTGGGAGAACTCAGCGACCCACTGAAGGAGGTGGGTTATTCTTCAATCAAAGAAAGAACTTTGATTGTTCTCTCTTTTAATTCCAAGAGTTATTAATGAGAGCAGATTGTGGTTAGAATTTAAGGTGCAGACAGAGAATCTGCATGAAGTGCCAGGAGTTTAAGTGTCATAATTATTGTATCATTGCCAAAACGTTTATGTAATACTTCATAGATCCACCCAAGTAAAGTCAATTAGCAGAACTTGACTGAAAGCAGAGGAGGGAACTTAACTATTTCAATCAGGTGTGTTGAAACAGAATCATATCTAAAAGTTGCAAAACTTGAACCCTTGAAGACTGGAGTTTGGCACCTTACATGAGTTAATATTCATACATTTTATCAACAGTCTTCAACATGCACAGAAGAAAACTAAAAATGTGTTTTCCACTTGGTTTACTTCTGTCCATTTTGTCTCCGTCATGCAGGAGATTGTCAGCTATAACTGCCGTGGACTTGTCGCCAACATGCCGCTCTTTGCCAACACCGACCCTCACTTTGTCACCGTGATCCTGACCAAGCTGCGCTTTGAAGTTTTCCAGCCGGGAGACTATGTAATACGAGAGGGAACGCTGGGTCGGAAAATGTATTTCATCCAGCATGGCACCGTCACGATTATCCCGCGTGGCAGTAAGGAGTTAGTGCTCAGTGATGGAGCCTACTTTGGAGGTAAATACAGCGGAGTATTAAAACTCTATTCAGCTACTTATCAACTCTACGAGAGTCTTCATTATTCAGATTATTGCTGCCCTTCTTCTATAAAATCTCCCACAGAACCCTTGGTTGTAACTGCACTACATTTTCCAACTAATATTTACTATTTATTCTGAATTTCTAATGATAAATGTAATTTTTCGTCATTGGCTTGATGTCATTTTGAAGAAAAAACTAACATGTATGAAATATTACACTCTGTAAAAACAATGAAGATAATGTGCTAGTTGCTTGATTATAATTATACTGTAAATAAGTTTTGCAGTGTAGTTTTTTCGTCTTGCACTGTAAAAAAAAAATCTTACCATGAATTTTTATTGAACAAACAATAAAAATTCACTTGAAATAAGACAAAACTAATTTACAAATAGCATTTCTGTGAGAAGGAGTTTGTTTTAAGTCAATTATTTCTTAATATAAGTATCAAGTACCAGTTCCACTGGCATATTATTTTACTTATTACAAGACATATTTACAATACAATAAGTAAAATAATCAGCCTGTGAAACCAGTACATTTTTAAGTCAAGATTAAGCAATTATGGACTTAAAACTAGCTCCAATATCTTGTTGAAAAGTTACAAGTGCAGTAAAATATTTGGACTAGAATCTAAACCAAAAATATTTAGAAAGATTTTGAGTTTTTCTTCTAACTTTGACTAAACCAATTCTTTTTCTTGGCTCAGAGATCTGCCTACTAACTCAGGGCCGACGGACGGCCAGCGTGAGGGCCGACACCTACTGTCGCCTTTATTCGCTGAGTGTGGACGACTTCAACGAAGTCCTGGAGGAGCATCCTCTGATGAGGCGGGCGTTTGAGAGCGTGGCTGTGGAGCGACTGGATCGAGTTTCACGCAGATCCAGTTATCAGCCTCCAACGACTGAGTCTGAGTGAAGGAAGAAGAAAGAGAAAGAGACTCCAGCCAGACACACAAAGCACTTTTTAACAGATCTAAAGAAAATTAAAAAAATACAGATGTTGTTGAATGCTGCATCACTTGATTGAAACTATTGCACATTCATTAATTAGAAATTGTCACTTGAATATTAAAACTCAACATGTTTACGTGGATTTTATTGATGTTCACAAACTGAGTAAACCTTTGTCAGTGCTTTTTCCAGTTTTTTCTTCTGTATAACTGAGAGTTATAGATCCACATGTTTTTTTTAAACAAGTTACAGACTGTAAGCCATATAAATCAGGTGTTCAAGCAGAAACACATAAAAAAAATCCACTGGACCTCATGGACTGGATTTCTGTTTGCCCAGCACTGGGATGGGGGCAGCAGATGGTGGTGCATCATGAAGCTTTCTGATTCAAATGATCCCTAAGATCTGTATGTTGTGTCACATGGAGGTTAATACTGATGGCCGATAAGCTCCAGTGATGTAATAACTCAACTGTGAACGCAGCTGCAGGTGGTGGTGAACTTTTACATCACCCTATTTTTCTCATTTGTCATTGTCAGGATTTATAGTTACACTGGGTTTCAAAGAATAATGTCTTTTTAAATGATCAGACGCACAAAAAAATAAATAAATGAATAAAACTCTCAGTATGTTTATACTTTACCAGATTGAATCACTTAAATTCTGCTGATATATGATTCTTGTCAAGCACTTTTCACCAGGAAGAGAGGCAAAGGCAGGAGGAGGAAAGGTAAAACTGAGTTTGTTTGCATTTTTTTTTCCATCAACTGCCTCTTGTTTTACATGCTTAAGATCCTTTTTTAAATTGTATAAAATTAAAATTAGAGGGACAAATTGCTTTGCATGTTTGTAGAGCTGTAATTAGACCTTCTCTGACTGGGCTTCTGCCAAAATGTTTATATTTTGCTTGTACTGATTATGCAGAGTAAATATGAATATTTCTGACCCTGAGACATAGTGAGTTTTCCAAAGCAGCTGTCATAGAACGGCAAAGAACATTAGCTCATATTTGTACACATTGCATTGCTTTTTTAATTTAAAGAAGCATTTATCTACATTTCCAAAACACTCTATATTTAGATTTATCTCCATCTGAAACCGTTGTGCAAAGAGTGTAAACACTGAAAGGAAATATTGCTGTACATCACAGACGGCTGATGATGCAGATGTTTTTCTAAACAGCAGCTAATAATTCAGTGCTACGTCAGAGATCTGATGTTGGTGCAATCTTATATTTATTTTCCTGTAATTTTGGTCATTTTTACATTAAAATGTCTTCTGGGGGACTTTTTCAGGGAGTGACTTTGGTTATGCATGAAATTGTAAAGACAGGTTGTCCAAGAAATTATTAAAGTAAGAGTAAAACACTATATAAAGAGAAAATCTGCTTGGCTTTTGAGTAACAAATCGTTATGATTTATTTAACATTTAAAAATTATGTCATCAGACAAACAAAGCTATAAACCTATGAGCAAATTCTGACATTTTAAAGACTAATATGAAAGCAAAGAACATAATTACAATTATAAGAAAGACTTAGATTCAAATTCTTATGGTTAAAATGTATAAAACCAATATTTACAGTCAGCGCTTGATCTCCAAATAGTACAACAGGCACAGAAAATTAGTACAAGTCTTGTGTACAGACAAAAAGTCTCTTTTTAACATAAACTGTATGTGTGTCTCTGCATTTTGGTAAAAACATGTTTATTCTTCATTTACTGAAGTAACTCAAAGTGTGTAGTAGCCAGAAATATTTAAGAGTAGCAGTTTTAATAATATTACTCAAGTAAAAGTAAAAAGTTCTCTGTAGTATCTTTTTTCAACTAAATGAAAGTGAGGAAATGTAATATATAACTGAGTCACAGCCTAAAAACATAACATCTTTTTATAGTCATAATAGAAGACAGCTGCAGCAGAAAAGAGAAAAATACAACAGACAAAAGACACGAAATTATTGAAGACAATAATAATCAACCATGCTTTCTTACATTTTCCATATACATGTTTATTTATTCATAAAACTTTTACAGAGGGAGAGTTAAACTGGTTAAAATAATATGAAACAAATAGCATCAGTTACAACCTCATCTTGTTTTGAAGAGAAACCTTAGAGATTTTTTTGTATGTAGATATTTTTGAGAATGCACAATCATTAAACTTACAAAGAATGCATAACAGTATTTTTTATTATAAGTGTATTAAGGTCAACAACACCCACCCACCCACCCACCCACTCTTTGTCTATACAGTAGAGAATAATGCAAATCAATCCCTCAAGTCCAATCTTGTGAGAATGTTCTGGAAGGGAGTCCATGTCCGGTCAAACTCTGTTAGTGTATGAAATAGTCAGTGGGCTCCAAAGCCACTTCAGCTATCAGCATCAGTCCTGGCTCTCCTCAGGGCTGTGTGCTGAGCCCTCTGCTCTTCACGTTGTACATAAACAGGATGTTAATACAATAACATACAGTTTATCAGTATTGTTTTTTGATACAGAATATGTCAGAAAAAAAACAAAGCATCTCTGAAAGAAAATGCGTCATGGTTGCACATCTCCAAGAATCCAAATGTAAAGATCCAAATGATCACATTTAACAAATACAACAACTTTCAGCTTTATAGACATGAAACCCCTCCAGTCTTTCATTCTAGTGTTAAACCAAATCAATTGAATAGTGAACAGGACATGTATGGAAAATACTTCTATGGCTTTTAACCTGTGTGACGCCTCAGGTGGCAAGTTAAACTGACTTTGTGACGAAAACTTTTTCCACAGCTCCCACATGAAAACGGCTTTTCACCAGTGTGAATCATCATGTGCCAAGTTAAATGCTGTTTTCGACTAAAACTTTTTCCACAGCTCCCACATGAAAACGGCTTTTCACCAGTGTGAATCATCATGTGCTGAGTTAACTCCTGTTTTCGACTAAAACTTTTTCCACAGCTCCCACATGAAAACAACTTTTCACCAGTGTGAATCATCATGTGCTGAGTTAACTCCTGTTTTCGACTAAAACTTTTTCCACAGCTCCCACATGAAAACGGCTTTTCACCAGTGTGAATCATCATGTGCACAGTTAAATGCTGTTTTTGTCTAAAACTTTTTCCACAGCTCCCACATGAAAACGGCTTTTCACCAGTGTGAATCATCATGTGCCCAGTTAAATGCTGTTTTTGACTAAAACTTTTTCCACACTTCACACATGAAATCAGGTTTTGAAATGTATGAGTTCTCATGTGAACATCAAAAACAGATTTTAAAGCGAAATGCTTTTTACAGATGACACATGAGAAAGGTTTTCTTCTTTTCTGATTTTTCTTCTCAGCTTGAGCAGCTTCCTTTAAGAGGACTTGGTTCCTGTTTGGTTCTGATTCAGTTTGGTGTGTTTGCTCATCAACATGAACCAACATGCAGGTATCAGTCTCCTGTTTTAATTCAATCTCTTCTTCACCCTGACTGCAGTAATCTTCTTTCTCTTCCTGGTTTTGTTTTCCTTGCAGAGGTTCTAACTCCTCCTGGTCCAGAGTGGATCTTCTCTCTTGGTAACACTGCAGGGAACCTGGAGAAGAAAACAGAGAAAAAGAGTTATTGTTAACTTTATTGAAGTAAGTAGGAGAAATCTTTCATTGCTTAAAACAGAAATCAACAAAAAAAAAAAAAACACTTGAAAATTCAAAAGCGTAGACAGAGAGACAGATCAGTCGTCACATCCAGCTGACATTTGGAGAATTCTCAAATGAACGGATTAAAAAAAATATATTTTATCTTATCGCAAAATTAATAGTAGGGATTATTGTTGATATTTAACAGTAAATTGCATTATGTCGAGATGGTATTTATCTATATTACTCTGAATTATATAAAAAATTTAGTTTAGTCCACTTTATATCTTTGGGAATTATTTACAAACATGAGTTTATTTGTACATTAATAGTTGTTCAGTTTTTGTTCCTTTCTTATTTACTTTTCTAAGTTAAACAGGAAGAACTGTGGGTCCATTTTCCATCAGTATAGGGACTGGTATCGGACCAGCATGCACTGGGTTGGGCCTGTAGGTTTTGACCAGAGCAGCAGAGGAAACAATGAAAAGTAGTGATGATGAGATGAAGCTTCATGAAGCCCTGAGGAACTCCATCCAATCACTGGACTCATGAGCCGATGCACCGCGGTGCTTCATCTGCTCCACTGTGACATCAAGTGGACAATATATGTAAAATAGGCAAAACAACATGAAGCCTTACAATAAATAAACAAATAAAAAATGTTTGTGATTCTGATACATAAATTCTGATTAACCTGGTTGTATGAAACAATGGCTGGATCAAAAAGAAAACGGGAAAAACAGGAGAGAGGGTGTATTGGCTTGTTATTCGCTATGTCAGCACAGACAACAATTTATGACAAAAAATAAAAACTTCGGCACCTCGGCACTTCACAGACATCACAGCGTAATTGTGATGTCTGCGTTCATTTACGTGTTAACAAAATATTTCTACGGGAAAAGAACATTTACTAAAATGATCCTCATACAGAAAGCTGCAGACATTAACCTTCGTCCAAACGCTGGTGTTTCCTACCTAATCGGTGTAAGATTATCCGGGGGGTCCGGGAGAAATCCAGCAGTCTGCGCTGATCATCCATCTCTTCCTCCGACTTGACGATTATTTCTTTAAACTCTGAAAGTTTCTTCCGCAGCAGATAACAGGAGCTTTTTGATAAACTCGTTAAAACTGGACAGAAAATAGTTTTTCAGAGAAACACTCAAACATTTAACACAACAGACCATGTGCAGTTCTCTTTGTCTTCTTCTTTGGGGTTTTATTTGTTGGTTTTCATGTTATTGCTTTACCGCCACCTTGTGGATCCTTCGATCATTACATGTAAGGAGTTCTCATACAGTGCCAGTTCTTTTTGAGAAACGTAAAATCTTTTCATAGTAATAATAGAAGACAGCTGCAGCAGAAAAGAGAAAAATACAACTAAAACAAACAACAACAAAAAACTAAATTATTGACAACCATAATTTCTAAAATCGAGATCAATTAATGTATGTAAATTAGTTTATTAACTGTATTTATTTTTTGTTTATTCATAAAACTTTTCATTCAGGTGTGCTGAGCCAGAACCAAATCTAAAAGTTGCAAAACAACGACCCTTGAAGACCGGAGTTTGACAGTTTTAATGAGTTAATACTCATACATTTTATCAACAATCTTCAACATGCACAGCAGAAAACTAAAAATGTGTTTTGTCTCCGTCATGCAGGAGATTGTCAGCTATAACTGCCGTGGACTTGTCGCCAACATGCCGCTCTTTGCCAACACCGACCCTCACTTTGTCACCGTGATCCTGACCAAGCTGCGCTTTGAAGTTTTCCAGCCGGGAGACTATGTAATACGAGAGGGAACGCTGGATCAGAAAATGTATATCCAGCATGGCACCGTCACGATTGTCCCGCGTGGCAGTAAGGAGTTAGTGCTCAGTGATGGAGCCTACTTTGGAGGTAAATACAGCGGAGTATAAAAACTCTATTCAGCTACTTATCAACTCTACGAGAGTCTTCATTATTCATATTATTGCTGCCACCCTTCTTCTATAAAATCTCCCACAGAACCCTTGGTTGTAACTGCACTACATTTTCCAACTAATATTTACTATTTATTCTGAATTTCTAATGGTAAATGTAACTTTTCATCATTGGCTTGATGTAATTTTGAAGAAAAATCTAACATTTATGAAATATTATACTCTGTAAAAACAATGAAGATAATGTGCTAGTTGCTTGATCATAATTACACTGTAAATAAGTTTTGCAGTGTAGTTTTTTTGTCTTGCATTGTAAAAAAAATCTTACCATGAATTTTTATTGGGCAAACAATAAAAATTCACTTGAAATAAGACAAAACTAATTTACAAATAGCATTTCTGTGAGAAGAAGGAGTTTGTTTTAAGTCAATTATTTCTTAATATAAGTATCAAGTACCAGTTCCACTAGCATATTATTTTACTTAGTACAAGACATTTTTACAATACAATAAGCAAAATAATCAGCCTGTGAAACCAGTACATTTTTAAGTCAACATTAAGGAATTATGGACTTAAAACTAGCTCCAATATCTTGTTGAAAAGTTACTTCAAGTGCACTAAAATATTTGGACTAGAAACTAAACCAAAAATATTTAGAAAGATTTTGAGTTTTTCTTCTAACTTTGACTAAACCAATTCTTTTTCTTGGCTCAGAGATCTGCCTACTAACTCAGGGCCGACGGACGGCCAGCGTGAGGGCCGACACCTACTGTCGCCTTTATTCGCTGAGTGTGGACGACTTCAACGAAGTCCTGGAGGAGCATCCTCTGATGAGGCGGGCGTTTGAGAGCGTGGCTGTGGAGAGACTGGATCGAGTTTCACGCAGATCCAGTTATCAGCCTCCAACGACTGAGTCTGAGTGAAGGAAGAAGAAAGAGAAGGAGACTCCAGCCAGACACACAAAGCACTTTTTAACAGATCTAAAGAAAATAAAAAAATACAGATGTTGTTGAATGCTGCATCACTTGATTGAAACTATTGCACATTCATTAATTAGAAATTGTCACTTGAATATTAAAACTCAACATGTTTACGTGGATTTTATTGATGTTCACAAACTGAGTAAACCTTTGTCAGTGCTTTTTCCAGTTTTTTCTTCTGTATAACTGAGAGTTATAGATCCACATGTTTTTTTTAAACAAGTTACAGACTGTAAGCCATATAAATCAGGTGTTCAAGCAGAAACACATAAAAAAAAAATCCACTGGACCTCATGGACTGGATTTCTGTTTGCCCAGCACTGGGATGGGGGCAGCAGATGGTGGTGCATCATGAAGCTTTCTGATTCAAATGATCACTAAGATCTGTATGTTGTGTCACATGGAGGTTAATACCGATGGCCGATAAGCTCCAGTGATGTAATAACTCAACTGTGAACGCAGCTGCAGGTGGTGGTGAACTTTTACATCATCCTATTTTTCTCATTTGTCATTGTCAGGATTTATAGTTACACTGGGTTTCAAAGAATAATGTCTTTTTAAATGATCAGACGCACAAAAAAATAAATAAATGAATAAAACTCTCAGTATGTTTATACTTTACCAGATTGAATCACTTAAATTCTGCTGATATATGATTCTTGTCAAGCACTTTTCACCAGGAAGAGAGGCAAAGGCAGGAGGAGAAAAGGTAAAACTGAGTTTGTTTGCATTTTTTTTTCCATCAACTGCCTCTTGTTTTACATGCTTAAGATCCTTTTTGTTTCTAAAGTATTTTGGTCAAAACAGGTCTTTAATAGAGTGATGGTAATAATTTAAATTGTATAAAATTAAAATTTTAAGGACAAATTGCTTTGCATGTTTGTAGAGCTGTAATTAGACCTTCTCTGACTGGGCTTCTGACAAAATGTTTATATTTTGCTTGTACTGATTATGCAGAGTAAATATGAATATTTCTGACCCTGAGACATAGTGAGTTTTCCAAAGCAGCTGTCATAGAACTGCAAAGAACATTAGATCATATTTGTACACATTGCATTGCTTTTTTCATTTAAAGAAGCATTTATCTACATTTCCAAAACACTCTCTATATTTAGATTTATCTCCGTCTGAAACCGCTGCGTGTTGTGCAAAGAGTATAAGCACTGAAAGGAAATATTGCTGTACATCACAGACGGCTGATGATGCAGATGTTTTCCTAAACAGCAGCTAATAATTCAGTGCTACGTCAGAGATCTGATGTTGGTGCAATCTTATATTTATTTTCCTGTAATTTTGGTCATTTTTATATTAAAATGTCTTCTGGGGGACTTTTTCAGGGAGTGACTTTGGTTATGCATGAAATTGTAAACACAGGTTGTCCAAGAAATTATTAAAGTAAGAGTAAAACACTATATAAAGAGAAAATCTGCTTGGCTTTTGAGTAACAAATCGTTATGATTTATTTCACATTTAAAAATTATGTCATCAGACAAACAAAACTATAAACCTAAGAGCAAATTCTGACATTTTAAAGACTAATATGAAAGCAAAGAACATAATTACAATTATAATAAGAAAGACTTAGATCCAAATTCTTATGGTTAAAATGTATAAAAACAATATTTACAGTCAGCGCTTGATCTCCAAATAGTACAACAGGCACGGAAAATTAGTACAAGTCTTGTGTACAGACAAAAAGTTTCTTTTTAACATAAACTGTATGTGTGTCTCTGCATTTTGGTAAAAACATGTTTATTCTTCATTTACTGAAGTAACTCAAAGTGTGTAGTAGCCAGAAATATTTAAGAGTAGCAGTTTTCATAATATTACTCAAGTAAAAGTAAAAAGTTCTCTGTAGTATCTTTTTTCAACTAAATGTGAGGAAATGTAATATATAACTGAGTCACAGCCTAAAAACATAACATCTTTTTATAGTCATAATAGAAGACAGCTGCAGCAGAAAAGAGAAAAATACAACTAAGACAAAAGAAACCAAATCAATTGAATAGTGAACAGGACATATATGGAAAATACTTCAATGGCTTTTAACCTGTGTGACGCCTCATGTGGCAAGTTAAACTGACTTTGTGACGAAAACTTTTTCCACATCTCCCACATGAAAACGGCTTTTCACCAGTGTGAATCATAATGTGCTGAGTTAACTTCTGTTTTAGTCTAAAATTTTTTCCACAGCTCCCACATGAAAACGGCTTTTCACCAGTGTGAATCCTTATGTGCTGAGTTAACTCCTGTTTTTGTCTATAACTTTTTCCACAGCTCCCACATGAAAACGGCTTTTCACCAGTGTGAATCATCATGTGCTGAGATAAATTCTGTTTTTGATTAAAACTTTTTCCACAGCTCCCACATGAAAACGGCTTTTCACCAGTGTGAATCCTTATGTGCTGAGTTAACTCCTGTTTTTGTCTATAACTTTTTCCACAGCTCCCACATGAAAACGGCTTTTCACCAGTGTGAATCATCATGTGCTGAGATAAATTCTGTTTTTGATTAAAACTTTTTCCACAGTTTACACATGAAAACAGCTTTTCTCCAGTGTGAATCATCATGTGCTGAGATAAATTCTGTTTTTGATTAAAACTTTTTCCACAGTTTACACATGAAAACAACTTTTCTCCAGTATGAATCATCATGTGCTGAGTTAAACTCTGTTTTCGATTAAAACTTTTTCCACAGTTTAGACATGAAAACGGCTTTTCACCAGTGTGAATCATCATGTGCTGAGTTAAATGTTGTTTTTGTCTAAAACTTTTACCACAGTTTAGACATGAAAACAACTTTTCTCCAGTGTGAATCATCATGTGCCGAGTTAAATGCTGTTTTCGACTAAAACTTTTTCCACACTTCACACATGAAAACGGCTTTTCACCGGTGTGAATCATCAGATGCTGAGTTAACTCCTGTTTTTGTCTAAAACTTTTTCCACAGCTCCCACATGAAAACGGCTTTTCACCAGTGTGAATCATCATGTGCCGAGTTAAATGCAGTTTTCGACTAAAACTTTTTCCACACTTCACACATGAAATCAGGTTTTGAACCGTATGAGTTCTCATGTGAGCATCAAAAACAGATTTTAAAGCGAAACGCTTTTTACAGATGACACATGAGAAAGGTTTTCTTCTTTTCTGATTTTGCTTCTCAGCTTCAGCAGCTTCCTTTAAGAGGACTTGGTTCCTGTTTGGTTCTGATTCACTTTGGTGTGTTTGCTCATCAACAGGAACCAACATGCAGGTATCAGTCTCCTGTTGTAATTCAATCTGTTCTTCACCCTGACTGCAGTAATCTTCTTTCTCTTCCTGGTCTTGTTTTCCTTGCAGAGGTTCTAACTCCTCCTGGTCCAGAGTGGATCTTCTCTCTTGGTAACACTGCAGGGAACCTGGAGAAGAAAACAGAGAAAAATACTTATTGTTAACTTTATTGAAGTAAGTAGGAGAAATCTTTCATCGCTTAAAACAGAAATAAAAAAAAAACACTTGAAAATTCAAAAGCGTAGACAGAGAGACAGATCAGTCGTCACATCCAGCTGACATTTGGAGAATTCTGAAATGAACGGATTAAAAAAAATTGTTTTATCTTATCGCAAAATTAATAGTAGGGATTATTGTTGATATTTAACAGTAAATTGCATTATGTCAAGATGGTATTTATCTGTATTACTCTGAATTATATAAAAAATTTAGTTTAGTCCACTTTATATCTTTGGGGTTTATTTACAAACATGAGTTTATTTGTACGTTAATAGTTGTTCAGTTTTTGTTCCTTTCTTATTTACTTTTCTAAGTTAAACAGGAAGAACTGTTTCCCGTCCTGTTTCCCATTTTCCGTCAGTATAGGGACTGGTATCGGACCAGCATGCACTGGGTTGGGCCTGTAGGTTTTGACCAGAGCAGCAGAGGAAACAATGAAAACTAGTGATGATGGGATGAAGCTTCATGAAGCCCTGAGGAACTCCATCCAATCACTGGACTCATGAGCCGATGCACCGCGGTGCTTCATCTGCTCCACTGTGACATCAAGTGGACAATATATGTAAAATAGGCAAAACAACATGAAGCCTTACAATAAATAAACAAGTAAAAAATGTTTGTGATTCTGATACATAAATTCTGATTAACCTGGTTGTATGAAACAATGGCTGGATCAAAAAGAAAACGGGAAAAACAGGAGAGAGGGTGTATTGGCTTGTTATTCGCAATGTCACCAGGGACAACAATTTATGACAAAAAATAAAAACTTCGGCACCTCGGCACTTCACAGGCATCACAGCGTAATATTGTGATGTCTGCGTTCATTTACGTGTTAACAAAATATTTATACGGGAAAAGAACATTTACTAAAATGATCCTCATACAGAAAGCTGCAGACATTAACCTTCGTCCAAACGCTGGTGTTTCCTACCTAATCGGTGTAAGATTATCCGGGGAGTCCGGGAGAAATCCAGCAGTCTGCGCTGATCATCCATCTCTTCCTCCGACTTGACGATTATTTCTTTAAACTCTGAAAGTTTCTTCCGCAGCAGTTAACAGGAGCTTTTTGATAAACTCGTTAAAACTGGACAGAAAATAGTTTTTCAGAGAATCACTCAAACATTTAACACAACAGACCACGTGCAGTTCTCTTTGTCTTCTTCTTTGGGGTTTATGATTGTCGGTTTTCATGTTATTGCTTTACCGCCACCTTGTGGATCCATCGATCATTACATGTAAGGAGTTCTCATACAGGGCCAGTTCTTTTTGAGAAACGTAAAATCTTTTCATAGTAATAATAGAAGACAGCTGCAGCAGAAAAGAGAAAAATACAACTAAAACAAACAAAAAAAAACTAAATTATTGACAACCATAATTTCTAAAATCGAGATCAATTAATGTATGTAAATTAGTTTATTAAATGTATTTATTTTTTGTTTATTCATAAAACTTTTCATTCAGGTGTGTTGAGCCAGAACCAAATCTAAGAGTTGCAAAACAACGACCCTTGAAGACTGGAGTTTGACAGTTTTAATGAGTTAATCCTCATACATTTTATCAACAGTCTTCAACATGCCCAGCAGAAAACTAAAAATGTGTTTTGTCTCCGTCATGCAGGAGATTGTCAGCTATAACTGCCGTGGACTTGTCGCCAACAGGCCGCTCTTTGCCAACACCGACCCTCACTTTGTCACCGTGATCCTGACCAAACTGCGCTTTGAAGTTTTCCAGCCAGGAGACTATGTAATACGAGAGGGAACGCTGGGTCGGAAAATGTATTTCATCCAGCATGGCACCGTCACGATTATCCCGCGTGGCAGTAAGGAGTTAGTGCTCAGTGATGGAGCCTACTTTGGAGGTAAATACAGCAGAGTATTAAAACTCTATTCAGCTACTTATCAACTCTACGAGAGTCTTCATTATTCAGATTATTGCTGCCCTTCTTCTATAAAATCTCCTACAGAACCCTTGGTTGTAACTGCACTACATTTTCCAACTAATATTTACTATTTATTCTGAATTTCTAATGGTAAATGTAATTTTTCATCATTGGCTTGATGTCATTTTGAAGAAAAAACTAACATTTATGAAATATTATACTCTGTAAAAACAATGCTTGATTATAATTATACTATAAATAAGTTTTGCAGTGTAGTTGTTTTTCTTGCACTGTAGAAAAAAATCTTACCATGAATTTTTATTGAACAAACAATAAAAATCCACTTGAAATAAGACAAAACTAATTTACAAATAGCATTTCTGTGAGAAGAAGGAGTTTAAGTCAATTATTTCTTAAAATAAGTATCAAGTACCAGTTCCACTGGCATATTATTTTACTTATTACAAGACATTTTTACAATACAATAAGTAAAATAATCAGCCTGTGAAACTAGTACATTTTTAAGTCAACATTAAGCAATTATGGACTTAAAACTAGCTCCAATATCTTGTTGAAAAGTTACTTCAAGTGCACTAAAATATTTGGACTAGAAACTGAACCAAAAATATTTAGAAAGATTTTGAGTTTTTCTTCTAACTTTGACTAAACCAATTCTTTTTCTTGGCTCAGAGATCTGCCTACTAACTCAGGGCCGACGGACGGCCAGCGTGAGGGCCGACACCTACTGTCGCCTTTATTCGCTGAGTGTGGACGACTTCAACGAAGTCCTGGAGGAGCATCCTCTGATGAGGCGGGCGTTTGAGAGCGTGGCTGTGGAGCGACTGGATCGAGTTTCACGCAGATCCAGTTATCAGCCTCCAACGACTGAGTCTGAGTGAAGGAAGAAGAAAGAGAAGGAGACTCCAGCAAGACACACAAAGCACTTTTTAACAGATCTAAAGAAAATAAAAAAATACAGATGTTGTTGAATGCTGCATCACTTGATTGAAACTATTCCACATTCATTAATTAGAAATTGTCACTTGAATATTAAAACTCAACATGTTTACGTGGATTTTATTGATGTTCACAAACTGAATAAACCTTTGTCAGTGCTTTTTCCAGTTTTGTCTTCTGTATAACTGAGAGTTATAGATTCACATGTTTGTTTTTTTTTAAACAAGTTACAGACTGTAAGCCAGTGGTTCCCAAACTTTTTCTTCTGCGCCCCTCCCCCCCCCACCCCCCAGTGGTTTCCAAACATTTGCTGCGTCTCCCCTATGGATTACAAATAGCTGTCTTGTTGAAACTACGCGTGTGATGGGGGGAGTGGGGGCGGGCATCGACTTTTTTGGGGGCAAAATGAATGTACGTCGTTGAAAATAGACACCAACATCGGTAGCCTACAAGCTACTTGTTAAGCTTAAGGTTCTGCATTGATATTAGCTAGTCATCGTTTAGCTAACATTACCTGCATCCAGCAGCTTTACTCAACTCAGTCGGTTAGTTTGGAGGGAAAAACTGTGAAAAGTTCTTTGCGTTTTGCTGGTTTGCTGCCGTGATTCTAACACAAACCTACGTAGCTCCGCACAGCAGCAGCAGGTCTCCTTCACAGGTGTAAACCCAGCGCGAGCGTCGTAGCGCTCATGTTGCGTTTAAAGGGGGCTCGGAAAAACAGGTTACAACATGTTAACAACGGATTAAACAGTTTTAACTGCTGATAAAAGTGACAGAGGACACAAATATGGGAAGTGTGGAAGCCTCTACTGTATTAAATTGACAGGAATAACAGAGAGTTGACCATTCTAAGGTAAAAACCCAGCGCATACAGCGTTCATGTTTTTTTTTTTTTTTTCATCCAGGCGGCTTCCCGCGCCCCCCCTGCAATGACACGTCGCCGCCCCTAGGGGGCGCGCCCCACAGTTTGGGAACCTATGCTGTAAGCCATATTAATCAGGTGTTCAAACAGAAACACATAAAAAAATCCACTGGACCTCATGGACTGGATTTCTGTTTGCCCAGCACTGGGATGGGGGCAGCAGATGGTGGTGCATCATGAAGCTTTCTGATTCAAATGATCCCTAAGATCTGTATGTTGTGTCACATGGAGGTTAATACTGATGGCCGATAAGCTCCAGTGATGTAATAACTCAACTGTGAACGCAGCTGCAGGTGGTGGTGAACTTTTACATCACCCTATTTTTCTCATTTGTCATTGTCAGGATTTATAGTTACACTGGGTTTCAAAGAATAATGTCTTTTTAAATGATCAGACGCACAAAAAAATAAAGAAATGAATAAAACTCTCAGTATGTTTATACTTTACCAGATTGAATCACTTAAATTCTGCTGATATATGATTCTTGTCAAGCACTTTTCACCAGGAAGAGAGGCAAAGGCAGGCGGAGAAAACATAAAACTGAGTTTGTTTGCATTTTTTCTCATCAACTGCCTCTTGTTTTACATGCTTAAGATCCTTTTTGTTTCTAAAGTATTTTGGTCAAAACAGGTCTTTAATAGAGTGGTGGTAATAATTTAAATTGTATAAAATTAAAATTTGAAGGACAAATTGCTTTGCATGTTTGTAGAGCTGTAATTAGACCTTCTCTGACTGGGCTTCTGCCAAAATGTTTATATTTTGCTTGTACTGATTATGCAGAGTAAATATGAATATTTCTGACCCTGAGACATGGTGAGTTTTCCAAAGCAGCTGTCATAGAACGGCAAAGAACATTAGATCATATTTGTACACATTGCATTGCTTTTTTAATTTAAAGAAGCATTTATCTACATTTCCAAAACACTCAATATATTTAGATTTATCTCTATCTATAACCGTTGCGTGTTGTGAAGAGTGTAAGCACTGAAAGGAAATATTGCTGTACATCACAGACGGCTGATGATGCAGATGTTTTTCTAAACAGCAGCTAATAATTCAGTGCTACATCAGAGATCTGATGTTGGTGCAATCTTATATTTATTTTCCTGTAATTTTGGTCATTTTTATATTAAAATGTCTTCTGGGGGACTTTTTCAGGGAGTGACTTTGGTTATGCATGAAATTGTAAACACAGGTTGTCCAAGAAATTATTAAAGTAAGAGTAAAACACTATATAAAGAGAAAATCTGCTTGGCTTTTGAGTAACAAATCGTTATGGTTTATTTCACATTTAAAAATTATGTCATCAGACAAACAAAACTATAAACCTATGAGCAAATTCTGACATTTTAAAGACTAATATGAAAGCAAAGAACATAATTACAATTATAAAAAAGACTTAAATCCAAATTCTTATGGTTCAAATGTATAAAACCAATATTTACAGTCAGCGCTTGATCTCCAAATAGTACAACAGGCACAGAAAATTAGTACAAGTCTTGTGTACAGACAAAAAGTCTCTTTTTAACATAAACTGTATGTGTGTCTGTGCATTTTGGTAAAAACATGTAACTCAAAGTGTGTATTAGCCAGAAATATTTAAGAGTAGCAGTTTTCATAATATTACTCAAGTAAAAGTAAAAAGTTCTCTGTAGTATCTTTTTTCAACTAAATGTGAGGAAATGTAATATATAACTGAGTCACAGCCTAAAAACATAACATCTTTTTATAGTCATCATAGAAGACAGCTGCAGCAGAAAAGAGAAAAATACAACTAAGACAAAAGACACCAAATTATTGAAGACAATAATAATCAACCATGCTTTCTTACATTTTCCATAAACATGTTTATTTATTCATAAAACCTTTACAGGGGGAGAGTTAAACTGGTTAAAATAATATGAAACAAGTAGCATCAGTTACAACCTCATCTTGTTTTGAAGAGAAACCTTAGAGATTTTTTTGTATGTAGTTATATTTGAGAATGCACAATCATTAAACTTACAGAGAACGAATAACAGTATTTTTTATTATAAGTGTATTAAGGTCAACAACACCCACCCACCCACTCTTTCTCTATACAGTAGAGAATAATACAAATCAATCCCTCAAGTCCAATCTTGTGAGAATGTTCTGGAAGGGAGTCCATGTCCGGTCAAACTCTGTTAGTGCATGAAATAGTCAGTGGGCTCCAAAGCCACTTCAGCTATCAGCATCAGTCCTGGCTCTCCTCAGGGCTGTGTGCTGAGCCCTCTGCTCTTCACGTTGTACATAAACAGGATGTTAATACAATAACATACAGTTTATCAGTATTGTTTTTTGATACAGAATATGTCAGAAAAAAAAACAAAGCATCTCTGAAAGAAAATGCGTCATGGTTGCACATCTCCAAGAATCCAAATGTGAAGATCCAATTGATCACATTTAACAAATACAACAACTTTCAGCTTTATAGACATGAAACCCCTCCAGTCTTTCATTCTAGTGTTAAACCAAATCAATTGAATAGTGAACAGGACATATATGGAAAATACTTCTATGGCTTTTAACCTTTGTGACGCCTCATGTGGCGAATTAAACTGACTTTGTGACGAAAACTTTTTCCACAGCTCCCACATGAAAACGGCTTTTCACCAGTGTGAATCATCATGTGCTCAGTTAAATGCTGTTTTTGATTAAAACTTTTTCCACAGTTTAAACATGAAAACGGCTTTTCACCAGTGTGAATCATCATGTGCTCAGTTAAATGCTGTTTTTGATTAAAACTTTTTCCACAGTTTAAACATGAAAACGGCTTTTCACCAGTGTGAATCATCATGTGCTGCTTTAACTCCTGTTTTCGACTAAAACTTTTTCCACAGTTCACACATGAAAACAACTTTTCTTCAGTGTGAACCATCATGTGCCCAGTTAAATCCTGTTTTTGTCTAAAACTTTTTCCACAGCTCCCACATGAAAACGGCTTTTCTCCAGTGTGAATCATCATGTGCCCAGTTAAATGCTGTTTTTGACTAAAACTTTTTCCACAGCTCCCACATGAAAACGGTTTTTCACCAGTGTGAATCATCATGTGCCGAGTAAACTCCTGTTTTCGACTAAAACTTTTACCACAGTTTAGACATGAAAACAACCTTTCCCCAGTGTGAATCATCATGTGCCCAGTTAACTCCTGTTTTCGACTAAAACTTTTTCCACAGCTCCCACATGAAAACGGTTTTTCTCCAGTGTGAATCGTCATGTGCCAAGTTAAATGCTGTTTTCGACTAAAACTTTTTCCACAGCTCCCACATGAAAACGGCTTTTCTCCAGTGTGAATCATCATGTGCTGAGTTAAATTCTGTTTTTGATTAAAACTTTTTCCACAGTTTACACATGAAAACAACTTTTCTCCAGTGTGAATCATCATGTGCTGAGTTAAATTCTGTTTTTGATTAAAACTTTTTCCACAGCTCCCACATGTAAACGGCTTTTCACCAGTGTGAATCATCATGTGCTCAGTTTAATTGCTGTTTTCGACTAAAACTTTTTCCACAGTTTACACATGAAAACGGCTTTTCTCCAGTGTGAAGCATCATGTGCCGAGTTAAATGCTGTTTTCGACTAAAACGTTTTCCACACTTCACACATGAAATCAGGTTTTGAAATGTATGAGTTCTCATGTGAGCATCAAAAACAGATTTTAAAGCGAAACGCTTTTTACAGATGACACATGAGAAAGGTTTTCTTCTTTTCTGATTTTGCTTCTCAGCTTCAGCAGCTTCCTTTAAAAGGACTTGGTTCCTGTTTGGTTCTGATTCAGTTTGGTGTGTTTGCTCATCAACAGGAACCAACATGCAGGTATCAGTCTCCTGTTGTAATTCAATCTGTTCTTCACCCTGACTGCAGTAATCTTCTTTCTCTTCCTGGTCTTGTTTTCCTTGCAGAGGAAAACTGAGTTTGTTTGCATTTTTTTTTTCTCATCAACTGCCTCCTTTTTGTTTCTAAAGTGTTTTGGTCAAAACAGGTCTTTAATAGAGTGGTGGTAATAATTTAAATTGTATAAAATTAAAATTTTAAGGACAAATTGCTTTGCATGTTTGTAGAGCTGTAATTAGACCTTCTCTGACTGGGCTTCTGCCAAAATCTTTATATTTTGCTTGTACTGATTATGCAGAGTAAATATGAATATTTCTGACCCTGAGACATAGTGAGTTTTCCAAAGCAGCTGTCATAGAACTGCAAAGAACATTAGCTCATATTTGTACACATTGCATTGCTTTTTTCATTTAAAGAAGCATTTATCTACATTTCCAAAACACTCTCTATATTTAGATTTATCTCCGTCTGAAACCGCTGCGTGTTGTGCAAAGAGTGTAAGCACTGAAAGAAATAATGCTGTACATCACAGACGGCTGATGATGCAGATGTTTTTCTAAACAGCAGCTAATAATTCAGTGCTACATCAGAGATCTGATGTTGGTGCAATCTTATATTTATTTTCCTGTAATTTTGGTCATTTTTATATTAAAATGTCTTCTGGGGGACTTTTTCAGGGAGTGACTTTGGTTATGCATGAAATTGTAAACACAGGTTGCCCAAGAAATTATTAAAGTAAGAGTAAAACACTATATAAAGAGAAAATCTGCTTGGCTTTTGAGTAACAAATCGTTATGATTTATTTCACATTTAAAAATTATGTCATCAGACAAACAAAACTATAAACCTATGAGCAAATTCTGACATTTTAAAGACTAATATGAAAGCAAAGAACATAATTACAATTATAATAAGAAAGACTTAGATCCAAATTCTTATGGTTAAAATGTATAAAAACAATATTTACAGTCAGCGCTTGATCTCCAAATAGTACAACAGGCACAGAAAATTAGTACAAGTCTTGTGTACAGACAAAAAGTCTCTTTTTAACATAAACTGTATGTGTGTCTGTGCATTTTGGTAAAAACATGTTTATTCTTCATTTACTGAAGTAACTCAAAGTGTGTAGTAGCCAGAAATATTTAAGAGTAGCAGTTTTCATAATATTACTCAAGTAAAAGTAAAAAGTTCTCTGTAGTATCTTTTTTCAACTAAATGTGAGGAAATGTAATATATAACTGAGTCACAGCCTAAAAACATAACATCTTTTTATAGTCATAATAGAAGACAGCTGCAGCAGAAAAGAGAAAAATACAACTAAGACAAAAGACACCAAATCAATTGAATAGTGAACAGGACATATATGGAAAATACTTCAATGGCTTTTAACCTGTGTGACGCCTCATGTGGCAAGTTAAACTAACTTTGTGACGAAAACTTTTTCCACATCTCCCACATGAAAACGGCTTTTCACCAGTGTGAATCATAATGTGCCGAGTTAACTTCTGTTTTAGTCGAAAACTTTTTCCACAGCTCCCACATGAAAACGGCTTTTCACCAGTGTGAATCCTTATGTGCTGAGTTAACTCCTGTTTTTGTCTATAACTTTTTCCACAGCTCCCACATGAAAACGGCTTTTCACCAGTGTGAATCATCATGTGCTGAGATAAATTCTGTTTTTGATTAAAACTTTTTCCACAGTTTACACATGAAAACAGCTTTTCTCCAGTGTGAATCATCATGTGCTGAGATAAATTCTGTTTTTGATTAAAACTTTTTCCACAGTTTACACATGAAAACAGCTTTTCTCCAGTATGAATCATCATGTGCTGAGTTAACTCCCGTTTTCGACTAAAACTTTTACCACAGTTTAGACATGAAAACGGCTTTTCACCAGTGTGAATCATCATGTGCCGAGTTAAATGCTGTTTTTGTCTAAAACTTTTACCACAGTTTAGACATGAAAACAACTTTTCTCCAGTGTGAATCATCATGTGCCGAGTTAAATGCTGTTTTCGACTAAAACTTTTTCCACACTTCACACATGAAAACGGCTTTTCACCGGTGTGAATCATCAGATGCTGAGTTAACTCCTGTTTTTGTCTAAAACTTTTTCCACAGCTCCCACATGAAAACGGCTTTTCACCAGTGTGAATCATCATGTGCCGAGTTAAATGCAGTTTTCGACTAAAACTTTTTCCACACTTCACACATGAAATCAGGTTTTGAAATGTATGAGTTCTCATGTGAGCATCAAAAACAGATTTTAAAGCGAAACGCTTTTTACAGATGACACATGAGAAAGGTTTTCTTCTTTTCTGATTTTGCTTCTCAGCTTCAGCAGCTTCCTTTAAGAGGACTTGGTTCCTGTTTGGTTCTGATTCAGTTTGGTGTGTTTGCTCATCAACAGGAACCACCATGCAGGTATCAGTCTCCTGTTGTAATTCAATCTGTTCTTCACCCTGACTGCAGTAATCTTCTTTCTCTTCCTGGTTTTGTTTTCCTTGCAGAGGTTCTAACTCCTCCTGGTCCAGAGTGGATCTTCTCTCTTGGTAACACTGCAGGCAACCTGGAGAAGAAAACAGAGAAAAAGAGTTATTGTTAACTTTATTGAAGTAAGTAGGAGAAATCTTTCATCGTTTAAAACAGAAATCAACAAAAAAAAAAAAAAAAAAACACTTGAAAATTCAAAAGCGTAGACAGAGAGACAGATCAGTCATCACATCCAGCTGACATTTGGAGAATTCTGAAATGAACGGATTAAAAAAAATTGTTTTATCTTATCGCAAAATTAATAGTAGGGATTATTGTTGATATTTAACAGTAAATTGCATTATGTCAAGATGGTATTTATCTATATTACTCTGAATTATATAAAAAATTTAGTTTAGTCCACTTTATATCTTTGGGGTTTATTTACAAACATGAGTTTATTTGTACGTTAATAGTTGTTCAGTTTTTGTTCCTTTCTTATTTACTTTTCTAAGTTAAACAGGAAGAACTGTGGGTCCATTTTCCGTCAGTATAGGGACTGGTATCGGACCAGCATGCACTGGGTTGGGCCTGTAGGTTTTGACCAGAGCCGCAGAGGAAACAATGAAAACTAGTGATGATGGGATGAAGCTTCATGAAGCCCTGAGGAACTCCATCCAATCACTGGACTCATGAGCCGATGCACCGCGGTGCTTCATCTGCTCCACTGTGACATCAAGTGGACAATATATGTAAAATAGGCAAAACAACATGAAGCCTTACAATAAATAAACAAGTAAAAAATGTTTGTGATTCTGATACATAAATTCTGATTAACCTGGTTGTATGAAACAATGGCTGGATCAAAAAGAAAACGGGAAAAACAGGAGAGAGGGTGTATTGGCTTGTTATTCGCAATGTCACCAGAGACAACAATTTATGACAAAAAATAAAAACTTCGGCACCTCGGCACTTCACAGACATCACAGCGTAATTGTGATGTCTGCGTTCATTTACGTGTTAACAAAATATTTATACGGGAAAAGAATATTTACTAAAATGATCCTCATACAGAAAGCTGCAGACATTAACCTTCGTCCAAACGCTGGTGTTTCCTACCTAATCGGTGTAAGATTATCCGGGGGGTCCGGGAGAAATCCAGCAGTCTGCGCTGATCATCCATCTCTTTCTCCGACTTGACGATTATTTCTTTAAACTCTGAAAGTTTCTTCCGCAGCAGATAATAGGAGCTTTTTGATAAACTCGTTAAAACTGGACAGAAAATAGTTTTTCAGAGAATCACTCAAACATTTAACACAACAGACCACGTGCAGTTCTCTTTGTCTTCTTCTTTGGGGTTTATGATTGTCGGTTTTCATGTTATTGCTTTACCGCCACCTTGTGGATCCATCGATCATTACATGTAAGGAGTTCTCATACAGTGCCAGTTCTTTTTGAGAAACGTAAAATCTTTTCATAGTAATAATAGAAGACAGCTGCAGCAGAAAAGAGAAAAATACAACTAAAACAAACAAAAAAAACTAAATTATTGACAACCATAATTTCTAAAATCGAGATCAATTAATGTATGTAAATTAGTTTATTAAATGTATTTATTTTTTGTTTATTCATAAAACTTTTCATTCAGGTGTGTTGAGCCAGAACCAAATCTAAGAGTTGCAAAACAACGACCCTTGAAGACTGGAGTTTGACAGTTTTAATGAGTTAATCCTCATACATTTTATCAACAATCTTCAACATGCCCAGCAGAAAACTAAAAATGTGTTTTGTCTCCGTCATGCAGGAGATTGTCAGCTATAACTGCCGTGGACTTGTCGCCAACATGCCGCTCTTTGCCAACACCGACCCTCACTTTGTCACCGTGATCCTGACCAAGCTGCGCTTTGAAGTTTTCCAGCCGGGAGACTATGTAATACGAGAGGGAACGCTGGGTCGGAAAATGTATTTCATCCAACATGGCACCGTCACGATTATCCCGCGTGGCAGTAAGGAGTTAGTGCTCAGTGATGGAGCCTACTTTGGAGGTAAATACAGCAGAGTATTAAAACTCTATTCAGCTACTTATCAACTCTACGAGAGTCTTCATTATTCAGATTATTGCTTCCCTTCTTCTATAAAATCTCCTACAGAACCCTTGGTTGTAACTGCACTACATTTTCCAACTAATATTTACTATTTATTCTGAATTTCTAATGGTAAATGTAATTTTTCATCATTGGCTTGATGTCATTTTGAAGAAAAAACTAACATTTATGAAATATTATACTCTGTAAAAACAATGCTTGATTATAATTATACTATAAATAAGTTTTGCAGTGTAGTTGTTTTTCTTGCACTGTAGAAAAAAATCTTACCATGAATTTTTATTGAACAAACAATAAAAATCCACTTGAAATAAGACAAAACTAATTTACAAATAGCATTTCTGTGAGAAGAAGGAGTTTAAGTCAATTATTTCTTAAAATAAGTATCAAGTACCAGTTCCACTGGCATATTATTTTACTTATTACAAGACATTTTTACAATACAATAAGTAAAATAATCAGCCTGTGAAACTAGTACATTTTTAAGTCAACATTAAGCAATTATGGACTTAAAACTAGCTCCAATATCTTGTTGAAAAGTTACTTCAAGTGTACTAAAATATTTGGACTAGAAACTAGACCAAAAATATTTAGAAAGATTTTGAGTTTTTCTTCTAACTTTGACTAAACCAATTCTTTTTCTTGGCTCAGAGATCTGCCTACTAACTCAGGGCCGACGGACGGCCAGCGTGAGGGCCGACACCTACTGTCGCCTTTATTCGCTGAGTGTGGACGACTTCAACGAAGTCCTGGAGGAGCATCCTCTGATGAGGCGGGCGTTTGAGAGCGTGGCTGTGGAGCGACTGGATCGAGTTTCACGCAGATCCAGTTATCAGCCTCCAACGACTGAGTCTGAGTGAAGGAAGAAGAAAGAGAAAGAGACTCCAGCCAGACACACAAAGCACTTTTTAACAGATCTAAAGAAAATAAAAAAATACAGATGTTGTTGAATGCTGCATCACTAGATTGAAACTATTTCACATTCATTAATTAGAAATTGTCACTTGAATATTAAAACTCAACATGTTTACGTGGATTTTATTGATCTTCACAAACTGAATAAACCTTTGTCAGTGCTTTTTCCGATACCGATGGCCGATAAACTCCAGTGATGTGATAACTCAACTGTGAACGCAGCTGCAGGTGGTGGTGAACTTTTACATCATCCTATTTTTCTCATTTGTCATTGTCAGGATTTATAGTTACACTGGGTTTCAAAGAATAATGTCTTTTTAAATGATCAGACGCACAATAAAATAAATGAATGAATAAAACTCTCAGTATGTTTATACTTTACCAGATTGAATCACTTAAATTCTGCTGATATATGATTCTTGTCAAGCACTTTTCACCAGGAAGAGAGGCAAAGGCAGGAGGAGAAAAGGTAAAACTGAGTTTGCTTGCATTTTTTTTCCATCAACTGCCTCTTGTTTTACATGCTTAAGATCCTTTTTGTTTCTGGACTGGTGAGATCGTGTGCTGTCCGAACGACAGCCGGGACTGTCTGGCGGCGACCAGTCCAGTTGCTATATCCTTTGGAAATTTAGATAAACTGTTGTTTATCGGGGGGGGGGGGGGGGAAGGATGTTGAGAATTTGTTTGATTTAACTAGAATTTGCTTAGGACTTATTATTTGGGATATTATAATTTAATACAACTATTTTAGTTGCAATTGTTTCATAGATTTAGTTGTCATTTTATAGTTAGTATCTGGTTAGAAAGTGGACTATTTGTGGCCTATGGCAAAGCGGACTCCGTATCCCATGTTGCTCGGGAACCTGTTTCCATGGTGATGATAATTCTCTTCTAACAGCCGCCGCAGTTAATCTTAACTGAGTTCCGACTCTCTGTCATGTATGTATGTTTCGTTCATTCTTAATCCACTAAAGTTCATCTGAAAATCCACCCGATTCCTTTTCGTCATTAAATCAGTCGGATATTCAACAGAAGCCGTCTGCCTGCCGTTCTTTCATCAAGTTTTAGATCTGCAGTGCCTGCATTACTGCCGACTCAGCCGGCCTCGCGCTTTCTGCCGTCGGCTCTGAGAAATATTAAAGGTTTCTTAGGGAAGAAAACTCCTCCAACAAGGCGATGTTAACGATCCCACAGCTTCAGAAATGTCAGCCACCGTTTACAGGGGAGACTGGAGTAAGATGATCCAGTTTTCATATTTAGGATTAAGGCAGCTTTAGCTTGGTCACCAACTTAAATATCCTTCATCACATCTCATCAAGTGGATTTTATTTGTTGTGCAGAATTCAACCGGTGCAGTCACTGTTTTTAAATTGTTACAAATTACAGCTAAACTGCTGCTTAGGAAAAATAAAAAATAAAAATAAACAAGAGATAATGCTTTCAAGTGTGTTTGGGAAGTGAACATTAATATCTGAGTCAAGTTACATCAATTGCAACTTTTCTTGTGTCCACAACTAAAATGCTACAGTTTTATGACCTCACGTTGTAGCTCATAAATAGCACAATTGATATATAAAACAAATTTTAAATTACCTATAAAGGTTTAATGTCAATTCTCATGAAACTTTTGATGGACTACATTCACTTTACAAAGTAAAAAACCTTTTTTAAGAAATAAAAGTTTAAACACTTTACCCACGAGGTTTTTACCTTCACAAGCTTCATTAAATGATGCCTTCCTCCTAATTATTTATTTTAACAAATATGTAAAAGTCAGAGTGTTTTTATTTTCTCAAGAAAATATTTGTGTACTTATGTATGTTAGGGGTGCACCAATTAATCTTCCCCGATTTTCTTAATTTCAAAGATTGGTGATCCGCTGATACATGTGAAGCTGATTTTATCATCTACCTCAGCAAAGATCTAAAAATCAACCACTGTCCTCTTCTGCTCTCCTGTGAGAGTGTAACGGGTACCAGGGTTCTGGACCCGTTAGCAGCAGAGGATGAAGCTGAAAAACAGCATGTAAATGAGCACACGGGAGACGCAGTCTGTGTTACTCCAATTTCTCTCAGCTTATGAGAAACAGCAGAGCAACAGGCAGGTGAGAGTCCCCATGCACCACCTACAGGTGAAACACCGTTACTGCACCCATCGTCATTAACCCCTGTTAGCAAATAAAATATCTTCTTATCATAAACATTTAAAGAAATGCATGCTCTTTTTTTCACTTTTGTGGGCACACACCAGTGGGCATCACAAGAGGTGTGACTGATAGACCGGCCCACCAGGTCATGTAGCGGTTCCATTGACACTTTGCCCTATGCCTGTTAGGAGATGGAACCCAAATAACAAATAAAAATGGGAAGGACGGTAAAGTGGAGGGGCCAATGGTTCCCTGACCCCTCCTGTTAAGCTGCACAAATCACTGCCAGTTCAGACTTGTGGGAATAATGCATTTAGTGCACACAGATTCTATTTTTGATGGAGCGCATGCTCACTGCGTGCTATTATCACCCCTAGCAACAGTTGCCATGCTGCTGACAATGATGTCATCAGCATGACTTCAAATGATGTCTGTGTCATGAGGCCCTTGTGAGGATGACTTTATGATGTCATAGAGTCCATGACATAACCAACTGATCAGTTAATTCTCCGATCAGTCACTCAAGTCAACCAACACAAGATCCATTTGGAAGTTTCAGCTCAGCTCAACAACAATGAATGACGAAAGCCAACAGAAGGACATGGATGTGAAGCCTGAGGTTTCTTTTTGGATGAAAATGAAGAAGAGATTCTCCAACAAAGTTCATCCTGGTCGAAGAAGCCCAGACTACAAGAAGAAAAACTTTCTCAGCGAGCTGCTGTGGAAAGTGATTGAAAAGGCAGCAGATGGACCAACTCTGCACCTTGTCAGGCAGATCTTTGAGGAACCGCATAGCAAAATTTTGGTCTTGCTATTGCGAAAAACTGAAGAATTAAATGTGGAAGTACTCTCGGAGGTGTCAGAAGAGCTAAGCGAAAGAATTTTCCAGAGCATTGCGAGAGATGCGTTCCACTTTGCCAGTGGACTGAACTTAATCGCACTGCTCGATTACCCGGAAGGACATGAAGTTATTGTTGAAAAATTCAAACGGCACCTGGAGAATCCCATTCCTCCAAAGAAAATGTTCAGGTCTACAAAAAGGAAGATCAGAAGGACTTTTTTTCCAACTGAGGACTTATACTCTGATAAAAACTGCCTGAGTGAGGAATATAGTCAGGCAACAACAGATCCTGAACAATTTTTAAGGGAAGCAAAGAAGATGGGTTTC
Organism: Poecilia mexicana; assembly: GCF_051168715.1. NCBI lineage: Eukaryota > Metazoa > Chordata > Actinopteri > Cyprinodontiformes > Poeciliidae > Poecilia > Poecilia mexicana. The sequence continues at coordinate 17,044,488 of NW_028263380.1, read as the reverse complement.
AAACGCGGAACCGAAGACGAAAGGAGAGTGATGGTGGAACAAATTCTTTGGAGGTTAATTTATAAGTCTAGCAACAGATCAAGCTATGCGGATTACAAACAGAAGCACACTGAACCCGTACTGAGAAAGCTTGCACCAAAGATCTGGAAAGAAGTTAAAGACATAGATTTTGTCTTTTTCGAGAAAATGGAAAAAAAGCTCTGCCGCGATATCATTCAACTGCTCTGTGGCAATGACGACGTAGTGAGGGAATTTCTCTTTAAAATGATCAAAAGTGACAACCCTGTAGTTATTTACAAGGTTGTACAGTCCTTTCGCATAACCCTGTCACGACCAAGGAAAATACATTTTCAAGGAAACTTTCTTCAAAAGGCATGGAGGTGCATCAAACAGGCTGCCTGTTGTCCAGACAATTCGGATGTAGTAGAGAGGCAAGAACCCACTAAGAGTGGACTAAGCGTTGTGTCTAGTCCACGCTTAGATAGGCGTCCAAGCTTCGTCTGCTCAGAGACCAGAACTGACTCGGAGGAGTCAGGGCCAGTCTCTGAGTCAGGACCGGTCTCCGATTCAGGACAGACCTCTGAGACAGGACCTGCCTCAGAGTCTGGACAGACATCTGAGACAGGACCTGCCTCAGAGTCTGGACAGACATCTGAGACAGGACCTGCCTCAGAGTCTGGACAGACATCTGAGACAGGACCTGCCTCAGAGTCTGGACAGACATCTGAGACAGGACCTGCCTCAGAGTCTGGACAGACATCTGAGACAGCACCTGTCTTCGAGACAGGACCTGCATCCGAGTCAGGGACTGCCTGCGAGTCAGGAACTGCCTCCGTGACAGGACCTGCCTCCGTGACAGGACCTGCCTGCGAGTCAGGACCTGCCTCCGAGTCAGGGCCTGTGTCCGAGTCAGGACCTGCCTGCGAGTCAGAACCTGCCTCTGAGACAGTACCTGCCTGCGAGTCAGGACCTGCCTGCGAGTCAGGACCTGCCTGCGAGTCAGAACCTGCCTCCGTGACAAGACCTGCCTCTGAGACAGTACCTGCCTGCGAGTCAGGACCTGCCTGTGAGTCAGGGCCTGTGGGACCTGCCTGCGAGTCAGAACCTGCCTCCGTGACAGGACCTGCCTCTGAGACAGTACCTGCCTGCGAGTCAGGACCTGCCTGCGAGTCAGGACCTGCCTGCGAGTCAGGACCTGCCTGGGAGACAGGACCTGCCTCCGAGTCAGGACCTGCCTCCGAGACAGGGCCTGCATCCGAGTCAGGGCCTGCCTGCGAGTCAGGACCTGCCTCCGAGTCAGGACCTGCCTCCGAGACAGGACCTGCATCTGAGTCAGGGCCTGCCTGCGAGTCAGGACCTGCCTCCGAGACAGTACCTGCCTGCGAGACAGGACCTGCATCCGAGACAGTACCTGCCTGCGAGAGAGGACCTGCCTCCGAGACAGGACCTGCCTGCGAGACAGGACCTGCCTCCGAGACAGTACCTGCCTGCGAGACAGGACCTGCCTCCGAGACAGTACCTGCCTGCGAGAGAGGACCTGCCTGCGAGACAGGACCTGACTCCGAGACAGGACCTGCCTCCGAGACAGGACCTGCATCCGAGTCAGGGCCTGCCTGCGAGTCAGGACCTGCCTCCGAGACAGTACCTGCCTGCGGGACAGGACCTGCCTCCGAGACAGTACCTGCCTGCGAGAGAGGACCTGCCTGCGAGACAGGACCTGACTCCGAGACTCCTGTCTCGGAGTCAGGACCTGCCTCTGAGTTAGGACCTACCCCCGAGTCAGGACCTGTCTCCAAGTGAGGACAGACCTCCGAGTGAGGACCTGCCTCCAAGACAGGACCTGCCTCCGAGTCAGGACAGACCTTTGAGTCCTCATGCCTAACAGTGTTAACAGGATTTTTTATCACCAAGGGAGTGCCACATTGTCAGAAGCGTCAAAACTGGATGCATTTCTTCACCAGAACTTTACAACTTACGGGAGTGGATGATTACGGCCTTAAGAGTGCTTACAAGTTTTGGATCCGAGAATACTGGAAACCTTTAGTCATCAGCTGTTACAGTCAGAGCAAGGTGGGTAGAGCGTACCGAAGAGTCAGAATGGGGGGCCGAGGGAATGGTGGCGGACTGGGGGGGGGGGGGGGGCTAGAGTATAATTAGAAGGGGTTCGAAGAAGAAGGAGAGAAGGTGGGGGGCTGACTCATCGTTAGAGGGGTGGAGGGTGGGGGCTTGGGGAAACGAAGAAGGAGGGAGCAAAGGAGAGACATTGAGGGGGGGATCTGATGCATCGATAGAGGGGTGGAGGGTGGGGGCTTGGGGAAACAAAGGAGGGAGCGAGGAGAGACATTGAGGGGCGGGGCTGATGCATCGATAGAGGGGTGGAGGGTGGGGGCTTGGGGAAACGAAGAAGGAGGGAGCGAAGGAGTGACATTGTGGGGGGGTCTGACGCATCGATAGAGGGGTGGAGGGTGGGGAAACGAAGAAGGAGGGAGCGAAGGAGAGACATTGAGGGGGGGGCTGATGCATCGATAGAGGGGTGGAGGGTGGGGGCTTGGGGAAACGAAGAAGGAGGGAGCGAAGGAGTGACATTGTGGGGGGGGGCTAGAGTATAATTAGAAGGGGTTCGAAGAAGAAGGAGATAAGGTGGGGGCTGATGCATCGTTAGAGGGGTGGGGGGTGGGGAAACGAAGAAGGAGGGAGCGAAGGAGTGACATTGTGGGGGGGGCTAGAGTATAATTAGAAGGGGTTTGAAGAAGAAGGAGATAAGGTGGGGGCTGATGCATCGTTAGAGGGGTGGGGGGTGGGGAAACGAAGAAGGAGGGAGCGAAGGAGAGACATTGAGGGGGGGGCTGATGCATCGATAGAGGGGTGGAGGGGTGGGGAAACGAAGAAGGAGGGAGCGAAGGGGAGGTTAGGGGGGCATGTGCTACTTAAATGTCTCTTCGGGTGGTGGTGGTGGTGGGCCATAATTTAGCAGTTTGTATATGTTAAATTACAGGGGAAAAAACTGTTAAATTATGGGAAACTTCTGATGGAAATTCTGTAAAAAAAAAAAAAAAAAAAAAACTGAAAATATCCTGGCACAAACTTACCAGGACATTTTCTGTACTTTTTTTTCAGAATTTCCATCAAAATATTTTCCATAATTTAACAGTTTATGTCAAATTTACCAATATTTTGTTAACCCAAAACTGAAATTCTGTCTTTTGTGATATATTCTCAAACTTAAAAAAAAAAAAACCTTGGACATTTCCAAATACTTTTGTCTTCCAAACCATTGAAGTCTGTACTCTATACCATATATTAATTATAGTGTAAAATATATTAAAGTTAATGTATTTAATATATTCTTCACATAATTTTGAAACAAAACTAAATTCTAAGTCTACAGGAAATATAGTTGTGGAACACAAAACACTTAGTTTGAAATTAGCTCATCCAAAGTGATATAAAAATGAAACCATTCGACAATTTGCAGACTTTATTTTGCAATTTAAGACCATAAATTGACATGTCATCTAGTCTTTATAACTAACCTAAGAGCAAAACATATTCTTGAGCTTGCTAATGTTTATCTTCTATACATCACAACTAATTTATTGCATTTTACTATACAAATTTTCAACGTCTTCGAATGTAAAGCAGTCTTGACTCTAGTTTTGAAGTCAAAGAGAAATCCGGGAGAAATCCAGCAGTCTGCGCTGATCATCCATCTCTTCCTCCGACATGACGATTATTTCTTTAAACTCTGAAAGTTTCTTCCGCAGCAGTTAACAGGAGCTTTTTGATAAACTCGTTAAAACTGGACAGAAAATAGTTTTTCAGAGAATCACTCCAACATTCAACACAACAGACCACGTGCAGTCCTCTTTGTCTTCTTCTTTGGGGTTTATGATTGTCGGTTATCATGTTATTGCTTTACCGCCACCTTGTGGATCCATCGCTCATCACATGTATTGCGTTCTCATACAGGGCCAGTTCTTTTTGAGAAACGTAAAATCTTCATAGTAATAATTGGCAGCTGCAGGAGAAAAGAGAAAAATACAACTAAAACAACAAAAACAAAAACAACACTAAATTATTTAAGACAACCATAATTTCTAAAATCAAGATCAATGTATGTAAATTAGTTTATTAAAAGTAATTATTTTTTATTTATTCATTAAGCTTTTAGATAGGGAGAGTTAAACTGGTTAATATAATTTGAAACATATAGTATCAGTTACAGTGTAGTTTTGTTTTGAAGAGAAACCTTATCAGAGATTTTTTTTGTATGTAGATATATCTGAGAATGCACAATCATTAATGAAAATGCACAATTAGTGAATGACAGCACATTGTATTTTTATTATAAGTGTATTAAGGTAAACAACATCCATCCCTCACACTTTCTCTATACAGTAGAGAATAATAAAAATCAGTCACTCAAATCCAATCTTGTGATATTGTTCTGGAAGGGAGTTCAAGACTCCGGATCACAGCTGCTGTTACAATTTCTTGAGTCTAACTGACATGTTAAAAGCGTCACAATTTCAAAGGCTTGAAACTGCCTTGCTTTCTTTGATCCAATACTGATAGCTAGTACATTTACTGCTCACAAATTTTGCATGCAACACAGTCGACATACAGTATGCAAATAGGTTTCTTAATTTTTTTCTATTAGTTTTAGATCACTGAAATGTCTCTCGCCATGAGCAATAGTCACAGGCAACATCCAAAATATGCATGAAGCAATCCAGACTTCTCAAAAAATGCTATGTAGTTGCATTTTATTCAAGCTGCTATCATGTGTTCTCCATATTTCTTAAAGCTGTCACCATGTTGTGACAGTTTGTTATGAGACAGATAATATGTGAAAACAATCAATCTCCTCCGTGAGCTACTATTGCTAGCTAAAGTAATGCAATATTCCGACCAAAACAACCAATCAGGGTAACGACATAAGTCACGTTATTGCTTGGGTTTTACAGCGCCACGTTAAGTCCCTGAACCTCACAGTGTACCGAAAAAAATGAGAAAAAAAAGCCCAATGCGACTTGCATGTAACGAGTAACGCGTTTTGTAGAAATGTACTGAAGTAGAAAGTAAAATGTCATTGAGTAAAAGTCGAAAGTATCCACGATGAAATCTACTTAAGTAAAGTACAGATACACAAAAATTGTACTTAAGTACTTCCCACTACTGATTTCAATTCACATATAACATAAGATTCACAGATTTAAAAAAATCCATTCATTCTTATAAGTTAAAATATGTTCCAGGCACTATTAAATAACATTACCAAACATTTTGTTTGGTAAGGTTACATGTGCTCTTTACGGTCAGACTGATGTTATGAAATATTTTTTTTCTTGCGGTCCAAACCTGTTATTAACTATATCCGGGTCACTCACTCTGTTTCCTGTAGAGCTGTGTTTCATAAACCTCTAACGTAGACAGAAGGTAAGTTAGACGGATTGTTTTTGTTGGTTATTATTGACTCCTGCTGCAGGTTAGATATCTGCCTCTGGTAGATGTACAGTGAATTAACCAGTTAGCACTTATATGTGTGAAATTAGCATGTAGCTCCGTGGATCCGCTGTTTTAATTCCACTACAAGGTTAACCGCTATGCTAACTAAAGTTAGCATGTCAACACTGAGGTCAGTTTGCTCAATACAATCCCTGTTTATTAATACTTTGTTAAAGTATTAACAAAGTACTTTGTTATATATATAAATGTACTGAATATAAGTAATTTTAATAATTGTAACAACTCAACTACTTTGATCACAATTTCTCTCCCATTTTAGCTTACTTTTGTTCATCTGACGTAACAACACAAAATATGACAAGGCAATCTCTGAAATATCAAAATACGTATAATTTTGGGATTATTCTTAAAAGTAACAGCCATGTTGTTTTTGTTTTTAAGTTGATGTTTTGGATGTACAGGTTAACGTGATGTAACCATCGATAAGTGTCTTATTTTGGCACTTATTATTTTTGTGGATTTTACATTGAGATTCTAATTACGACACAGTAAGCTTTTATTGAACTGAATAAAACAAGCATCTGAGCTAAATAAAATATATACTTTACTTATAATTTGTTTTCCCAGGTTCAAAATAATTTTTCAGTTTAATTTTTTTGTTTGTTTCAGGAGTAAAACCATTGATCCAATACAGAAAAACAGCCCTCAATTGACTTAAAGGATTTATTTAAAAAAAACAAAACAAAAACATGGTCATAAATGTACTGAATTTCAAATATATTTGATAACTCTGCACTAGTACAGCATACTCATACACCAAAAACTTCACAGGTTTGGTCAAATATGCAAAAGCAACACAACTTGCTGCTTTGTGGTATACTAGCCCAATTTTCCTACATTTTTCCCAGTATTTTGATAAGGTCAACTACAAAGATTGCATATAAAGTGAGCAGTTGAAGTACAAAAAAAGCAATTTAGAAACACATTCAAACAGCCTGGAGAACAACTGACAAAGACCAATTTAAAAGATTACAAGATAATTTGACATTTTGTAGATTTGAAACCTTTGTAGTTTGTCCAGGAGGTTCTGCAAGATAAGTTTGCATTCAGTAATGGTTTGTGTACAAGCAACATGGGGCAATTATTGGATCCTAGCAGTGTGATGACTACATATAGCTTATAAATTTGTTGGATGTTTTATGTTAACACTATATTTGCTCTTGTCACTAGAAATATACTTCAAGCCTCACATGTTTCTGTTCTGGCAGCTGTTTTTGACATGAAGAGCTGTGTGTTATGGAAAATATTGGTCCAATAATAGCTTTTTTAAAATATTTTTAGTTTTCTGATGAAAAAAAGTGTTTATTTCTGTCTTGTTGAATTAAAATAACTTGAGAGCTCTGATGCTGAAGTATTAAAGCTGCTGCTCTTTGTGTTTGCTGCTGGAAGGATGCTGTCCTTGTCTCGTTCGGTGGTGGGCGCCGTGGCCCGCGCTCCGGCTGCGGTCAGCCAAGGAGGCGTGACCACTCTCTGTCGATTCAACAGCACTGCACAGGTACATTGTCTGTTTCAATTAGAACCGTTAACTTTTAAAAAGCATATACAAAAAAATGATGTTTTTCTTTAACCAGAGTGCTCCAAAGAAAACTAAATTTGGCCCACTGGCAGACGAGGACAGAATTTTCACAAATCTTTATGGCCGTCATGACTGGAGGTAACATGACTTTTACTTAATCCAGAACATCACAACGTTCATTCTGTGCACTCGGGCAATCAAAATGATTTTAAAAAAGGAATAATTTACAATATTTACCTGCTTTTTGCTTCCCGGTAGGCTAAACGGGGCACTGAAGCGTGGCGACTGGTACAAAACCAAGGAGATCCTTTTGAAGGGGGTCGACTGGATTCTCAATGAGATCAAGGTTTCTGGCCTGCGGGGGAGAGGCGGAGCCGGGTTCCCTACTGGCATGAAGTGGAGTTTCATGAACAAGCCCAGTGACGGCCGGTCAGTACAGAGAGCCTGGCCGATTTACCTCTGATCTCCTCATTATATTTTTTTGTTTTAAAGCCTTCAATAATATAGAAATGGAGTCAAGAAAGTAATTATTATATTAGTAATCTGGGTTTAGGTTGAAGAGGGAAGTAAAATTGAATTAAAGTAAGTACAGCGAACGATCTGTTGATTCCTTTTTGATTAACTTAATTTTTTTAATGTTTTTATTCATTTTACAGCATTTGTATAGTTTTGGCTTAATTACTGTTCATAGTGTGTTCTCTCGGCAAAGTTGCCTTTTTTGTGTAACGTGAGATTAATTGATTACAAAATGAGTTGATAATTTTAATAATCAATGAAATGATGATTTATCTGCTTAACTGTTTCAACCTTGTTCAAGACTTTTTTCACAGTTCCATTGTAAATGTTAGGTTCAGCTTTCTTTCCTTAAATGCAGCTAGAAATATTTGTTAAAAATTTTCCACTTGTATTTATTATTGAACCTATCATTGATTTCCTCAATAGCTGAAATGAAAACAAAGAATTTCATAAATGTTTATCAGTCAGTTAATCTATTAACTTCTCTCCTAGTTCGGTTCTTCTGCTCACATTCATGTTGTTGCTCTTACAGTTCAGTTTTATCCGATGGGAAACTGATTCTACTTTCCATAATTGTTGCTGCTTTTCCTACGTGACTTGACCCAGTTTTGTGTCTGTATTTTAGGCCAAAGTATCTGGTGGTGAATGCAGATGAAGGAGAGCCTGGAACCTGCAAGGACAGAGAGATCATGAGGCACGACCCGCACAAGCTGGTGGAGGGCTGCCTGATCGCAGGCCGGGCCATGGGGGCTCGTGCTGCTTACATCTACATCAGAGGAGAGTTTTACAACGAGTCGTCCAACCTGCAGGTGAACGTGTGCACATTGACACCGTGACAGAGTTTATTAAACAGCTGTTGTGTAATGCAGAAAGCATTAATTAAAAAATATGTATATAAAACTATATCTATTGGTGTTAAACTTTCTAAATAATGAATAGTCAATTTTTTAAGACGAAAGTGGCAAAAGGTCATACAAACATTTCAGTATTGACATAAGTTACTGTGGAAACTACAAGTACAACTACAACTGTGGAAAAAATTAACCACTGCACTGAACCCCATTGAGAACCTCCTGGTTATTCCACCAAATATTGATTTCTGAACTCTTCCTGAGTTAAAACATTAGGATTTTTGTTTCTAAATGAATATGAATTTGTTTTCTTTGCATTATTTGAAGCCTGAAAGCATCTGTTTCGTTATTTTTGACCATTTCTCATTTTCTACAAATAAATACAAAATTTTTGCTTGGAATTTCAGAGACATGTCAGTAGTTCATAGAATAAAAGAACTAAGTTCATTTTACATAAACATAAACCTATAAAGAGTAAAATCAGAGAAACTGATCATTTTAAGTGGTTTCTTATTTTTTCCCAGAGCTATATATAATTGATTCTTCATAAATGGGTGTCTATTATTTGTCAAATTTTCCCTATTTCTACCAAATTTCAGAAATAAATTATTTGTTTTTTAGTGGTGGGATTTGATTAAAAATTTTAATTAATCACACTTTTATTGAAAACTATATATATACAAAATAAGCAACGTTTTTTAATTAAAGAAACCCTTTTTTGTGCTAAATTATTGAACTCAACAACAGAGATATTTATTGTTTCAATCTTTTTATTTAGGTCAATCATTCATTATTTAGCTTTCAAAGTGTTTCATGAATCCAGGATCATTCATGTAACTTATTAAAAAAACACTTCTTTAGAAACGCTGACATCAGCATTCCTGCTGCTACATGTTTTGCATTAAAACAGTATTTGGGCTTGAATAGCTTCAACTCTTTTTAGCACAACTTGTAAACAACAGTCATATATTTCAGATCATTTTTTGAAGCAAAAACACATTTAAAAAATTTTTTTTTCTTAATTTTTTTTATTTGGTTTTTGTTATATTTATTCTATGCTGTTTGCAGGTTCATATTGACTGCTTTTATACCCAGAACTGTCCTTTACTGGGATAAAGGAGGTTAAAAAGATTTTGGAAAATGATAAACTGGAAGTTCTTTCTGTCAAAATACTTTGTTGTTTGTGAAACTGCTTCCAATAAATAAAGTCAATTTTAAAAAAATTACTCTTCAGTGTGGCAAGAAAAGCCACTTTGTTGTTCATCGCTGTTGTTTGTGTTTGCGGTTGTCCGTCAGAAACGTGAATACAAAAACAGAACACGATTTCAACTAAATGAAACGCGTTAAAAATCTTTTCAATAAATGAATCAAAATGAACCCATCCTTCTCTTTCAGGTGGCCATCAATGAGGCGTATGCTGCCGGGCTGATTGGAAAGAACGCCTGCGGCTCTGGTTACGACTTTGACGTGTTTGTGATGCGTGGCGCCGGCGCGTACATCTGCGGAGAGGAAACCGCCCTCATCGAGTCCCTGGAGGGGAAGCAGGGCAAGCCGCGTCTCAAGCCTCCGTTCCCTGCAGATGTTGGTGAGTTCAGGCAGCAAACAACATCCGTACGTCCCAGTGGGTTCCTCCTGGCAACTCTCGCGTTTCCTCCTCTTGATGAAGGTGTGTTTGGTTGCCCGACGACCGTCGCCAACGTGGAGACGGTGTCCGTGGCGCCCACCATCTGTCGCCGTGGAGGGTCGTGGTTCGTGAGCTTCGGCAGGGAGAGAAACTCTGGCACAAAACTGTTCAACATCTCGGGTCACGTGAACCACCCCTGCACTGTGGAGGAGGAGATGTCCATCCCTCTGAAGGAGCTCATCGAGAGACACGCAGGTACGCATCAACGTGGCGGCTTTCGTTTTTTAAATCTGGGTGAAAACATCCAAATGGGTTTCCTGCATGGTTTTTAAACATCTGGGAAAGTCTGACATTTGATTTCAGCATTTTTAAAGGTCTGAGTTTGGAAAAAATAAAGATTTTATTCCTTTAATTACACCGTCTAAATGTTAGCCTTCATTCAGTCCTTTTTGTCTCTCTTGTGTCATTCCCTTCATTTTTGTATGGCTGCTACTAACGATTATTTTAGCGATTGATTACTCTTGATTATTTTGACGATAAATCTGATGTAAAAAAATTGGGACATTTGCTCCCTTTTGTGTCCACCTTTTAATGTGTTCTGCATCCTTTCACTGCTTTTGTCTTTCCGTCCTTTTTTCTATTCACTTGCCCCGTTTTTGCTTTCCTCTTTCATCCCTTCCTAACTTCTTTTATTTTCTGTGCCTTTTCCTCCTTCCTTCTTTCCTTGCATCATTCCCTTCATTCCTTTCTTCCTTGTTCCTTGCCTTCTTTCTGTTTCCCCTGTTGTCTCTTCCTTCATTCAGTCCGTTTATTTGCAGCCTCCATAATTAAAAAGGTGGTGAACGTCAACATTTTCTACTTTTTTATTGAACATAATTGAAAACCAGAGGTAGGCAGGGTAATAAAAACCTTTTACTCAAGTAAAAGTAGAGCTACGAAAACATATTTTTACTCAAGTAACAATAAAAAACAGAGATTACTCAAATAAGAGTGAAAAAGTACTGAGTAACCGATCAAAACATTAATCATTTAACATTTAAAAATTACTTCAATTGGACCAAAATCTAAAGTTGCGTGAAAATTTTGGTATTTTAAGGACCAAAATAAAAGTAATTCATGTAAACAAAATAATTTTAAAACAACAATTTTCCAAAAATGTAAAACTTTAAAAACTGCAGGTGTGTGTCTTTGTCTGGTAAATTTGTGGTTAAAACAAACCAACATTTTACCATAAGAATAGCGATACTTCATAATAAAATAAATCAAGTAAAAGTAAAAAGTACTGTGTTGTAAAAATACTCCTAAAAGTACATATTTTCTAAAAAAGTTACTCAAGTAAACTGAGTGAGTGCAACTATAGTTATTACCCAAATCTGCTGAATTCTCGAGAAAAGTGTTTTTTTGTTGTTGTTTTTTTTTTGTCTGAGAAACAGGGAGGAGTCTTTCCTTAATGTGTGTTTTTAAATCTATTTCTTTGGAAGTGTAATTAAGTAGAAAGGTCACACAGAGATGACCTAAATCCATCTGCCATGTTCTCCTTCAGCAGAACGGTCATAAAGTCAAAGATTAGGACGGCTTAACATAAGCGACTACATTTTTTTTTATTCCTAACTTAATTGAAAGCAACATCTGTGCGGTAGGTGGCGTTCGCGGAGGCTGGGATAACCTGCTGGCTGTAATCCCTGGAGGATCCTCAACTCCCCTCATCCCCAAGAAGGTCTGTGAAGAGGTGCTGATGGATTTCGACGGCCTCATTCAAGCCCAGACCGGCCTCGGCACGGCCGCTCTAATCGTCATGGACAAATCTGTGAGTCCGTCACCTCTGCAGAGCGACCAGACGCCGGTAGCATTGGTCATTGGTTGATTGGTGTCACTTTTGCAGACTGATGTCATCAGAGCCATCGCCCGACTGATCGAGTTCTACAAACATGAGAGTTGTGGCCAGTGCACACCATGCAGGGAGGGTAAATGCTTCTCATTAAGTTATTTTTTTTTTAAGGATTTATTTTCATAAACAATAAAATAATATGCTTTGTTTTGGATGCTCTGGTTGATTTCTGCAGGAGTGGACTGGATGAATAAGATGATGTGGCGTTTTGTTCGTGGCGATGCGCGGCCGGCGGAGATCGATATGATCTGGGAGCTCAGCAAGCAGATCGAGGGACACACCATCTGCGCGCTGGGTGACGGTGCAGCGTGGCCCGTTCAGGTAAAGACATGTCGGAGAACAGGAATCATTCCAACAGTCAGAGATAAAACTCGGTTGCAGGAGGTTCTGTTGAGTCTCTGCGTTTTGGGAGAAATGTCTTAAAGTGTCCAGAACTTGTTTTAGTGGATTTCAGATGCGGGAAAAGAAATTCAGTTTGGAAAAATATTTTTATTCCCAGACTGAAGGTCTTCCAGCATTGCGTCTTTACTCCTTCTTTGACTTGATGTTGCATGTTGAAGTGATATTACGCATAAATAATCTCTCTTTTTGTGTTTTTAGGGATTAATCCGGCACTTCAGGCCCGTGATGGAAAGCCGAATCGCTGAATACCAGCAGCAGAAAAAGGCTGTGGCTTAAATCTCGTTCTCAACATATTGATTTCTTCATTCTGCCTCCAAACGCCCTTAACTTCATGTCTGTGAGAAATATTTAAACTAAGGATAACGTACTGTCTTTTTGCCTCATCGGGAAGCTTCGAGTGACACTTCTGTTATGTTTGAAAATCCCAATAAAGATTTATTACCTGAAACTATTGGGTGATTTTAAGAGTTGAATTGTTTGTTTTTTTCCTACTTTGGAGTTTTGGTATGTGGAAAAGAAAACTGATACTGAGATGCTAATATTCTTTATTTCAATCTTATGGAGTAGATTTATCCACATGAAAATACTTTAAATATTATTTTTGTTAATAATTCACAAAAATTGAAGAGTAGTAGGAGTTTTCAAGTAAACACTGTCTGATTTATGAAATAAATAGTAACTAAATTTGTAGGATATGTATTCTGGGTTAATACAAAATCTGTGAAAGAGTGAATTTAAAAGAAAGAAAAGAAATTTGAAAAATATAAGCAGAACATTTTGGATCTTTAAAGATGGTTTGTGGGGGATTACGTTGATGTTGACAGGAATCATGAAAGTTGAAGTACTGCTAAAATAGAAATGTATTTAAGGTGTAAAGACATAAATCTGATTATAACCACTATATTGAGTTATTTTCTGTTTGAGCAAAGATATTAGGTCTTTACCTTTGACACTGTTTTTCATCACAAAATTGATTTCCAGTGTTTCATTCAGACGTTATCAGAAGAGCCAGTTCAACAACATAGTACCTGATGAAAGATATGGCTCTCATTTTTTAGATGGATTAGGAACCGCGAGTATACCTACCAGTGTGAGAGAAACAGTTTTTTAGGAACTATGATGTCTTTAGGATAAGATGGTGCTGGAAGGGTAATTTTTCTACATTTAGTTGCAAAACAATCACAAATTTCAATGCATTTAAGAGGATTGTGTGTGACAGACCACCATAGAGCATAAATAGAAAGCTGAGAAATGTGGCATGAAGTTTTATTCATCCTCTTCTTACTTCTCAATAAAATCTGTGGAAAACAATTTCTTCCAAAAATGTAACTAGTAAATTGATTCCATCTATGTAGTTTAATCTGAGTATGAATACGGCTGTTCCAATTCTCAATAGTCTACTAGCATCAAGAAACACTTCAGGCAGATCCAGGTAACTGTTGTGGAAAATTACAAAGAAACCTGAGCAACCTTTTTGGGAAAAAAAATTAAGTACTAATTTACTCTTTTTTTTTTGAGTAATTTTATTGTGAAGTATTTCTACTCTTACTTGAGTTAAATAATACTCTACTCATTATGAGCGACTTCTCTGAATGAAGAACAAGTTTGTTTTAACCAAAATAATTACCAGACACAGACACTAGCCTGCAGCTTTTTGTTTAAATTTGATCAGTTATACGTTGAAAAGAAAATGGATTTTTGCCTGATTTTATTTTGTAATTTTGTTATTTATATGAGTTGTTTTCATTTTGAGCTTTAAAATATCAATATTCCCCATATTTTTATACTTTAGTCTGATATATATATATTTTTAAATATGATGTGATTGATGTTTTGATCATCAATCATTTCTGCTACCTTCTATTACTTATTAAAAATGTTACTAAGTATTTTAGTAGGCTTTTTACTAAATAATTATTTCACTCTTAATTTCTTGAATGGCTACTTTTTATTTTTTACTTGAGTAAAAATAAGCTGAAGTAATGCTACTCTTGAGTACAATTTTTGGACACTAAATATCAGTGCCTTATAATGTCTATGGCGCTGTTCTAGCTTTGTAGTGGTGAACTCTAATCTCGCGAGACTTTCTATTCCCATGTCACGTGACGGGGGCTAAACAACGGCTTCGTTTCCGTGGACGCTGCAGATGGTGCAAAAGCAAGTTTGGATTTGTTTTAAGTGAATGATTGATCATTTAACCATCGCATAAATTATACAACGGGCATAGAAAATGTTTTTTAATTCAATTATTTTTTAAGTTCAAACCAAATGGCGTAGCTTGTGCTGCGTGCTGCCCTGCGTGGTCCTCCATCGTGGTGCAACGGTTATCATAATTTTACAACGTTTTCTATTTATCGCAATCTTGGATGCTAAAGAGTTTACGCCCGATTACTTTAGAGATATAACGCAGTTATAACGTGTTTAGTTGTCCTTTTAATAATGGATAACTAAAATTTTGTGCTTATCTTACAGTTTGATGTGGATCTGAGCTCGGTGAAAGCATCAAGATGGAAATGAAAATAGAGCAAGTGGTTGTTGGAAATGAAATGAAGTCCACTTCTGCAGAGACCAAATCTGACCCTGTGGGCGACCCGGAGTACTGTAAGCTGATATTTACTGTACTATCACTACAAAGAACATGTAAACACATAAGTCTCCTTTGTCTTCTTTGTAAGCTTTTAGAGTATAACCTAATATTGGAACATTTTAGGCTGAATTAGTAACCTTCATTGGTCTTCTTCTTTTTCAAAATATCTCTGTTCATGAGTGACACCTGTTTATTAAGGTGGACTTCCCCATTGCTTGCCCCATTGATGTTTTTATTTTGTGTTATTCCCTCAAAGATGTATTCTTAAATTCGGAAGAGGTGGTTGAAATGTATTCTTTGATATGTTGTAGAAATCAAAGTTCAGACCTAGATAAAATGAAATGAAGTAAAATGTCAAAGAAAAAATAAAATAATTAAGAAGGATATCATACTGTCTCATTCACTTAGAGACATACATATCTAAACCGACTTTAATCCAAAGTTAAAATTGATTTCTACAAAATAATGATAATTAAAGAAAAATATTTAACGTAAAGTAAGTGATTGCATAAATATTCACCTGTTACAATCAGTGTTTAGATTAAGTTAGTGATCTCCCACATGCATTTTAGCAAACTGTAGTCGAGTTAATCATTCTTTATTTGTAAAACCAATGAAAAAAAGGTAAAAGGAAAAATGTAAATGTGGGTGAATACTTTTAATAAACACGTTACTAAACATGAACTACTTTCTAAGTCTGTCGTCTGCACTACAGATCACCATGAGAGTCTGCAGTGTTTCCATTGCCTGATCACTTTCAGAGACCTCAAATCCAAGGAGAGACACATCAAGAGGAACCATCGGGACGAGTACAAGCGTCAACTACAGCAGGTATAAAAACCATAAAAATGAAAAATGTCTCAAAAATATTTCAGTAAACTCTCCAATCCATATAAAAAAAATTATAATTTATCAAAATTTCTACCCCAATAAAGTATTACCCTAAAAATTAACATTAGTATCAAATAATCTTCAGTGAAATTCAGGTGCAGAAATTTTTAAGAAATTGTTGGGAAGCTAATTAAAAAAAAAAATAACACATTTACTACCATACCATAATTTTGTGGATGTATTATTTGTGGGATAGTACTGTTATAACAAAGTTGTAAGTTGTTTATAAACAGACCTGAGTAGGGATTATGATTTTTTTTAGTCCAAAATTTGAGCAGCCTTTTACCTGCATATGCATGTAGGTAAACAAATATGTTAAGTTAATTTATTTCAGTAATTGGACTCAAAAGGTGAAAATCTTAAACAGGTGTTTTGCACATGAAGTGATTTATTTGAAGCACTTGTTTCTGTAAATTTTGATAAATGGAATTATAACTAATAAAACCCCAAAATAAGTCACAAAAATAAGAGACCAATTAAAAAAATAAATGTTTGTACAGAAATGTGATGTTATGGTTTAGATATTTGGAGTAAGGACTAGTGACCTGTCCAGTAGACCATTCACTGTCGCCAAATTTGCAACTTTGTCACTAAATTTAGTGACTTTTCAGCAACCGCCAGTGACTTTCTTCTGAGGTTTGGGAGACTTTCTCATTTAGATTGCAGTGTGTGAGTAAGTCCAGCCTATTGTTGGGGGTGTGAGTGCCGAAGAAAAATAAATATGTAATGTACTCTGATTACTTTTCCCTGTAGTGTTAGCACTCCATGAAAGAGCACAGAGTTATACAGCCTTATACTGGTGAAAATAATTTAAACTTTAGGTTGTCAAAACTAAAACCAACTCCAGCTCTTTTCTTTGGACTGCCAACAAAAGAACAGATAAAAAAAGTAACTTTGTAATTGAATCACGCAATGGTAAAGCTGCCGTTGACCCTGCTCTGCAAAAGCTGTAAACATTATTCAAAATTTATCATGTTGCTTTTGCACTATCATGTTTTTTTTGTTGCACTAAAATAAATCATTGCAATTGATTCACAGCCTCAGTCACTGATTCACCTCCTCCAATGTCTGTGCCTCAGATAACTGTCTTTTAGGTATATTTGATATTATGCAAGACTGATTTATGTAGTGTAATTCAGGAAAATAATTTATATTACACAAACAAATTTAGAGTAATTTTAATCACTTTTTGTCTTGCCAACTTTTGATATTCTCTTCTTCTACTCCCCATAAAATATGCAAATTAGGCAGTGATGTCATCTAACAACTTTTAGGACAGCCCATAGGTTTTTTTCTTGGCAACAGTGAGACCATTGTTGACATCCTCCACAAAGAGGCCTAGGAAGCTGGCTGTTTAGTGCTGCATCCAAACATAATGTTAAAACATTAAGTAGAAGGAAAAACTATGGTTGGAAAAGTAACCATACAAGTAACCTACAAGGCTCAATACAGCCATGTTTTTCCGTGTTTAGTTTGAACAAGCTGCAAATTTGTTAGTCTGTTGAAGCAAACTATTGAACGTTAGTTCAGAAAGTTCAGATGTCTGATTATTTGCTTAATATTAATTTGCTGCCTATTTTAAGCATCAGCCTGTTTCCATTCATCCATGCATGCATACTCTAGTTTCATGTTCTATAATTAAAGCCTGAACACAGCACACCTTTATGCCACAAATAAATAGTGAAACTTGAGAAAGAACAGACTGAGTATTAAGAAAATATGAGTCTGAAACAGGAAGGATTTGCATTTTTTTCAAATTATTTTCTTTTTGCAGAATAATACTCTGTTCATGTGCTACAAGTGCAACAGCTCTTTCTCCACGACTGCGGAGCTCAGCCAGCACCAACCTACACATTTTACCGAAGAAAAGCCATTTTCCTGCTCGCTCTGTCAGGAAAGATTCAGCACGTTTACCGAGGTTGAAAAGCTGCTTCTTCTAATGTTTTACATGTTTGCCATAAATTGTGAGCTGTGCTGATCGGTTGTCGTCTTACAGCTGAACCAACACAGACGGAAGGATTGCGGGGAGCGGCGTTTTCTTTGCGTCGACTGCGGCGCCAGGTTCCCCGTTCCCTTTCGACTCCGCAAACATCGCATCGCAATGCATCCCGAGAAAGAGGCTGCAGCCGATGACGTCGACATGTTTCAGTGCTGTAAATGTGGTGTTGTGTTCCAGACGGAAGACGAGCTCCTGCAGCATCAGGAGGAAACCGCTGACTGCGATCTTGAGGAGTCACGTGGCAAAAAGCGGGCCTGTGAACCTACGCTTTCTTCCGAAGAGGTGGAAGTTGATAAGAAAATCAAGCAGGAAGATGTTGCAAAAGAACACAGTGACTCGACTTCGTCTGCGAAGTGTAAAATTCCCTGTCCTGAAGACGACTGTAATTGGATGTTTGCCACAGTTGAAGCTTTGCGAGCTCACAAAAAAGAACTGCATCGCTCTCGTCCTCTGAAAGCTCCCAGCTCTGAATACCCCTGCCTTACCTGCGGGAAGAGCTTTGCAAGAGAAAGTACTCTAAAGGCTCATCAAAACTCCCATATTAAGACGGAGAAGGCTGTTGAAAAGAGATGATGGAGGAGGAGAAAACTTCCTCCTTTGGTGTCGTATCATCATGTCATTCATGTTGCTTGGTGAAGAATTTCAGCATGATATTTTAGAATAAGTTTATGAAGCAGAATTGTGCATCACATTGCCAATTGTTTCAGGAACGTTATTTATTTTTTACTTTTAACCAGGGTTCGAACGGGTACTTGAAATCCTTGAAAATTCTTGAATTTCAATTAGGTGCAAGGTAGTGGAATGTATT
The DNA here is from genome assembly GCF_051168715.1 of Poecilia mexicana. Lineage (NCBI taxonomy): Eukaryota > Metazoa > Chordata > Actinopteri > Cyprinodontiformes > Poeciliidae > Poecilia > Poecilia mexicana. The sequence goes on along the minus strand of NW_028263380.1, from coordinate 17,025,877 downwards.
ATAAGCCTGGTGTATTATAAGCCTGGTGGCCCGCCAGGCTTATAATACATTGGGGGAAACCCTGAGGCGTTTTCAAGGTTTGGAAAGTGCTTCATTTCTGTAAAAAAAAAAAAAAAAAAATCCTTAAAAGTGCTTAATATTGTATCCGCACAGTTTTGTAATAAACATTTAGGAGAAAAAACTCCTTAACTGAAAGTCAAGTGATTATTGATGCCGTGTCTGAGCATTTAATTTGAGCAAACCAATGTGTTAAATGTAATGAATATTTATACTCACAATGGCTCAATAATTTAAATAAATTTGGCATTTTATTTGTGTTAAAGTTCTTGAAATTGGGAGGTTTATTTTCTTAAATTTGTGTTTTGTTGTCAGACCAATCAGGTGTCTGAGAAAGAATTTTCAAAACATAACATTTTGTTAATTTAGTTTATTTAGTCCCTTACATTTAGGATACTATCACAAAACATTCATAACGGTAATAAATGATGCCATATAATAGTGAATTGGAACTGTCTTTAATTCATTTGTATTGTTTTATTGGAAAAGTTTGAAAGATTATCTTGAAAATGCCTAAAAAGTGCTTGAATTTTATTGTTGGAAAAGTGTACAAACCCTGCTTAACAAAATTCCCTACACTGAAAACCTGCCCTTCTGTGTGTAAATAATCAGGATTTATTTTTTACAAAGCAACAATCTCATAAAAGTCATTGTTCATGTTGCCTTCGTTTTATCCTAAAAGTTTGATATTGATAGTGAAATAGCAAAGTGATTCTTCTTTGGGTTGTGGGAAATACTTTGTAGTTAAGTATTTGATTTTAGCAAAAATGTTCAAACGTGGCATTGGCACTGTATCTCATAACATAACCATAATAAAATATGTTTAAAAAAACAGCTCCATTTATAGAACTCTGCACCAATAAGCGTTTTTTGTCTTTATGTTTCTGCATCAAAGTAGTTGGTGTCACTTCAGAGTTTACCTTAATATCAATTAATTCCTTATGATGCAAATTATTTTGTGAAGTACACCACTCCTTTCTGAAACTAATAGCATGATACCATGGGTATGGTGCTCTTTGGCTTGTGGGCTTATTTTCTATAAATATGACATAAGACATCAATTTTAGTTTTATCAGATCGCCAGGTCATCACTCCAAAAATTAAGGACTCTGTCTTCTGATTTGAGCAATTTGAGCTTTCCCAAATTGTTTAAAGGCATATTAATCCTTCTGCATGTGAAGAATTTGGCTAAACTAATATTATTCCTTGCTTGCTTTCACTAAATAAAAATCCAGACAATGTATTTATAATGAAAAGTTTCATATTGATATGTATTAAAGTGGGTGGGACCTGTACCCCGTTCAAGCTTAAATTACTATTATTTTTCTCTGCTATGCCCAAATAAGACATTTTAGACAAATTAAGACCAGTGTTTAAGTGAGCCTGGATGGAAGCATTTCAAAATAATTTATTTTCCACAATGTGGAATTCAATCACTATTAATTCAAAGTCTGTGATTATTTTCAATATGTTTAAAAAGCAAACCAAACTCTAGCTGTGTCAACAGCAATGCATTCATGCTTGAAATGTTTTATTGTCATGTATGACTTTGTTTCCATTGTTTATATCACATTTAATTATTTTATTCTTTTACTACTATTCAATTTCTCTGTAGTATCTTAAAAATGACATGAAAACATACAGGTCTTTATACTGTTTATTTTTTATAGTATTTTATACTTTTATAAAAACCCATAGGGACAAGTGTTGCAAATTAGCTCACTATAATACAGTTTGTCAGTGATTGTGTGTCTGTCTCTATCAGATAAATTTGATAAATAAATAAATAAATAAATAAATAAATAAATAAATACACAAATTCATGACCTGCCTTTAAAAAAAACATAAGAAGCTCAAACATATGTTAGCATTTTTAGTAGAAATCAAAGTTTTCAGCCTTTATTTAAGCAAATGCTATTTCTATTATTTTAAATTCGTCACACAAGTAAAAACAAAAAAACTAAAACGAAAACAACAAAACACCAAAAACAGCTAATTTTAAAAGCAAAGTCGCCCACGTCGTCGAACGTCGAGCAGCTCCGGCGACGTTCGTCTACCCATGATGCACCTATCTCGCGCCTTTGCATCGAGGAGACCCATCTTGCCTCGCTCACCGCTGCAGTGATCCTCTGCCCGCGCGCTGTCTCCGTTGTTGTAGTAAATATAATGGCGGCCTCGGGAGGTGGATTATCGTCTCCTTCCAGTACCGCTGGGCTGAGTTCTCAGGCACCGCCGGCCCGGGCTCGCTTCCCAGGACGTCCGTTAACGGGTCGCAGCAGGCTGCGCTCGGGAAAACGGACCAGACGCGGAAGATTGGGCTCGGACTACGGAGAGCTGGTCGCAGCCGGGCCGAGGCCTGTCAACACCGGCCTTGCGTTCGGTGAGGATCCGTCCCTGCTGCGGCTGCTGGGGGTGGCTGAGAAGCACGGTCGGCGGAGGGATGTGGGCTTCGACTCCAGCAATAGCGAGGAGGTGAGTCGGCTAGATGGAAAACCGTGCGATTTAAATTCAGAATAAGCACTCCCTGCGACGTTAAAACACAAATTTGTTATGTTTGTTATATAAAGCACAGTTTAGCTTATGTGCAGCTAGCTAGCTACAAACATAACACATAGTAGCATTGTAGCACGAAGCTGTTTGCCTGCAGGGAATGTTTCATATGGGATTACTAGCGATTGTTTTCGTGTGATTATTCTGCATGTATTAATACTCTGCTGTGCGGAACTGGTATAGGAAGTAGCATCTGAGGTATAAATATCCGTCCAGTCGAGTGTTTGCTTTAAAAGCAGATAAGGCGGAAACTTTGGCGGTATGAGCACAGCAGTAAAGGCTTTTTGTTGGTGGCAACCATTCTTTGGCATCCTGTGAATATAGGTTTTTCCACGCGGGTTTGCTAAGAGCTGCTCTCCGGTGATTTTGGTCGTTTAAACGTTTTGTTACTTTCCACGTTGGAGTTTATGTCAGCTGACTGCTCGGTGTTTTTTAACGTCAGCTGAACGTCGGCAGCAGCGGGAGGAAAGCGAAGGTTTAATTAACCTTATATAGAGTCTGTGAAGCCAGTCCTACAACACGTTAGGAGCATTTCAGAGTAAATTGAAGGATGTCTGCAGTTGGTTAATGATCAGACAAAGGCTAGGAAGGGTTTCATGTTAATCCTTTTCTGGCATCAAATCGCCTGCAAAGAAAAGTTGATGTTTTCTCAAGGGAATCGTATTTTGAGTTACTGTAACAACTTACAATTTGTGTCAAAATAATATCTCTTGAAGATGCTACTTTAATTCATTCTGGTAAAAATGCTAACAAGTTTTTTTTCTTTAATTCAAAATTATTTACACCATTCTCTGTAACCTATGGACACTCTTTTGTGTAATTGCTGAGCTGTTTTTTCTACACATTTTTGACCATTCGTCTTTGTATTGGACTACAAATCTTTGAGGCTAGGAGGCCTCCTTGCCATCACCCTAATCATTAGCTCCCTCTACAGATTTTTTTTGTACTGGATTCAAGCCAGGACTCTGGTTGGGCCTCTGTAAAACATTAATGTTCCAGTCAGAAGAAACATGTTAACTAAATAGAAAGATTACCTTAAATGTAAAGCTGCCTAATTGTATATTTACCATAACTTTTAACTTTTTTGTTTTTGTTTTTAAGGAGTCTAGTGTTGGGTATATCTTTGTTGATTGTCTCTACACGAACAAATACTGACATATCAGACCTTTTCTCTTTATCTATTGAATAAATCACATCTAGGAACTCCCTAATATGTTCATTGTTTCAATTGATCAAACATGAGTATCATCTACAATTCACTTTCTTAGTTTAATTTAAATTATTTTAAGGTTGGCAACAAATACTTCAACAATACATTCATACAACAGATAAAGAAGCAAAGAGAAAAAAGAAAGCAAAGCAATGAAATAATTTTATATCTTAATTTTCTGTTGATTTCAAAACGACCACCTTTATCAAATAACCTGCTGGATATTTTGTTTTATTTGTTTTAGTAATCTGAGGGGGGAAATAACCAGAAGGTCAGACCTTTAATGAAACTGGAAAATGTATCGAACAGGAAAAACTTGGTCAGTTTTACAAAAAAATACAAAACAGAAGGTGAGATGACTTCCATCTGTATGGACACATGAATCCTGCAGTCAGATTGGATGCAGTAAATTAATGTCTTTCCTGTCTGACATCAGAAAGACTTTACTGATGCAATCTCTTTGGAGTTGACTGAAATAGTCACATGACTCTCGCTGGTAATGATGCTCATGTGCAGCTCTCCACATCTCCTGATACTGTGCCGTGTTATTTGTTGCTGGATAATTCAAGAGTTTTTACTTCTGATCACTCTGAAGATTGTTTACATTTGAGATGGATGTAAGTATTATGAATTATCGGCTGCTGAGAAAAGTAATTAAGGAGTCTTTTTGCTAACTGCAGCTGTCTGCAGATAAATATCTATCCTTACTAGAACTGTGCATTGCTTCAGAAATAAATTGTGGAAATCTTGCAAACTGAAATTTAAATGTTGCACAGGCAGAAAAAGTGTGAACCGTTTAGTTTACTGCTGAGTCACAAATGGGGGAAAAAAAAAAAAATTTCAGTTGCTGTGTCAAAACTACAGTGATGAAACAGGGGAGTAACAGCAGAGAGCCAGGCTGCAGATGCTGAGATGCAGTTTCTGTTGGGCGAGTACCTGAAAATCAAATCATGAAGAGAACTGACTCATCTTCAGTAACATGCACATTTGTGGTTTATCGGGTAATTTCAGGGACAAACAACAGAACCGTGCTCAGATTTTAGTGAAATCTGACCCGAGAACATTTTCACCTTCTGAAGCTGAACACCAACATAAATATATCACCACTGTGAAGTGCTGTTGGTAATTTAATGTTTGCTTTATTTTCCAATTGTTGTGATTTTTACCAGTAACTTGGCAAATGCAGGATATTTTTGCATTATAATTTGGATTAAAAAATTATGTTTCCTTATATATGTAATGATATTAACATTCATTATTTAGACACAGTGTTAAATTGAATAAAAATAATAAGTTGGAAGTTTAAAAAGTAAAAGTGTGTTTATATATAACTAAGTCTGCTGCAAATTAACTGCCTATGAAACAGTGTACAATATTTATTATTCAACATATGAATAATATATGAATAAACTACAAAGATGGTAGAATCAGTGTGAACAAAAGTATTTTCTCTTTTTTCCAACAAATTTATTAGAAAGAAAATTAATTAATATTATAAATTTATTTTAAAAAAAGATGAAAAATTTTTCTTATAAAGATCATAGAGTACAGTTTTGTTTACATATTTGAGAGTTGATTGTATCATGCTATGCTAAATGTCACACAAGCTTTCTAACTATGTTTTGAAGTTCTTGTCTGAAGCTCCAGCAGCTATTGATAAAATAGTGTACTTTTTTCTATTTATTCCAGTTTTATCTTTGCACACACATTGCATATTCTTCAGGTAATTGTATCGCATTTCAATAGTTTTGCAGGCAAAACAAACTTTCTTTATTGTAATTGGAAAATTGTTTTTCAGGCTCTTAAAACTCAGCCTTTTCAGTATTTTTTTTTTGCTTGTTTTTACAAAATTTTAATTGTTTTACATGCAGGTGAAGAAGTCGTTTTATTTTACAACGTGTTTCTGCTTTCTTTGATCCAACACTAATTCAGGGCAGTTATTTCTTTATTTGTTCAGTACTACTTATTGTAAAGGATTATCTGTCTGTTCACATATAGCTTCAAAGTCTGCAGTATATGTGTGTTTTGCTGATGCTGGGGCGATCTTTGCATACTGAAGGGGTAACTTGCTGTTAGTTTATGCATTTAGCAGTCGCCTTTTTCCCAAAGTAACTTACAAATGATGATACAACTCATTAATATCAAAGCTAACAATTAGCTACTTAGAAGAAAAACTAATTAGTTTGTTTCTGGGCTAAGAGCAGAAAAATGATCCAGAAGCCTTCATCTTTGACTCGGTTTGGAAATGACCAGCTGATGTATTTTCTGTGTGTTTTGAGCTAATCAAATGCAGGAAAAGCTGATAAGAAGCAGCAGCTGCTGCCACTGAGGCCTATCTATAAGAATATCTCTATGAAGAGTAAAAACAGATAAGATGTTAGAAAAAAAATCCAAATTCATTTGATCATTTCTACAAATAGATCTGAAGTGTTTAATTCATTGTGATTAATTGATTATTAAATTAACTGTCTATTAATTTAGTAATAGTTAACTTGAGTACAGACTCAAAAAAGGCTGTATGCTGATATTATCTTGTTCAAAAATGACTTGTTTGCAAATTTAATTTATTTCTATTGTACAAAAAAGGATTAAATGAAAATCTTACATTATGTGCTAATTTTTTTTTTTATCTGATTAATCATCAGAATAATCAATAGATTGTTAGTTTGAACCTAAGATGATATTGTTGTCGTAAAACCACAGGTGATTTACAAATTATCTGTCCTTATCTCAACATTTCCAAATACTTTATTCTACCATCTATAAGGTTTATTTTATATTTTCTAGGAGGAAGATTTTACTGGTTTTGGGAGCTCAAGAGTTTGTCCACCAAAACCTAAAACCTCTGTGTCCAAGAGATCGGTGAGCCAAGCCAAGCCGCCTCAAGCTTCAGATCCGGTGCTGGAAGCAAAGCCTCTTATTGGAAAAATTATTCCCAAGACCCCAAAACCAAGTCTGATTGGGAAAATTGTACCTAGAATTTCCAAGGAAGGGCTGGATGTGAAGGAGAGCCCAACTAGAGACGAAGAATTGCCGAAAGTGGTTATCAAAGTGCACAACAAAGGGACAAAAGCCAAACATGTAGAAAAGCAAACATCGGCAGGAGAAGGAACATTGAAGCAAAGAGCAACCAGATCAGGAAGTCATGCTAAACCTCATGAAACTGAGTCGAGTGTATCCGAACCGGTTGGAGATGAAGAACATTCTGACTGGACGGATCAGGCTGAAGGAGAAGTGTTGGCGGACTTGGAGACGTCTCAGGCAAAAGGATCTGAAAAGCTTAAAAGCGGTTTTCAAATGGGCCGGGGCGCCGCCATCTCCTTGACGTCTTTTCACAAACGTCAGAGGATGATGAGGATGGTTAAAGGTTTGGGTTCGTCTCCAGAGGCGGCAGCCCAGAGTGAAAAAGAGGCGGGAGTGTCGCTCCAGAGCAAAGCTGCAGAGACTTCAGGGAAGAGGGCCCACAGACGGCATCGAGGCAGATTTTTGTTCGGATATAGGCGCAAACAATCAACGGATGCTTCTGTTAACAAGCGGCCGAAAATCGCTCGGGTTCGGACACGGCATGTGTTTTATACCTACATGCCAGAGCCGCTTCCAGCTGTGGACGGTGTCGAATCGCAGGGTCAGAGCATGGAGCCACTGGAGGACGAGACAAAGCTATCACAAAGCTCTAACAGCTGTACGACTGTAACGAGTGGACGGTCTTCCCGCATTATCAAAACCCCAAAGAGATTCCTTAACGAGGAAATCATCCCGTTTCCAAAGGGTTCACTGTCAACGTGGCTGAAAAGTCAGCAGAAGGATGACACAAAATCCACTCTGTCCGTCAACGAATCAGGCTACGACGGTAGCTCACAGTCGCTAGACAGCTACCCCAAGTCGGTGTTGGACAGCTCGTTGCTTGAATCAAGGATCTCATCCAAACCCAGTTCAGGCGCGAGTCACGTCGAGATCTACAAAAACTTGAAGAAGCTGACATTAAAACTGGCAGAGAAAAAGAAAAGCCAGTCTGGTTTTCAGGAGGACCATGGAGACCAGGACGACGGTTTGACTTTCCCAAACAGGAAGAGACGGAGGTCCAAGATTATGATGGAGGAAATGGACTCTCCAGGAGTTGTGAGGAAAGTGTCTGTGGTGGTCAAGGCAGGCGTGGAAATTCCTGAGGAAACTCCAGCAGAAGACATGGAGAATAACAGTGAGTATCTTATCCGCTGTATTTCCTCCTCTAAAAGATGTTTAAAAGTGACTTACTATGCTTCCTTGAACAGGATAGGTCTATGGGTTACACAAAGCCATGTTCATTACATTTCTTTGCACAAAACCATTCTGAGATAATGAGATTTTATTCTGCTCAGTTCTGCCTATTTGAGCTTCTTTCAGATCGAGCTGCTTTAGGGCGTCCTGTCTCTTTAAATCAAGCTGCTTCTGGCCACGCCCCCCAACTCAACGTTTACACACACAAATAGAAATGGCTGCAAACACATACACAATTATTTAACTGTTCACCTTTGAAAAGCATTTGTAGAGCCTCCTGCACAACCAACAAGAAAGTAGCAAGTGGTTTCTGAATAGCGAGTCAGCAACATAACTTTTTCAGCAGCCATTGTAGAGCGCACAGCAGTAAAACCAGCTAACCAAACATGCTAGAGCTTCACTAGGGATGCTAAGTAATGGGTTGACTTCTGTCTGGGTTGCTAGGTAACCAGCTGGGCTTCGCTGAGGTTGCTAGGCAAGGAGTAGTTTTTGAAACAGCTCGTTTTCCAGACACCAAAAAAACGTTAACATTTTGCCAAATATGGCCAGGCGGTTTTTTAGAAGCAATAGAAACCCAAATGGAAATACAAAAACAAGCAAAATGTTAATTTTGCACTACAGGTCCCCTTTAAAACAAAATATTGTCTAAGGCTCTGGTCATAATAAAAGGATGCCTTTCCTGCTACGAAATCGTGAATAATCTACCTTTTTTTTGTGCCGTCCCATAAAGAAGCAGCAGTGACGGAGGAGCCCGGTTGTGATGTGCTGGAAGTGGGTGGGCCGAGCCATCGGCTCGGTCTCAGTGGAGCTAATAAGCGGATGCTGCACCTGCTGAAGAAAGCCAAAGTCCAGCTCATCAAGATTGATCAGCAGAAGCAGCTCAAGCTGTCACAGGTAGGAGCAAAAATCCTAGCTTTTGAAAATCAATGTAAAAAAATATATATATTTAAAGAGAAAACTGGCAAAACAGACAAAGTATTACATTAATTCGACATCTTTTGTTTTCTGTAAAACATCAGTAAAGCAGTTCAATGTTAACACTGACATCTGACCCAACTGATAAACGAGAAGTGAAAATATTTGCTCGTGCACTATCTGATTTGCCCTCTTTGTTTAGTCTGATTATATCGAGGGTAAATCACACGGCTTCTTTTTTCTTTTTTTTTAGTTAAAAAAGTTTAATTTTACTGCACCTGTTTCTAAAAGCATGTTTCCACTTTGTTTGGACTTTTAGTTGAGCTCAAGGGAATCACAAGTGCCAGTGAGTGGAAGGAGGAGGAGAAGGAGGAGAGCTGGCCTTTCTCCTAAAGAGTACAGTCCCCAGGTAATGTTTTAACACCAGATACACACAGTCATGTTGTATCCGTTGCAGTAGCTCTCAAAGATATTCATACAGCTTGGATTTTCATTTTTCTCCACAACTTCCACATATTTTATTGGGATGTACTATAGACCAATGCAAAGTAGTGCACATATAAAAGGATACTTCCTCCCACCCCCAAAAACTGAAATGTCTTACGTTTCCTTCTGTTTTGTAGATATGCACTATTTTGTGTTGGTTTATCACATGAAAACTCAATACAACCACAAAATTTCAGCTGAACTTGATGTGACATCTTTAAATGCGCCTAAGGAATATAAATACTTTTCAAAGAATCAGCAGTGTCACTTCCTGTATCTATTCATATTGTTGCTTATTTTTTAAGTCCCGATTCTGTCTCTCTGGGTTTGTTGCAGTTGGTAAAGGACTATCGGGACTAGAAGTGCATCTAGGATTTGCACATTTACAAATGTCAACATCACTGATTCCATAATCGGCGTTTTAATTCTGCTTGGATTCGTTGGCTTGTGTCCCAGCTTTTAACCTTTGAGTCTGTGTGCAGGAGCAGCCGCTCGGCGGTCCCAGGATCAAGCATGTGTGCCGGGCGGCCGCCGTGGCTTTGGGTCAGCCCCGTGCCTTGGTCCCGGATGACATTCCCAGACTCAGTGCTCTACCGCTTCACGAGAGGGAGGGCATCACCTTCTCCCCCGCTGCAGAAGGTACTGCTCATCACCTCACTATCTGCTTTTTACCACATACAACAAAGGCTGCATTTAATATTTTTTATGCATTGGGATTGGATTACAAAATATAAAAGTTGAAAAGCATTTAATGTTTGTATCAATATTCTTTATGTGTTCTGGTAAAAAGTTATTTCAGGCAAATTAAACTTAAGAATCTCAAGAGTTCTGGTTTTGTTTTCAGATGAATCAATAACAAAGACGTTAATGTTTTTCTCTACATTTTGACTTTCTTTCTGGTTTGCAACCAATATTTTTAAAATTTAGTTTTAATTTTGAAAGTGTCTTCAGATGTTTGCTGTAGCAGTAGATTATTTTCAGTCAGTTATTGACCAGATTCTGGCTCTACTATTTTCGGGAGAAATTAAGTAGTAAATAATCTAAATATAGTTTGGTCATAATGTTCCTGTGGTTTGGTTCTCTGTTCATGTGGATGGGTCATTTATTTTGGTGGTAATTTTGCAATTTAACAACTAAACTCACCCAAATTTATATTTTGTCTTACTGTGGATTAAGCAGGTGTTTTTTTTTTTTTACATCTAATATAAAATCTGATCTCAGATTAGAATAAACAAACATTTTTAGTGACTTTATTAAATACATTTAAGAAACAGAATCTTGAATTTAGCTGTTTTATTTTTGTTTTGTTTGTACTGTTTAAAAAAATCAATCATGTTCAACAATTTTTACTATTTTGTGTTGATAATAGACTGTCAAATGTTTTTAAAGTACAGTTTTGTCCTTAGATGTCATGTTTAGTGTGACTGGTAAATAATCTGTGATGTTACAAACTTTTTAGTTTTCTGAAAATAAATCTGAGGTGGTTTAGGTGTTATGATGACATTTCTGACCTCCATCACCTGGTTTAGTTTGTACCTGAACCAAATTACCTGAAGTCATATTTCATGGTCTCTAGTAACAAAAATAGACATTTAGATAAACACTTATTACTAGATAATGTCTAAACGTAACAGTTTTGCTATATATATTTCAGCATGGTTAGCAAGAATGTTGTTCTTTTGAATTGTTGTTGATGTTGTTTAATAGCTTTTGTTGGTTTGCATGGAGTGTTTAAAGTTTAAAATTAGGTGAATGGACTTAACTAAAGATCTGTGAAATATTGCATTGCAACCTGCAGTTTCAAATCTCTGCAGCTTTAGGGAACATTTATTTCTCAAGTAGTCCACAACTATTGAAGTTTTGCCCATTTGATTTTGATTTTATTCAATAAAATTTGTGGTAAAACAGAAAATGGAGGAAAAAAAATGCTTCTGTTTGAGGCAATTTAGCATTTTGGCTAACAAATGGACCTAAACTCAACAAATCTACTAGAAATATCCAAGTAAAGGAGTGTGTTATATGTAGTTAAATGATCAGTGTGCACAACCACACACACAGGTACGGTTCAGGCATTCATGTTGCTTTTCAGTACCAAACATCTGTTTCTGCTCTGAGAGTTTTTGTCTGTGGGTGTAGTTGATTAAAATGCTTTGTTATGATTTTGCAGATTTATATTTTCTTGTGTATAGTGTAAAAGAAAAACCACACTTAATATAGTGTGTGTTTTTACACACTATACTAAGTGTAAAAACAACAACAAACTACAGAAATATTAAATACAACTTAAAATATGATCAAGATGAGCACAGTTTTGTTAGCGACTCTCCAAGCTAATTTGCAGAGGGGAAAAAAATATTTAAAAGTTCAATGTCTAAAAATATTTGCCAGCAAAAATATCTTTTGTCACACACAGATTAGCCACCGCTGTTGGAAAGCTTTACCCAACACTGGTCGAGTGAACTTCACTCATAATGAGGTGAGGAAGTGCTGCTTGACAAATGAACTCACTGAGGCGCTGTGCATTTTGGGACTCAGTCCGATCCCAGGTACACATCATCAGAGACAAAAAACAAACAAACAAGAAGTCTCAGGAAAATAGTCATCAGACTTCAGACAAGACAGATGGACAAAATGGAGGAAAAGACGAGAACAAGCAATTTAATATTTTGACTTCTTGGATGTAGAGCTGGGCAATGAGGCTTAAATATAATCAGATTTTTTTTAAACCAAATTTGATTTACAATTTTATCCATTTTTTTTTCTGCTTGCTTTCTTTTCTAAAAAGAGATAGCAAATGACAGAAAATATGTTCAGAAAGTGGCTTTTATTTCACTCTGTTGTACAACAGACTATTAACACCAGGCTACAAGAATGTTTAATTACAGAAATACAGTAATAGTAGCATAAAAAAGATGCAATTTCACCAGAAAAAAATGTCTTAAAATTATGAGAAATATTTGTTTTAGTGAGAAAAAGAATTAGTGATCAGCTCAGTTCGTATGGTTTTATCTTAAAGTAGAAAATAATTTAGCTATATATTTTTAGATGATTATCAAAGTGTAACTTCACAAGATGCTCGGCATTCTTCATTTTTATTTTTTTATTTTTTGTGTTCTCATAAAATTACTGCTCTATTCTCTTATGACATTTTTCTTATAATACACAAAAAAAATCTAGCCTGGCTTTAATACTCTGTCGTAAAGTTGACCCGATCGACTCAAAGTCCAAATAAATAGAAACTGTAAAACACGATTGACAAACAAAATGGCGGCTCCAGATGTTCCGACATCACTGAACTTTTTTAATGTAAGGAGTGCATTGGTGGGGGGGCGGAAATCCAGATTTTCCAAAAATGAAATCTTCAAAACCAATAAAAGTGAATTATCATCCAGCTCTACTTGCATGTTTTTATATGAAATAGAGAAACTAGAACATCTCTCTTTTATTAAGTTCCTGTTTGGTCATATAATCTGTTATCTGAATATGTCGCCATCTTTATTTTATCTAATTCTTTTTTAAAACAATTCAAATATTTGCAGTGGCTCGGCCTCCGAACCAGCATCAGGATGATTCTTTCTGTCTCTGTTTTGTCTGAAGTCTCATTTATTTATTTTGTTTCTCTTGTGACCCGATGCTTTTTTTTTTCTTTTTGTTTCCTGAGGCTACGTCTGATGATGTCTTGAGACCGGATGTCTTAAAATGTACAACGTACACTGAACACATATGGAGGAAAGGGCAAAGAGTGATGCTTGCACACGGTTACTGTAGATGCATTACTAAAAACAACAAACCTCTGAATCACTTCTCATTTTTAATGTCCAAATAGTTACTGCTTACCAAAAAGGGGAACTAAGATGTCCTGATTAAATCTCAAATGTTTTGAAGGATTTTGTGGGTGACTTTACAATTCATCCAGCCACCCAACTTCATTAAAGAGCTTTATGTCGTCAGGCAGCCAGTAGAAACATATCAGCAGGAAGCCTACTTATCGGACAAAAGGCTAATCAATGCATGTAATGAAGCTCCAGTCATCGCCTCCTGCAGGCTGCGTGAAAAGCTCTGCCATCCCCTAAACATCCAAACACACATTTAAAGCCGACTCAACGCCGTATCGACTCTTTACCCCGTCCTCCTCTGTGTCTCACCTGCAGATGTGGCTGATGATGATGACGATGATGGTGACATCTCTGATCAGGGCAGGGCACAGTGGGCTGTCTCTCAGGAAAGCATCCAGCGCAGGAGGCGGAAAAAGGGACACAAGTTCATAAGGAGGAGGATTCTGAGTCAGTATTTACCCGGAGGAGTCCGCTCCAGGCGCTGCGGCGTCTGCACAGGCTGCCTCATCGAGGACGACTGCGGCGATTGCATCAATTGCCTGGATAAGCCCAAGTTCGGCGGGCCCAACACCAAGAAGCAGTGCTGCATGTAAGTCGCGTTTAAGTCGCCTTGCCACTCTGGTTCATGTTCACCGCATGCTTGGAAGTGACTTGCTAACAAGGAAACAGCATTTTCATCTGATTTGCGTTTGTAATGTGAAATTTTATTTAAATTTTCTGCGTAATTTTTTATCATCTAAGCAGGTGTTTAAGTTATTTAACCTGCAACATGTGGAAATTCATAATCCTGATATGAAATAACCATTGCTTTTTTTTTAAACAGTTTTGTTATGTTTCAATCACAAACTTCAACACAAAGTAGTGGGTAATTTTGAAGTGCAAGAAAAATGATAAATAATGTTCTATTTTTTTAAATCATATAACTTTTTATTGGCCTTTTCCACATTTGTTTACATTTAGAGCGTCTACAGCTCTGAAAATCAATAAGAGGCCACTTAAAATGATCAGTTTCTCTGATTTTACTTTTTATAGGTTTATGTTTGAGTAAAATGATCATTGTTTTATTCTATGAACTACTGACATGTTTCTGAAATCACAAGCAAAAATTTAGCATTTATTTGCAGAAGAAGAGAAATGGTCAAAGTAAGAAGTAAGATGCAGAGCTTTCAGACCTCAAATTATGCAAAGAAAACAAGTTTATATTCATTTAGAGAAAACAATAGTAATGTTTTAACTCGGGAAGAGCTCAGAGATCAATAATTGCTGGAATAACCAGGAGGTTTTAATGGGTTTCAGTGCAGTGGGCTCTTTTTCCAGAGCTGTATCTTATAACTTTCAACACTATATAAAATAAAACTTTTGATTGGGAGTTATTCCTCTAACAGTCCGTTCTTCGTGTTCTTTCTCTATTTTTTTGTCACCGTCTTTCGATTTTCTTTTTCATTTGCAAAATACATCAGACTGGTGTGATAAACATCAATTTACCTTACAGTTCAACACATTTACAGATGTCCACAGAGGAATTTTACTTTCAGCCTTTTAATGTTGTTTTCCCCGTTTCTTACACAGATACAGGAAGTGCGACCGAATCGTGAAAGCAAAGATTCACCGCACGCTAAAACCACTAAAACGTAAGTTTCCTAGTAAGATTGGAGTGGAGTTCTAATAATTTAATCTTTTAAATTATTGAATTTAAATTAATCGTGATGCTTCTTTTCTCAGTCCGGTCGAGGTTGTATTCAGGCTCAGCGTCCGGCAGTGATGTGAACGGCGGCGAAGAATCAACGGCGCTCGGAATCAGGAAGCAGTCTCTGCGTAAAATCAAGCCGCGCTCCTACAGCAGGTTGCTAAAGTCCGAATCCGAGGAAGAGGAGGAAGAAACGGAGAACAAGGCGGGCAATCCGAACGCAGCTGCTTCGTCACGCCAAGGTAACAAACAACGTAAACTTCTTGAAAACTAAAAATGCTTACTGTAAGTAGTCACATTTTTAAAAAGCTTTCACCACATGTCAACGTTTAAGATCAGAGTTAAAGGGAGTCGTTTTAGCATTTTGAGTGACATCATGTCCTGAAATTGCTTTACATAATAAAAAAATAATATATTAAACAATTACAAAACATTACATTTTGTCCAATTCCATCTTCAAAATCATGAAGCAAATAAACATCAAATATATTGATCAATGTTCCAGTTATTATTAGTCAGATTTAACTCTAATCAGGTGGGTTTGTAGCCTTGGTTTGAAGGAACTCGGTGTTTCGGCGTCTTTGCAGTTTTCTGGAAGTTTGTTCCAGACATGTGGTGTATAGAAGCTGAATGCAGCTGGTTCTATTGTTGGTGTTACTCTGCTCAAAGGCAATAAAAAAGGGGATTAAAATTGACCAGATTGTGTAGTTTGTGCTGATTTTTATCTGTATTAAATGTATTTTTTTTGTTAAACCAAAAGAATAATCTTCATCTCTTCTGCATCTTTTGTGCCATCAACTCCGGTTGATGATTTATTTTCAAACATACTTCAGTTACACTTTTATTTCTGAATTCTGTTTTGTTTTCTTAGTCACTAAAACTGACATTTGAGTTAAAACTTCAGAAAAATATATTTCTTTTGTGTAACAAAAGAAATGAGAAAACAATTTCTGTCAGTCTTTAAAACATATTTTTTTCTATTTGAGGAACCAAGATGGAGCTCAAATAAGGGAACCTCGTCCCTTCCACCCTCATACTGAACTTTATTCTGATTTTAGTTTTCTCCTAATCATGCATCTCTGCTGTATTTTTTTGTGCTCTAGATGGTGTTTTGCAGCAGGACGACCAGTTCACTGACTCCAGGAATCGTCGGGGATTCCCCAGAAGACAGAGACCGTACAAGGTAAAGACAACACCACCGTCCTTCTTGACGTCTACGTCCTCCCTAATTAAGACTGGGCCAAATTGTATTTGTTGGAAAATGCTTTCCTTTTTTTTCTTTAATTAATTTATTTTTGTTAACGTCTTAGGTTCTTCATCCATGGTGAAATTAGATTTTCACCCAAATAGCAAATATTGTTTACTATTAAGATAAGAGCAATTATTTCCAAATAATACATTGGCCAGGACTTCGTTACTCAGTTTTTCTTCTTTTTTTATATTCACAATCTATTTTGAATTAACTGTATCTTTAAAATTAAGTGTTACTCATTTTCTATTTAAAGTAAGTCTTCTGCATGTAAACTATTGATTTCCAAATAAGTTTTTATTGAGACTTTATCAATTCAAATCCATATAACTTGATAAAAAGATGTATTTACTAACATGATTTTTGTCTGTTAATCTTACCTCCTTGAATTCTTGAATTTGTCTCTCTTTTATTGGAAAAAGGCACTTTTAGCAGTTTCATTTATTTGTAATCGACCTTAAAATGAATTCATAAGGTTTCTTTGTTTTAAAGTAACTGTTTCTTCTTTTAGTGTTTTTTTTTTAAAGTTGGATATTACTGGAGAATGTCATTTATATTTAAAAGGTGACCCGATAGTATCTAAACCTAACCAACAATTATTGCAAGGTAATAATTGAAAACTTGCAGAAACCCCAGAAAACTTGCTGAGCCCGGTGGTTGGGCGCTAGGTCATTCATTCAGCCTGCCGTGTTTTTGAGTTTAAAAATATTTAAAATTCACTAGAAATTTGAAAATACCACTCGATAATTACGTGTTATTAAAAGATTGGAAAATGAAAACCTGAACACCAACTATAAAGTCTTAAAAATGCAGTAATTTTAAAAAGACTAATAAATAAGTAATGCATAGCCTGGTGGGGGCACAAGTAAAGCCTGGTGACCCGCCAGGCTTATGATACACTGGAGGAAACCCTATATTGTGAAAGTTGAATTAAAGTTTGCTTAGTTACTTTAAGGGGGGGTATTTTGTTTGGGGTTTTTTATAGCACAAAGTTACTATGTTACCTTCAGGTGATATGAAAATGCTGTATATAAATCAAAAACAACTTAAAAGAAATTTGACTTTGCATCATAGCTGTCTCTGTTAAAATGGGCCTCTGTCTCTTTAAGAACCCCTCCCTTCAGCATTTCATCACAACAATTCTTCTGCCATCCATTGGTGTCGTTTACAACCGTTTGCATCATGAGCCGAGATTCAAAGTTCCGCTGGGTTTTCGCTAATTGCTGCTGCCGCTAGTCTGGAGGAGCTGGGTGGGGAAGGTGTGGTGGAGGGGTTCTCTGTGGGGCGGGAACTCGGTTGGGAACTTCAACTCCAAGGAGCTTTGTGAGCGAAAACACAAGGAGCTCACGTTTTTCCCCTTCAGGTTTGTTTTTGATGAGGGAATAACATCATAACATGATATAAAACTCAAAAAAGTCGATTTTGCATAATACCCCATCCCCCCTTTAAACACGCTGTTATTTTTGGCTGAAACTTTTTGCTTTTACTTACCCCCTGTTTTAAGAATCCCCAAAACTAATCAAACAATCATGGAATCATGGGCTGTTTGGCATGTTTGCTGTTATCTTTATTTGATTCTTCCTGATTAAGACACTTTATTTATTTTTTTAAATCTATATTGCTTGATTCTCCTTCACTGCTTTTACGTTCCTAGCCGCAAAAAAAAAAAAAAAAACTAAAGTAAAAACTTCCCATACATTTCAATCAAAAGATTCATCTCCTTTATCTAATTAAACAGATTATAATTCAGATTGATTAATTGCTAATTACGACAGGATTAACAGACTATGACCTCAGTTCTCATCTGAAGTCGTTTACTGAATCCTGTTCTTGCATTAGCATGTTTACTTTCTTTTGATACAACTTGATAGTTTTACTCAAACGATTTCACTTTGTGTCTCACTTTGAACTTCATGTCATAAGTTTTACTGACTAGTGTTTCAGCTGCTCTCTTCTAAATGCAACGCACAACACAGCAGCCAATGCAGTCTCAGTTTTATTAATATAATTCTAAACTGAAAAATCTGTTACTGTGATTGTAAAGAAAAAAAAAACGCAGATATGCTAGGGGAGTAAAATAATGTTCAAGGGCTTTATTATTAGTCTTTAAAGTATTAGAATATAATAGAAACATCCTTTATTGTCCTGCAAAGAGGAAATGCAGCAACAGTTATAAAGGTTCACACAAAACATTCTTAAAGTGTTAAAAACAATATAATTAACAATAACAACCATAACAATGATAATAATATGCTGTACAAGACTTAATACTGTGCAGTTTCAGAAGTTATCTTTTCAAAAATGCACATAATTTGCATGTGTGTTCAACATTGCAAAAGACAGACTATTTACAATACATGAGTGCAGAAAAACAGATGTGCAGCAGAAATGTTATTAAAAATGAGTAAAAACAGAGCAGGTGATTGTGCAAAAGCCAGCATGCATGTAAACACTTAATTGAGTTTGTTGGGAGCAGTGATGTTAAATTATTACACTGGAAAGCAGGCCATGATTTAAAGAAATGCTGCGTAGTGTGCTGGGGATGTGGCGTAAAATAAAACACCAACTGCATTTATTAGGAGTCGAATATAATCAGGATCTCCTTACAAATAGCAGCTTTTTTCCATATTTCACACCAGATATATGTGTACCGTTGCTGACTGCCTTTTCTTAACTCTTCTTTGCCTTTTATTCCTCTTTGCTAACACTTTATGCACCACCCTTTTCACCTTTCCTCTGTCGCTGCCGCTGGTCGTCGCCGCTGCATGCTACTATTAATAGTGTAACTATGGAACCCGTCTTGCTGGTTGGCTTAGGCAGTCCCCTCCTCCACAGGCACAGGAGAACGCAGAAGAGACACAGCGCAGAGAAACTTTCCCCGAATCCGGACGGGCCGGGATCCCAGTGCCGACGCTGCAGAAGCAGCTGCAGATACACTTGTACCGTCTGCCTGCGTACATCCTGAAGACTGGCTCCCAGTCTTTGCCGTGGCAGATGCCTCGGTTTGTGGAGCCTTTAACGCAGCCTCCTGTTTCACTACCACCGCGTAACGGCGCAAACTCTCCTCCAGGGTCGCTGCAAACTGAAATGCACCCTGCGTCTGTGTTGCCATCACCTCCCATTGCAGACTCTCCACAGAAATCTCCACCATTATGTTTGCCTGCACCTCCTCCAACTCAACAACACCAAATAGCTGTGGAAGAGGTTTTGCCTCAGGCGTGTTCTCAGGGATTTGAGTCGGAAGCGAAGCATCCAGGCGCTCTAATGGACGTTTGCTCGGCTAAAGCAGATAAAACTTTCCCAAATCTTTCCTGGACTTCTAGTCCAGGCAGAAAGTTACAGAAGCAACAGGAGAAGGAAGATGCGCATCGGGTGCAGCATGAAGAGGACAAGGCGGCGTCTTCTGTAAAAGCGACCAAGCTGCAAAGCTGTCCAACAACTGATCCACAATATGTGCTTCGTTCCCAGAATCCTCCTGAATGTGCATCAGTGAACACGCAGACAGGGTTAACTAACGGCTTTCCCCAAAAGGGCGTGTTGCAGCACAAGCACAAGATCCGTGTAGACTTTAAGGTGAGTCGTTGCTCTCAAGACAACGTGCATTCACATTTTTAAACCCTTTTTATTTTGGCTAAATTAGGTCAGGTGCTTTTCTTAATTCTAATTATTAGATTACAGTTTGATGATTTGCAGCTATTGCATGAGCAAGAGGTAAATGAAAAACTGCCTTGTAAAGGTAAAAATCTTAAAAATGGTGTTCCCCTTTACTCTGTTACCCTTTTAAAAATTTTAGTGCATTGCATTCAGTGATCTTACTAATAAAGCCCAGCTTTTTATAAATCTAGCAGCTTTGTGGAAGCATCAGAAGTTAACATAAACCATTAGTGATCATTGCAGATTGTTGGGATAAATTTATGGAGAATTTTAGTGTTTTCACACCCGATAGTCCAGTAGACTTAGTTCAGCTGGGCACCAAAGTTGGAACATTTGTTACATTTTCAGCTGGGGCGGTTCGCTTTCACATCGCACTGTGTCAAAACAACCAAACTATTTTAATAACCTGTTCCCCTCTCTCACCTGTGGTGGCGCTACACCAAGAAACACTGAAGGAAATGACACAAAAACCTCTGAAGAAGACATGAGCACAACTTTTGTCTTCCTGACATTTAAACAAAAGTGCAGTGGAATCAGATTTCTCCTTTATTGTGTGTTTGTTTTAATTGCATTTACCCAGAATACTCTATGCTATAATCTGCTTCCTGTCACGAAAATTAAATCTTCAAAAACCAAACTTTCGATTAAATAATGAAATCAATTTATCGCCCAGCCTGACGTGCTGTGTGCTGTTTTATCTCATTGAGGTTGATGGCTGCGATGTGAAACGGTTCAGGAAGTGAAAACACTTTTGCAAGGCAAAGTTTCTTCATTTTCCACATGCTGTGTCATTAACACACGTGGAGCGTAATGCTAACTTTTGTTGCTGCAGCACGTCAGTGAACAGATGGCTCTTATTAAACATTTAAACCAGCAACACTGTAAAAAAATTGACTCATCTTTGTGATGTTTGTGCTATCTGCCCTGCGTCCATCCAGGAGGACTGTGCTGTCCAGAATGTGTGGCTCATGGGCGGCCTCAGCGTTCTCACCTCCGTCCCAACCACTCCTCAGCCGGTCTGCCTGCTTTGCGCCAGCAAAGGGAAACATGAGGTACTTCAGGCGCTAATAAACTTTATTTACTAAAGTTTATTGAATGGGTGTCATACTTATTTTTGTTTTGGGACAAATCAAGATCATGAATGTTCTTATAGCGACAGTCGTTCCAGAATGTATTGATAAAACCCATTAACAAGCTATTAATAAATAACTGTCTCCGCATTATTAATATAAGTACTTTTTTCGTATTTTCACATTGTCCAGTCACTCCAGGATTTTAAGATTGCGTTTGTTTGTTTGTTTGTTTTGCTATGTAAATCACTAATTTTGTGGAGGTAATTTAGAAATATTTCAAGGAATTTTGCAATATTTACATTTATGTATGACATTAATTGTGACTCTGTTAATCGATCTAACTAATAACTTAATATTAGCCTGAGGCAGTGGTGTCGTAAAATAAAAAACGTTAGTGATCCGTTACACCTAAGGTCTTCAACAATTTTTGTGAAAAATTTGCAGCAAACGCAGTTATGCGTTAGCGGGAAAAATCTGGAATCTGTTGCTTTTATGTGAATTTCCACAATCACAGAATAACAGAAAACTGGAGGGACTGATATAATACTGGAGTCTTGAGGGCCACACAAAAAGCTACAGCGTGCCAGATTTGGCCCCCGGGCCTTGAGTTTGACGCACATGCGCTAAAGCGTTAAAAATCAAAGAAGAATCTTTATAAGAATTTGGTTTAACCATAATATCTTCCATCGGGCAGATGATCTTCTGCCAGATCTGCTGTGAACCTTTCCATGATTTCTGCCTGACGCCTGAGGAGCGCCCCAAGGAGGAGGCCAAGGAGAACTGGTGCTGCAGACGCTGCAAGTTCTGCCACGTGTGCGGACGCAGAAGCAAGAGGTTGAAGGTAGGCGCTGTCACTTTAAAAACTGGAATGACGTGGTTTGCACAGGTGCTTGAAATCCTTGAAAATGCTTGGATTTCAGTTAGATGTTCACAAGGTTTGGAAAGGGCTTTATGTCTGCATAAAGTCCTTGAAGGTTTTTGATATCCAAACTGCACACTTTGGTGCAATCTAATGTTTGATTAAATGCCTACATTTGGAAAATGTTACCAGATATTTTCATACATCTAATAAAAATAAAGAAAAAATTTAAACTGAAGTTAGATCAGACTAAATTTTCTGCTTTTTAGGTCACTGAGACCTATTTATATTTACTAAAAGCCAGAATTACAGATTTTTGTTGTTGTATTTTTCTTTGTATATTCTGTTTCAGCATTTTATTTGAGCAGGAAGATCAAGGATTTGTTGATCTGTGTATTTGAAATAAAGGTCAGCTTATATTTTATATGTTAACAGAATTATTAAAGTTAAATTAGTGTTTTGTTCTGACCATTTAGTCTACAGGGATGTGTGTGTGAGAAACATTTCAAAACATAAAATTTAGTTCTTTTAGTTTATCTTGAATGCTATCACAAAACTATTACTAACACTTATGAGTGATAACATATAATGGTCTTTTTTTAGTTCATTTGTTTTGTTTTTATCTCTAAAGTGTGGAAAAGTTTGGAAACTTGCCTTGAAAATGCTTGAAAGTTCTTAAATTTTACTGTGGGAAAAATGTACAAACCTGAAATGAGCTTTTCTGCATTTTAAGAGACGTAAAACATTCATAAATCATAAAAAGGAACAAAAGTGGAATATTACTCTACAGTTGATGTGGTTTTGTTCAGCCCGTCTTACAGTGCAGGATCTGCCAAACCTGCTACCACCCATCCTGCTTGGGACCGACGTACCCGAAGCCAGTGACCTCCAAAACCCCCTGGGTAAATGCTTCACCTTCCTCAAACTGTGCTGGAGTCTTTTTTGGAGTATTAAAGAGGAAAAGCTGAAGCCGATGAGTGAATATTGTTGCGTTTTTCCGCTGCAGGTGTGCATGACGTGCATTCGGTGTAAGAGCTGCGGCGTGACTCCAGGGAAAACCTGGGATATGGCCTGGAACCACGAGCATGACCTTTGCCCCGACTGCACCAGCCTCAGTGAGAAAGGTGGGCTCTCCGAAACACACGGACCGCTCATCAACGCTTAGGCACAACTAGATTTTATTTTCCATTTACTTTTAAATAGGGTGCATGCATTGATGGCAGTAAAGGAACAACATCAAGCTGATGTCTTTGCAGTTGTATATAAATGAAATGTATACATATAAATATATGTATTTTCATGTCTCTGTCTTGCAATACTAAAATAAAAGTACAAAAATCCTCATTCAGCTTTAATATAAGAATTACTAGGGGAAAAAACACAAACATGACAAAATATTGTTCTGCCAATTCTCAGAACAACAGCAGGACAGGTGGTAAAACCCAGACTCATTTAAAAGCCAATATTTAAACAAAATCAGGTCTGTTTCCTAATTTAGCGTCCACTTGTACCAAAAATCTATGAACTTGTCATTTTTTAAGTTTTGAAGCTGCAAAAGAACACAGTCTTTACCACAAAGCAGATTAAATTAAATCTTTGTTTTTTAAATAATGAAACATTTGTTGTCCTCCAACTCTTTTCATCCTTTTCTTAGATTTTAAGTCTCTCAATTTCATATATTATCCAAAGTATTCTAGGTGTTTATCTTTATTATAGCGATTAATTAAAAATAATAATTCAGTTTTTTTTGTGTGCGTTTGTCAGGTAATTTCTGCCCCGTCTGTCAGAAGTGCTATGAGGGAAACCAAACCTCTGAGATGATTCGATGTTCAGAGTGCAGCCACTGGGTCCATTACGGATGTGAAGGATTATCAGGTGAGAAATTACAACTTCTGTGATTTCCTCTTACAGTTCTACTTTTTTACTCGACAAAAATCCACATTTGTAACATTTGTGGGTTTTCTAACTAATGCCTAAAAATCTACATGCTTTCAATTTCTATTTATTACTTTTATAATTTAGGGAAAAAAGTGACGTTGGTCGTATTTGTGTTTACAGAGGAACTTTTTGGGCTCATGTCCAGTC
This sequence comes from Poecilia mexicana, assembly GCF_051168715.1. Taxonomy (NCBI): domain Eukaryota; kingdom Metazoa; phylum Chordata; class Actinopteri; order Cyprinodontiformes; family Poeciliidae; genus Poecilia; species Poecilia mexicana. Next base: position 17,001,959 of record NW_028263380.1, on the reverse strand, counting down.
AGCCAGATAAAGTGGACGTCACCTGCACAGCCTGCAGGGGGCGCCACGCAGACAGAGGCAGCGTGATGGAGGTGCTGCAGAGCAAGCTGCTGTCCGGTCTGCAGGAGGTTCTCAGTGAGCTGCTCTCCTCCTGCAGCACTTGGCACCTCCTGCTGTGCAACCAGGTGAGAGACAACGGCTCCATGCAGCCAGGTTGTGTTTGTTTGTCTGTTTTCTGGAAAATGTCCTGAGATCGTTTGTCGAATTTCAGTGTCAGGAGTCAAAGGAGAGACACGTCTCCGTCAGGACGGAGAGACAAGTCTGTGATCTGAGAGCCGTGGAGGACAAATTCAGAGAGGACGGATACACCACGATAGTGAGTAGCTTCGGATTCATCCATCCCTTTGTCCATCCATCTGTCTCCTTGTCCATCCATCTGTCCTCCTGCTTGCCCATCCATCCATTTCCTTGTCCATGAGTCTGCATCCTTTTGTCAGCGTTCTCTTCCATCCTTCTCCATGTGCATCCATCTGCTTGTCCATTTGTACGTCTGCTTGTCCCCCATCCATTTATCAGTCTGCTTGTCCATCCAGCTTTCTGTCTGTCCATCTGTCTACATCCTTTTGTCTGCATTCTCGTCCATCCTTCTTGTTCATCCGTTCTTCTGATTGTTCATCTGTCCATCCGTCCGTTTACTTGTCTATTCTTCCGTTTGTCTGCTTGTCCATCCCTCTGTCCTTTGCTTGTCCATCCATCCATCCTTGTCACCTTGTCTACCCGTCCGTCCATCTGTCAGTCTGCTTATCTATCTCTTCCTCACCCATCAGGGCATTTACCGGTCCACTCATCCCTCCATCTTCCATGATATCTTGTCATCCACCTCTCCCTCCTTTTTCTACCTTTCCTTCTTTCTGTTTCTAGTTTTTTTTTTTGCTGGTTTTCTCATCCTGACATCTGCAGGCGTTTCTGTAGTAAATTCATTCTGAAGTTCTACTGATTGGAAAATTCTTAAATTTGACTGAAAAGACTTAAAAATTTTATTCTGGAAAACCACTGAATTTTGACATGAAGGAACTTTGTCTCACACTCATCTTCATGTCTTCTGCTTTGTCTTCCTGTTGATTCCTGTCTTGTGTCATTTCTCTCTCAGAAAGCGTTTCATTGTGATGTTGCTGCTGTGATGAGAAAATGGCTGAAGGAAGAGGAAGTTCTTCCTGAGGATCAGAGGCCAACGAATCGGTCCAAAGAGCGCTACGTTCAGGTGAGCTCCTCCTCTTCCCTTCTCTCTCTGAATATTTTTACCTTATTTTAGTTTGATCCTTTTTACCTTTTACCAATTTGTTTAGACCTGACCAATAAATCAATTCTATCAATTAATCAAATTTTAGTCTTTTTGAAGAATTCATTTTTGGATTTTTTTTTTTCTCCGCATGCTTAGGCGGCCATTTTGTTTCACAAGCGAGTTATACAGCTTCTATTTATTTGTATTTTGAATTCACATCAACTCTACGACAGATTATTATTGGCCAAGCTAGAATATTTATATATTTTAAAATTTCAAGAATAAAGTCAAAATAATCCAACAATAAAGTTTTAATATTGCCAGAATAAAGTTGTAATATTAGGAGTAAAAATTTAAATGAGGAATGTTGAGCATCTTAAGTTATAATTTTGTGTCAGTTTTACAGTTTTAACACATTGGCATAAAATTATTATTATTAGTAGCAGGACCTCTAAAGTAATTATCCAAAATGAATAAGCTGGTCAGGTCAATCCTGATAGCTATAGAAACTTTTTTTCATTAAAACTACTTTTTCTCATATTTTTCTGGTAAAATTGCGTCTTTATTCTTCTAATGTTATGACTATTTTCTTGTAATTGAGGAAAAAAATTGTAGCTTGGCTCTATTACTCCATCATTCACACAAGGCAGTTTTTTATTTATAATTTTTTTCTTTTTATTTAGAAAAAAATTGACTAAAATCAGATCTTGGATGAAAAAAATCCATCTTTAAACCGCATGATTGTTTTCATTGTGTATCCTTGGCTTGCATGGCAGAAACATGAGGCCGTTTGTTTAAAATCATCTCATATTTACACTTAAATTGTTTTTCTGGCAGGTTATGAAACAGGTTTTCAGCTGGTTTTCTTCGTGCCATCACTTCTCTGAAGAGTTGCCATGGTGAGCCCACTCAGTGAATCTTTGCTAACGTTTTTTATTTTATTTCTAAAGCAGCTGTTTCATAGCTCTCTGCATTGTTTTTGCTGTTCAGTGGCATGCTTCCCGAGGCCGTGCTTCCTCCTTCGAAGGAGCACAGTTACGCTCAGTGGATGGAGCGAGTGTACCGCACCAGGGAGGCTCAGACCGGCGCCACGCCGCCATCGGTCGCTACGTGGGACGCTCGTTCTACGATCGACGCCCCCGAGTGTCCGCAAGGTAGAGAATCATGTTCCCCCTCTAAAATGAGGCGTTTAGCTGTTTGTTTTCTCTGGTTTATGTGTTAATTTTTTATTCCAGATACGACTAAGATGAAGGATTTGAGGCAGTGTGCTCTGTGCCAGCAATATGGAGACGCTGCTCCCAGCGTGAGTTTCTACAGAAATCTCTTTCCTGTCTTAGATGCTGAAAATGTGCTTAGCTTTTACTTATCGTAGTGATGCGTGTGTTTTTGTCCTGACAGGACGCAGGGCGCCTGCTGTACTTGGGGCAGAATGAGTGGGCCCACATCAACTGCTGCCTGTGGTCTGCAGAGGTCTATGAGCAGAACAGCGCTCTTCTTCAAGTGCACAGTGCCGTCTCAAGGGGGCGCCACTTGGTAATGAACCGTTAACATATGCCAAGGGTCTGCAATCGTACTTAATAATTTGACTAAGAACCAATAATAAAAATAAAAAAAATTGATATAAAAATGCAGATTTTAGCTGTGTTTTTCGTTATGTATGGAATAAATCCTGAATTAAATTTGCACAACAGAATGACACAATTATCAGTAATATTTATTTACTTTCTTTCTCATTGTTTCCTTTTAGCCATTTTTTTGTATTTTATAAATGTTTTAAAACCTAAAAACAGAAATCAAATACTGGTTTTATCAAAAATGACAAAAATGTTATTTTACATGTTAAGACATTTTTAGTTGCCTTTTCACAAAAAGTTATGTAACATTTGCAGCTTTAAAGCTTTTAAAAAAAAAGTGTGTTTTTTTAGCTGGACTGAGGTTGCAGACCTTTGATATACGGTGATAATGGCCTGGTTCCTACAGTCTTGTGTGGATTTTGCAAAAGGAAAGTGTGATGTTGAATATTATTTGGATTCTGGATGTTATTTCTTGCTATATTGATCGATATCTGAACTTAGAAAAATAAGTTTCTCCAGCCAGACCACTTTTCATTCAGGTTTCTATGTCAGAGATGCTAACACAGCTCGTACTGTATTCTATTACAGTTCTAATGTCTCTTTTTTGTTTATGTTTCTTCATCCAGCGCTGTGATCTTTGTGGACAGTGTGGAGCCACAGTTGGCTGCTGCCTCGCCACCTGCTTGAGTAATTACCACTTCATGTGCGCTCGTGCAGACGAGTGTGTGTTCCAGCAGGACAGGAAGGTGTACTGCTACAAACACAGGGATCTCGTTAGCGCAAAGGTGAGGAGGGGATGAGAGTCAATTTTCCTTTCAGTTCATTCATATTTACAGGAAGAAAGTCATCTTAATTCTCCCTCCTTTTGTAACAAAAATGAGTCTGATTGTTTGATTCTAGATGGTGTCGGGGAGCGGGTTCCAGGTTCCTCGCCGGGTCTATGTGGACTTTGAGGGAATCAATCTGAGAAGAAAGTTTCTTACAGGCCTTGAGCCAGAAAGTATAAACATGACAATAGGTGAGATTAAATGTGTGTTGGTTTATTCTTCTGTGCAAACTGGATATTATTTGCTGCCAACAGGAATCCCTCCTAGTAAAATAGACAAAACTGTATGAAGTTTTTGTTCTATAATTGCTGCCTTTAAAAATATTGATGTCAGAATGCATGTGTTTTCTTTAAATACCACTATGGGGCTGAAACAATTAATATGATTAATCGATTATTGAAATAATTGTCAACTAATTTAGTAATTGATTTTAAATGGAGTACACAGACTGAAAAAAGGACAACACAGTTATAGCAGTAATTAATCTGGATAAAAATGACATTATTTTGCATTTAAGGTAAAAAAAAAGAGCTTCTTTATCGGCTCTTTAGTAGTTCAGGATATTAAATATTTGCAAAGTTAAATCAGCTGATTTAAATTCTGTCATAATAATAAAATAACTGTACTGACATTAAGTCGAGCAGAAAGGGCTGAACTTTATTTTTTTAGCTAGAAATGTTGCATTTCAGGCAATAAAAAGTTTTTCTTATGTAAAAAAAAAAAAAAGGAATTTAATTGTTTTGAAATTTTTATATATTTCTAATATTGTCTAAAGAAAGCCTGAGTGATTAAGTAAAAAATCAGCAGAACGTGGCTTTTTAAAATCTGATTAATCATCAAAATAATTGACTACTGAAAGAATTATCCTGCAATGGTATTTAAATTATTGTGCTAAATGTTGTGTGTGTTTTTTTTTAGGCTCTCTACAGATCCAGAAACTCGGTGTGTTGTCAGAGCTGTCGTCAAACGGGAGGATGCTTTATCCTGTTGGTTATCAGTAAGTTCTTATTTCTGATATAAAGTCAAACTTGGGTATTTTTAGGGAGCTTGGAGGCGTTTTTGTACTGGTTGTGGTACCAGTATTTAAAATTATACTATTTTTACAAATTCCTATGGGGTTTTCCCATCATTTTCTGTAGTTCATCATATTGATTTAGTTTCTATATTTTCACAAAATCTAGTTGTTTTTTCCCCCCCAAAGTTGACATTTATTTTAGAGGATTAGTGTTTAAAATATGACTAGATGTTATGTGAAGTGGTGTGGAGGTTATTGTACTTGCAGTATTTTATGTAAACCCGATTTCTCTCCCTTCAATCTGTAGATGCTCTCGGTTGTACTGGAGCACAGTGGACCCCCGCAGACGCTGTAAGTACACCTGTAAGGTGACAGAGGTGAGCACACCTCTACCTGGTGAGGAACAAGACCTGAGGATGGACAGAGAGGAGAACCACACCATAGTCCACAGTCCCAGTCGCCACCGAGGTGAGCAGGTTGCTCCAGTGTTGAAATAACACTGAAAGATTTTATTTTTCTAACATCATCTGAAAAAATAACGTGTTTTTTAGTTTATTGTGGTTTAATACTGATAATATGTCGTATTTACGAGCAGATGTGGAGTCTCCAGATCGCTTCAGCTCCTCTTCCAGCCCAGTAAAGTCCACAAACTCGTCTCCAAACTCTAAAACGCACCACACACCCGGGCCTAGGAGTCCGGGTTACACACAGACCAGAAGACCAGCAGGAGGATCATCACGACCGCTCCCGTCTCCTGGTCAGTAAAATGTCTGACTTTTTAAAACATTTTAGAGTTCCTATTCAATCTGAAGGTGGTATGGTCTTCAATTTGGAAAAAAAATAAAACGGACAATGGAAAAATGTTTCAATTTTGGTCTTAAATTGAACTGAATCTACCAGACTACGAGTTGTGAAAAAAAAAATTCATCCTGAAGCCGATATTTTGCAGTAAAATATCCAGAATGTTTTTAAACAACTGTAAAAAATCTGTGATTTAGATCTTTTTTTTGTAGGAACCAGAATATTTTTCTTCTGTTTAGTTCTTGTCCCTTTGATTTCAGGAGCTGCTTCTTACAAGTCTCATCACATCCTCACCCTGAGGGACCTAGACGACACCAGGCGGCCTCGCAGGCTGTCCTCCAGGAGCCGCCGCAGCTCCTCGCCGACAGAAAACAACCCGTCTGTGGCGTTGAGCGTCCGTCCCGGGGGCGCCGTCGGCTCCCGATGCGCTCTCTTCAGCTCCCCTCCCAGATCGACGACCGTTGGATCGGCCTCTCCTCCGCTTTCGAGGCAAAACTCAACCTCTCCTGTGTGGAACTCCCCTCCGAGGTCCAGCGTCTGTGGAGGTTTTTCTCTTCGCCAAGGGGGCGTCTCCGATTCCCCCAGAGGAACCCAGAACTTTAAAATCACTGCTCCGGTGACGGTGGAGGTCCCACAAGACTTCCTGGCGTCATCGGAGGCAGAAGACGCTGCTGTTGCCACGACGAACGGGATCTCGCTCGCCCCCGACAACCTGGAGGAGGAAGTGGCTCAGCTGATGTCTCAGGAGCTGCCATACACCGTGTTCGACAGCGACGCGGACGTAGTCGTGGCGTCCATGCTGGGCACCAAGCTGGAGTTCGACGAGGCTCTCCTCTCCGAGAACGTGGATCTGGCCGGCGGTCAGGCGGAAGTCGGGCCGCGGGACGTGGAGATGCGAGAAGACGATCAAGGGAACAGCTCTGAGGATGAAGACAGCGGATGTTACTCTAAGATTTCACGCACAGTGGTGTGCAACGCGGCGAGCGGCTCTGACGCCGCCAATCAACCCGCTGCAGCTCAGTCGATCTCCCAGTTAGACGGGGCGGACAGTGGGTCGGAGACGGAGGACATAGAGGACAAAAATAAACCTCGCAGTGTTCAGGGAACACCTACGAAACATCTGACTGTCGCACTGCAGAGGCTGGAGTCCATCTTCTCTCTGCCGAGGCAAAAGTCCAAACTGGAGGATCCGGAAAGTTCTTCCCCTCCCGTTTTCATGGAGCCCAGTTCCATGTGCGAGGAGCTGTGCCTGCAGGAAGAGGAAGTCCCACTGTCTTCCGACAGTCCGACGTCTCAGCAGGAACTGCTGCTGGATCCGATGTTGGGCCATTTTGTTTCAGCTAAAGATGGCCATGTCGTCAACTCAAACAAGGGCGCCCCTCCCGACAAAGACGAAACCTCATCAAATGATTCGACTGATGTGTTCAAAGACGATTTAAAAGATCCAGATTTTTCTCCCAAATCCGAAACCAAAACGATGCCGAAGAAAACGATCGTTGTAAAGAGGAAGCTGTCCGGCGCCTCCATGTCCAAACCTCTGCTGCCCAAACAATGTCTCCAGCTGAACCCCAACATCACCCTCATCGCGCCTCAAGTCAGGCAGACCGTCAACATCGCCTCCGTTTCTCCATCTTCCACCACTTTGTGTGCGGTTCCGCATCCCGTCGCCTCGCCGATCATCATCAACGGCTTGAACGCTCTACCCATCCAGCCCGCCGCTGCTCCAGCGCGATCCATTACGATCCGATTGGACGCCTCCAAACCGGAGGCGTCGCAACAGCAGCAGGCGGCGGTGGTGAACTCGCCCAGCCCGCAGACGACTGTCCGTCAGGTGCTGCTCGTCAACCGACAGGGGCAGATCCTCGTCAAAGACCCCAAATCGAACACTTTCCAGACGCTTGCCGGAAACTCGCCGACTTACAGCAGAATTAGCCAAATCGCCAAGATGCTCCACAGCGGAGGCGGTTTAAATCCGTCGGTCCCGCGCGTGATTTTAAAACCTTCCCCCGGCTCTTCGGATCTGAACGTCTCTCCTCCTGCCAACCACGTAACCCCAGAGAGAAAAGTCATCGTCAAAGTGCTGCCGGTGAAACACGTCGTCTCTCCAGCTCCTTTAGTTCCCGTCAGCGTTCCGACTTTTACTCCAGCCAGTTTCTCCAAGATGGAGGACCTCACCACCCAGGCCATTATCAACAGAGCAATGGCCACGGAAATGGAGGCGCCGCGGCCGGCGCCGATCATCCTCAACAACAGTCGCAGACAAAAGGCCAGACAGCGGCAGCCATCGCAGCTCCCACACACTCAGGAGTCGGAGCAGTCATCAGTGGGGCATTCGGAGTCGCCCAGAAGTTTCCATGGCGATCCGTCACCCCACCAAATCAGAGTGAAGAGAGCGTCTGCGCTTTCGGAGAGGCAGTCCAAGAAGAAGTCAAAGATTGACTTCTTGAAGGATCCGTCGAGTGAAATGGAGGAAATTCAGGAAGCAAGGTGAGAGATATTAAAAGTTAAGAGGCAACTATAACTCTGCCAACATTTTACCTTCATTAAATGATAAATGGACTTACCGTAGCCTACGTTCACGCAGCAGGAAAATGCTAATCTGCTTTTCTTTCCTTTTTTTTTTTTTTTGTTTTTGGCCAAATGCAAACTGTAGCCAACTTTTTCACAGCAATCTGAGTGAAATGAATTCTTTATTTCAAACAAGTAAAAATAAGAAGAAAACATAAAGTATATACATTAAAATAAACATAAACAAAAGTCCCATATCCAGTTTGAAAAGGAGCAGGAAGAAGACAAAGTTTATTAAGTCCTACCTCCAATTGTCTCATCCAAATATGTCCCACATTATACAGAATTGCACATATTATTTTTACTTATGTCACAATTTCTCTCTTTACAATTCCTGATCTTTTCAACCTGAAATAATCTAATTTGGGCCACTTCCATCTGTAATCCCAATTCGGGTATATATCTGGCTTTTATGCCATTGATCCAAGACATTCCTGTCATAACACATTTTGCTGGACGATAAATTGTTCCAGAAATTATTGCGATAAACAATTATGTTATTATTTTGAGACCATTTCAAGTTCTAAAATGGCATAATAATAATAATTATTATGCCATTTAGTTTCTCAAAGATCAAGAAACTTCAATTTCTAATAATTTACCACTGGAACTGTAAGACATTTTAATATTCAAGATAAACAAACAAAACTACAGAAACAACAAATAAAATGAATAGTGAAGTCTCTCTCTAAAAAAAAAAAAGGTTTAGTTGAGACTGAAAACTTTTTTCTTCCAGTTTTTAGTAAAAAAAAAAAGAGAAAAATTAGAAAAGCAATTTATAATTCAAATGGAAAAGATTGTGTTTCTTCTCATTTATGTTGTGATTAATTGATTTATTGCTTATAAATCCAAAGGATTGAAGTTAGAGGAAATGTAAAACATGTGGTTGGATTTTCTGAACAGACCCGGCGGCGTCAGAATGAAAGCTCCAACAACAAACAACGTTATCGATCTGGACCAGGTGAAGGCACCTGAGCCGATGAAGATCACCGTTCCTCCTCCTCCTCCAGCACCATCTACTTTCAGGTAACAATGTTACTCACAGGTTTCCAGTAACAATCGGTTTCACCAGATTAGAAAACGAGGATTATGTATTTTTTACGCAGGAGTTGTATGGGTGCTTGAAATCCTTGAAAATGCTTGAATTTCAAGGTTTGGAAAATGCTTCAAAGCGCCTAATATTCAAACTGCACAGTTTTGTAATAAACCGCAATCTAATGTCTGATTAAAAGCCTAACTTTGAAAATGTTATTTACAATTGAAAACAGATATTTAAAGATAATAAAAGGACATATCCACATTTTTTCACTGTCTGAAGTTAAATCAAACAGTTTTTTTTTCTTTTAGGTCAGTTAGAGTTGTTAAACTTATTTCTATTTGCTTAATGAAAGAAAACTGGGCAAGATTTTTTTTTCTTGTATATTATGTATTTATCATTTAGTTTGAGCAGGAAGTTAATTTACTTTAACATGATTTGTTTGCATTGTTTCAATGTGATGGATATGTATTATTCTTAATGGCTAAATGAATTAAAGTTGCTCTTATATTTTATACATTGAGCAACATTATTGAAATTAGGTGATTTTTTTTCTTTCTTTTTTCTTTTTTGTTAAAGTTGATTGGTTCTTGAACCAGTTAATTTTTTTATTTTTAATGTAAAAAATTTTAAATAATGTTTTTAATATATTTTAGTTAAACTAAAAAATGTTAAACTTGAAAATGCTTGAAAAGTGCATTTTATACGTCACCAGACTAAGATAGTTAATTACAAGAAGTTACAAATAATTAGTAGTTATTATTTTCAGCCACAGAGGTGCATTTTGACATATTACAAGGTTTTCTTTCAGTTTTTCATCCTCTGCTCGTCTCTTCCTGGTTCCTCAGGCGTCCTCAGGCTGAGAGTTCGGCTCCGTCGTCCCGACCCGGCGGTCCCTCACGCTGCAGAACCCACATGTGGGTCAGCTCTCGACATGGAGAGCTTTCTGAGTGGGCTCCCTATGCAGGTCTGTCGCTCGGCTCTTTGTGGATCTTTTGGTTATTTTGTTTAGTTTGTGTGAAATTGAATCCATCTTTGCTTGTGATTCTGCAGGTTTCAGCTCGGAAGACGACGCTCCTGCGCTCAAATACAGGAAGAAGACTTGCATGAATCAGCCTCACCTGCGGTTTGAGATCACCAGCGACGACGGCTTCAGCGTCAAGGCCAACAGCATTGAGGGTAGGACGGGTTCTTCTGCTTCGCTTTAGGGCTGAAATGATTAATTGGATTAATCATAATCAATTATTGAAATTGTCCACTAATTTAGTAACTAAGTAACCCTGAACAGGAGCATACAGACTCAAAAAGGCCATTTGCTGAAAGAACAACACACTCAGAGCAACAATTAAGTCAAAAATTAATTTTATCATAACACTGTTGTCCTATTATTTGATTTTTATAATTTTTTTGTCTTATTGTGACTAGTTTCTGATAATATTAGAGCTTTATTCTCGTAATATGACTATCATATTATTACTCGTATAATGAGAATTTTCTTGTATGACTATTCCCATATTATTTCAACTTACAGTCATCCAACCTTATTTTCTTGAGATTTTGACTTTATTCTTGTAATTTAATTGTTTTTTGTTAGCGTGACCCTAATATTCTGTTTTAGAAACAACATTTTCTGTTGGTTTTAAATTCACACACCTGGAGAGTTACAGTTTTGCATTTAAGATAAAATGCAAAACAATACTATTTTATTTTTATTACAATAAAAACTTTTATCTGTAAATATTTTCTGTCCATAACTTTTCAACTGACAATTTTAGCTTCATCTGGTTCAAATTTTATAAAAACAAACTTGTTGCTATTCAGTTATTAATCAATTATTGAAAGTATTTGTTTAGCTGCAGATTCATCCTTTGCTACAAATTATCAAGCGTATATTAAATATATGCTGTGTTTTTGGAATTTAGGCAAATTGAATTATTTGTTCATTTGCGTCTTTTAAAGTATTTCAAATGTTGCATAAAAAAGGTTTAGTGAAAAATCCACAGATAGTTTTCGGCCCAATAATTGTCATCATAATCAATTTAAAAAAAATTGTTTGCTAAAATCCTACTTTATATTTTTAAACAAATGTTTTGCTTCTCCCCGCTCAGTGGCGTGGCGCGCCGTGGTCGACGGCGTCCTTGACGCTCGAGCGGACTTCCACCTGAAGCAGCTTCCTCTGGGCGTGATGAGTGGCCAGCGCGTCCTGGGCGTCGTCCACGACGCCGTCACCTTCCTGCTGGAGCAGCTAGAGGGCGCCGCCGACTGCAAGCGGCACCGCTTCCGCTTCCACCGCTGCGACGACGCCGAGGAAGAGCTTCCTCTCAACCCGAGCGGCTGCGCCCGCGCCGAAGTTTACACACGGTGCGCTGCGTCAGAAAATCACAAATGTAGCAACTTTAACTTTAATCTAATTTGGTGAAGAATATCTTGGTTAATCTGAAGGATGAATTTGATTTTCTTGGTATGTCTTATTCATAAAGATACATTTATTTTCTTGGTCAATATGTTGTACAATCAAAATATATTAAATTGGGATTAGTTTCTTGGCAAATGAATGATTAACTTGGTAGTAGTGACACTAATAGCTGTTAATGATTAATTAAGACAAAATAAAACAAACATTTAATCCAACAAGTAGCTATTATTGCCCAGTTATTACAAATTTAAATATTTATTTCATTAGTTTTAAAGAATATTGTCATTTCTTTTGAAAACATGACATTTTACCCTTTTCCTTCTTCCTTAGTTAAATTAAACAAGTTGTTTTTAATTACATACAATATTTATTACAGCTACGTTCAACAATATACATCAACTAAAAACAGACAATGAATATTATTTTGGACTCATTTCTGTTTACCTCCTCTGACTGTAATCAGATCAGCTTAGAGTTTAACAGATCAAAGATCAAACTTTAGGATATCACTTTGTTTAGTGCTTGATTTTTGCACATAATTTGGTTTTCCAAACCAGAAAAGGAAGGAGGTAGAGCTGAGTGGCTTAAAATAAAATCTGATTTCTGTTTTATTTAAAACCTCAGTGTTTTTGTTTGTTTTAGAGAGAAGACGGTCCCAGAACGGTTTCTTTTTAAAACCTACTGACATGAAGAGCATTTGTTTTAACATTTCAGAGTTCCAAACTAGCAGAAAAACAAACTTTAAATATCTTTACCTGACAGAAATACTGACAGGCCGGGTCACAAACGTTGCAGTTTCAACACCAGGACACAATCTGTGGAATAAAATATAATTACATCAATTAAGTGGTGTCATTATTTTAATTTCTGAACAATCTTGTTGCTGTACACCTGAGCAGTTTTTAGTTTTAAAAACACATCATTGGGGCTTTAATTTGTCTTTTTTTGTTTTTGTTTTTTTTTTAAATGGCAACTTACCTTGTGTTTACTTTTTGTTTTTGTTTTTCAAACCAGGAAAGCAACGTTTGATATGTTCAACTTCCTGGCTTCGCAGCACAGACCGCTCCCAGAGTTTATCGCCCCGTTCGATGAAGACGATGATGAATTCCCACTTAAAGCCTCCAGGTTAGTTAGTTAAATCTCTGCTATTCATTAAACATCTGCTCTTGATTGGCTCTGACCTCAACTCGTCTTTAACTCGTCTAGACGAGCGACCAGCAGCGAGCTTCCCATGGCGATGAGGTTCAGACACCTGGAGAAAATCTCCAAAGAAGCAGTGGGCGTTTACAGGTAAATACAGGAGAAACATCTGAATAAACCCCTGATGTTTTTTAGAACACAAGAGAAATCCTTCTTCCATCTTTGCACGGTAGATCTCCGATTCACGGCCGTGGACTTTTCTGCAAGAGGAACATCGATGCTGGAGAGATGGTGATCGAGTACGCCGGCACCGTCATCCGAGCCGTCCTGACCGATAAACGGGAGAAATATTACGACAGCAAGGTGAGCAAAACATTTTCCTCAATCTGTCCCCTGACGTAAAATGGAAAATGTTATTTATAAATAGTAACTGCAGTAATTGGCAAACGTTCAGTTCAAGTAATCAGGTTTAAATTGAATCTCTGAGACAAATTAAAGTTTGGGATCAGACGAAGAGATTAAAGTCATAATCTCTGACTTGATTCTTTCTTTGAAACAATCATATTTGTTTGCACCATCATTTCAAATCGTGCTACTGATACTAATTTGATGTTGACGTGTTAAAAGACAAATTATGATGTAATTTATTAAATCACAGTTTCATTCTGGTGATATTACTTTATTACGACTTTATTATGGTGATGTGACTTTATTGTACCACTTTATTATCATGTATTATTCTGGTAATTTTGTGACTATTCTCATTTTTTCTCATGGATTTTTTCTTAATATTACAACATGACTTTACTGTATTATGACTTTATTCTGCTAATATTATAACTTTCCGATTTAAAAATTTTTTTCTTCCTCATTACAACTTTATTTTGGTAATATGACTTTATTCTCATATTGTTATGATTCTTTATTATCGTATTATTACAACTTTTTTTCTCGTAATATTATGACTTACTGTCATATAACTTTATACTCCTAAGCGTAATATTGATTTTTATTCTTTTAATATTAAGACTTTATTCTTGAAGTAATTAGTTTTTTTTCTTAGCCTGGCCCTAATTAATTCTCTGTTGTAGAAATAAAATTCAGTTCAAAATTCACACATCGAGGGAAAATTAGTTTTGTTGGTTGAGTTTGTGCATTTTGTTCTCATAACTATTCTTAAATATCTGCATCATGAACGTATCTGCATGTTAAAATTGTCTCACCTCCTGCTGTGATGCAAATAGAAACGAGTCCACAGAGTAAAGCTGCTGATTGAAGACAGGAAGCTCCCAATGTGGAGTGACTGACGGCCGAAAACGCGACGGAGCAGAAACAATTTCTTGTCTTTTATGGGGTTTTTCTTCTTATTCTAAGGAGGCAGTCAGTTCAGCTTGTCTTTATTCTTGTGTCTCATCTTCTTTATAATCGCCTTCCTCTCTGTAATTAAAGCAGATGCTGCCACTTTTTGCAGTTTTGGCTGGTGCAGAATCCAGCTGAATTATTAAATCATCATTTCCTGTTACACCGTTAACCACCGACTCCAGCTGCTTGGGAATTTCCCCCAAACTCTCCAAGCAACTTAAGACTTTGGATTCCAGTTTTCTTCTTCTTGCTTGTGCAAGTTGTAGAACAAAAAGATTCTATAAAGAATTGAAATACGTAGTTTCCACAAGTCCGAACCAGAAGTGGTCCGCAATTAGATTTTAATAAGACACAGAATGCGTCTTAATTTTTGAAATTACAGACTTTCTTCTCTTGTCGTTTCACTCCAGGGCATCGGCTGCTACATGTTCCGCATCGACGACTTCGACGTGGTGGACGCCACGATGCAGGGCAACGCCGCTCGCTTCATCAACCACTCGTGCGAGCCGAACTGCTACTCCCGCGTCATCAACGTGGACGGCCGCAAGCACATTGTCATCTTCGCCCTGAGGAAGATCTACCGCGGCGAGGAGCTCACCTACGACTACAAGTTCCCCATCGAGGACGACGACAACAAGCTGCACTGCAACTGCGGCGCCAGGCGGTGCCGCCGATACCTAAACTAGCAACTCTAGTCACGCACATCACCGCTCTGTCACGAAGAAGCCATCTTCTGTGGAGTTTAATTTATAAACAAATCATGGGCAGGTTATCTTCTCATGCCTTTCCTGGACAGTTGTAGCGTTTGTTTCACGCTCTTTCAAGGTGTCTTTAGCCCGCAGACGGAGCTCACCAGCAGCGGGAGACGGAGCCGTCGGCAGAACGAGGAGGATTCATTCAGCACCTTACTTTGACACGACCTCCTCAGACGGGACACGGCTCCACTTCCTGTCACACCCAAAGCACCTTGTGTACATTGTAGAGCAGCTACATTTTAACTCTTCTCCGGAGAGCAGGGACTTCAGTGTTTTAGGTCTTGCTGTTATTTATCCCCAGAATGTTAGTTTTAATAGTCCTCCATCAGTGCGTCCCGCCTGCAGCCAGTTAAATATTTCTACTTTTATTTGTGATGATCCGAGTGCTTTTACCCCGCTGATGTTTCTGTTTATCTTTTTTTTTCTGTGTGCATTTTAAGGCTGATGAAGGAGAATTTTCTTGTTGCAGGACTCGCTGATCCTGCCGTGCAGTCCTTTCTAAATCTTTTTGTATATTTGAACAATAAATGTCTAAACCAACTAACAGAAACGCGTTTGGGCTTTTAAACAGCTGGAGGTGGATGAACAGGAAGGACACTGTTCTCGTCTCTCTCAGGTGTACTACCTCTAAGCTTTTATAGAGCAAGGTTGTATTTAATAAAACGTTTAATGAACGCAGATTCCTCATTGTTAAATCTTTCAGTACTAAAAAAAGCGTAAGCTACTATTATGAAAACAAATTTGCTCTCATTGAGAGAACGGATGAAGTCACTGGTTTGTAATCGTTTTTTTTTTCCTCCTTTATGTTATAAATTTCAATTCAATTTCACAAGTTACTTTACAGGCGGATTATGGATCCTGTAAATAGTTGTATAAAAAAATTTCTAAACCTGTTACATATTTTTTTACCTTCATTTTTTTTTTAATTTATGTTGAATAAAAATTTGTTCAAAGTTTCTGTTCTATTGTCTCCATTTTGTTCAAGCAATAAATTAATATTTAATACAAATGTTACTTTATTAGTTCAAAAGGTAAATTAATTAAATGTAACTGCTATTACACATGTCTCCTGCAGCAGTCTGTATTACAGATGCTCTGTAGAAGCCTGACTGAAGGTCCAGTTGTATGACAGGCTTATGAATTATTTACTAGATGGTGTGAAACATAAAATGTTGTAAAAAACAAAGATTATTTTTACTGCCTTTTATACACTAAAAAAGCTACAATGATGCTAAATCTACTAATGAAATAATTTTAAATTCACTTAAATGTTGCTGATTTTTTTTTTCCACTTTGAGCCAAAGCTTGAAATTCCATTGCAGTTTTTTATTGCACATTTTCTCAATTTTGACCAAGTATTCCATACATTTTTCTTTTTCTTTGTTTTTAACATGAAATTTTTCCCTTGAGTTTTTTTTTATTGCATTTAAACACACTACTTCTGCAGTTTTTTATTTTATTTTTATTCTTCCCCTTTGTCACTATTCAAAATTAAAACAATTTAATTTAATTTTCTTAGTCCTTTACCTTTACTCGGAATACAACTTAACATGTTTTGAATATTTCCACAGAAAAACAGATCACCAGATATTAGTGCTGACAGGACAAATACATTTATTGATCAGCTTTTAGTGTAGCCAAATCAACAATATGCATAATTTTCTGCAGACAAAGCTGTTCGAAAGAGTAAAACATGTTTTTGGGTCCGTTGCATTTGTTTTATTTTCCGTTTTTCACAGCTTCTTGGTGGAGAGCAACAACTTTAACATGCTAATGCTTGTTTATACTTTATATTGGTTCACAAGTTCAGCTGAACTTCAGACTCATGCATCTCTTTCTGCTGCCTTGGACAGAGTGGGAACCAGGCTGATATGGAAAGACAAGCAAATAAAAAAGTGAATAAACACGGCGTACGCGCTCTGGGCGCTTTCCTCAGGCGGCGCTTTGTAAACTTCGCTGTTTCTTGTTTGCAGAGGCGACCTGAACACACAAAAGGACAAGAAAGCAATAAATATAAAGTGTCCAACATCCTAAAGACGGTTTAACAGTTTCTTAGAGACAACATGGCAGCAAATACCACAGGCCAAGTGTGAGCGCCCACAGCTTGTTATATCTTTTAAAAAAAATTATTTTCTCTAAAATAAGACAAATAAAATAAAATATGATCACTTTAGTTTTTATGTTGCACAAAAAATAAAACATTTCTGAAAATATAGTATTTTAATTTCAGAATTTAATAATACACAACCACTAATTGGGCGCAAAGGCTGAAGCCTGATAAAACATAAGACATCACTTCTATCATTTACTTAATAATTATCAAAAATACACTGCAAAAACACTAAATCTTACCAGATTATTTTGGTTAGCTTCTACAGGAAATATCTTAGTGCACTTGAGATAAGACAAAACTAACTTAAAGTAACTTTTTACTAAGATAGAGGAGATTGTTAAGTAAATAATTCATTAACATTAATAAAAAAGTGATAGTTCCATTGGCAGCTTATTTCACTTATAAAATAGGAAAAATGTCTTGATATGAGTGAATCACTAGAACTTTTTCATCAATATTAATGCATTATTTATTTAAAATCAACTCCTATGCCTTGCTGAAAAGTTAGTTGTGAGTTAGTTTGTCTTATTTCAAGTGCACTAAGATATTTCCTCTAGAAACTAAACAAAAAAAAAAAAAACATCTGGTAAGATTTTGTGTTTTTGCAGTGTAAAAACAGACAGAAGCAAAGATTATTTTTTTATACAATTAAGTTTGACACATTAAAGCAGCACATACATTTATACATATTTATAAAATTCAAAATATATTTATCATGGAAAACCTCACCTGTCCAGCGATTCTGTCTAAATCCCTCTGACCTTGAGGAGTAAGTCGACGACCGCTGTAAAATGTTAAAGATTAGACGCTGATTCCTTTATTGTCATAATTTAAAAAAATAAATAAATCTCTTAGTCTGGCCCTAATACTCTGTCGTTAAGAGTCAATAACTGGACAGAGAATGAGTGAAAAAGCATCCATATTTTGATAAAGATTGGCAAACTATTGACCAAGATTTTCTTTTCTTTCCTGTCTTACCCATTGGGATCTTTCTCTACCATCTTGAGGCCCTCCAGGGCTTGAAGGACCTTCCTCGCTACGTTCCTGGAGCCCACGGTGAAGTGGGCGGGGCATACGCCGTTCCGCTGGCGGCCTCCATAGATCTTGATCATGGCGCCCACTCCCACTCCTCCTCGCAGGTAGAGGTGGCGGGCTGTGGATGCTAGAGAGGAGGGAAAAATAAAATAAATATGTACTGGCTATTTCCTGACATATTTACTGTCAGGATGCAAAATAAAGTGAAATTAAACATCAACTCATTATGTTAAAGCCAATTTATATCAAATAAATCCTCACATTTAAAATAAAAGCTGGACAAATAACAGTTGTGATTTCTTTAGTAGTGAGTGAAGAGGGGATGCGTAAATAGTTAATTTCACTAATGATTTTCTTTCTGTTTTGCTTATTGTAATCAATTATTTATATTGTTACTGTTAAGATCTGATTACAAACCCCAAAATGCACATTTGGACTAACCTAAACACATCAACGGAGGTCCAAAAGTGGCACAATTAAAAACAAAACATATCAAATATTACTTAAATATGGATGGATGGAGTATTTTATTAAAGCTTTCAATACAATTTATAGCCATTTCTGGGTGATAAATTAAATTGATTGATTTAATCAAATTTTTGTGTTTCGAAGGTTTAAGTTTTAGAAAATGTGTTTCTTTTCCACCAATGTCCTCCTTGGGTTTCCATAGTTAAGAGGGCGGCCATCTTGTTTGACAACCTTCTATTTATGTGGACTTTGGATTCAGGTCCAAAGTCCACATAAAATCCTAATGTTACAAGAATACAGTTGTAATATTAGGATAATGAAGTAGTAATTTTATGAGAAGTCCAACACAGAAAAGAAAAAAAAAATAATTATCCAAATAATCAATTAAAATTGGATCTGGTACAGCGTGTGGCCCAGTCCAGTTGGGTGAATAGTAACCAACCTGCTCTGGTGTAAAACCAGTTGTCATCACAGGGAGCTAGCTCCTTGTGTCTGGCCAGCTTCACAGTGTCGACCCACTCTGGGACCTTTAGTTTCCCAGATCTGAAATTTTGTTTTAGCATAATATGGATAAATATTATGTTATGTACAGCATAGATGTGTATTGTTAGGTTAATCAGCAAAGAAACAAAGGGGATGAATGTCCTCAAATTTAAATAAATACTTTATTTATGCTTCACGGTTTACAACAAGAGCATATTTTATGTTTTATTGCAGCTAGATGACCGTTTATTAAGGGGAAATGAGAGCAAAATCAATGATAATTGCATGGAAAGCGACTGAGAGTTACTAAATCTACTCACAAACAAGACAAAAGACAGAGTGTTTACCATAATGGAGTCCAAAAGATGTATACTAAAGAACTAAAGAAATAAAAAAATATATTTTATTTAATAGTTGAACAATGTCCTTAAAAACTGCAAATTAATAAAACTGAATCAAGTTTCACCTAACAAAACTGTTTTTATTGAGAATCAGCAAAGATTATATAAACAACATGGATTCTGTACTATACTTTCTTAAAAAAAAACTGTGTAGATCAAATCATTTCACTTTTTGCAAGTTTGCAGGTTGTTACAATCTGGTGAGCTTCCTTAGACAGAAACCTTTTTTAACTGATTTGAATAATTAACTGAGTTTACTGCACTGTTTGATAACTAGGATCAATTAGAATGTAGGAATAACAATAAAAATAACTTCATTTAAGTGCCTTGAGTTGAGGTGTTGTGAATTTGCGCTACATAAATAAATTGAATTCAATTGGATGAATGGACAAACTTTTTTATGACAAGGAAAAAGAGAATAAAGTCTACAAATACAAATATCTTCGATTTGTAAACAAACCTTTGAGAGAAATACTTAGGAAATAATAATAATAATAATAATAATTATTATAATAATAATAATAATAATAATAATAATAATAATAATAATAATAATAATAATAATAATAATGAAGAAGAAGAAGAAGAATTTGTTTACTTAAAAATATATATTTTAATATTCCCTCCCTCAATTATAAATAAGGAAACACATCCCATAATGTTTGTTATGTCATTAGAGTTAGCATACATCAGACTGGGTGACGGACTGGCGGTTGGTGACACAGAAAGTCTGGCTTTACGCTTTGTTTTACTTACTTTTTAAGGAAAGCTGACAATGCCTTAACAAACTCCTGCTGGTTGACATCCTTCACCGTCACGCTGGGCATCTAGAAAAACCAAATGGAGACAAAAGTGAGCTGATACAATTGTTTTAACATTAGAGACCTGTCGTGGCTGGGATGTGGCGCGTGCCGCAGCCGTTGGAAACGGTCCTCTTGCTAACCACTAGCTTAACTTAACCTAGCTAAAGAGAAGCTTCTGTCTATATTCGTCTTTTAAGTATTATTTTACACCAAGAATCATACTTTTATGATATAGTTTAAAGACGCCAGGAGGGCTCTGCGGTCTCAAAGTGTCCCCGTTTAGTCGAAGCTAACGCGGCGGAGCATCTGAAGGAAATGATGCTGATGATGAGGGATGGAGGAAGACTGTCCGCATAAGAAAAGGATGACACCATGAGTGCATTCAACACACCTTCAGGCTTTAATTTTACTCTTAACCTCTCCTTTTAAAACCACCTTAAGGATAATTGGATATTTCTCTTTATTCATGTGTGAATTATTTTATCAAACTGATTAAAAATAATGACGTTTAAACAAGCTATTACATACAAAAAATATCAAGTAATTCCGGTTGTATTCCAGCAGAGGGTAGTGTTGTGTCTTTTCTCTTATCTTTCTTTTTTCCCAACAGATTCGAGAGCTCTTTTGAGGACTGCGGTACAGACGGCAACAGAGGAGAAGTCGTCTGAGTGTGGAAGACAACACAAGAGGGTCAGTAACTCTATAATATTTGTAATAAAAGTTACTATTCCTGTCTGGAAATACACTTGCTATGTTGTATTAGCTTGTTGAAAGGAGCTACACCTCTTTTTAGGGGTGATTTACTTGCAGTTTGTGTGTTTTTGTTGCAAAAAGACAGTTTACAGCATATTATTTAGAGTTTTAAAGCATAAGAGGGTCTTAGCATTTTAAAGAAGATAAATCTTTTCTCATTTGGTACTGTTTGCTTTGATCAATGGCCATTTTTTTCGGACTGAGACTAAGTCACAGGCCTCCCTTTGCCAGGATGAATGCTACCTTTCAAAAACAAAGAAATAAGCACTGGGTGTTTCTAGGGATTTTCGTCATTACAAATGTCATACCTAATTCACATTTATGAGAAAATACAGTGTACACGAACCCAGCCAATCAAACTTCTAGGTTTTAGTTCTTTTTCTTTGCAACCTCTCCTTTTTTTTCTTTTCCTTTACTTTTTTACTTATATTCCTGTCTTCATAATAGCTCTAAGTTAAAGTCATTGGATTATTTACCAACTAAACAGCACCTAAAAATGTGCATTGAACAGACTTTAACTGTGTTTTCAATACTGTGAGAGCACCTGCCTTACATCTCTCAGTTTATGTAATACGCCTTGTGTAAGTTTATATCTTTAGTTGCAATTTGTGTGCCTGGGTACATGGAAATTATTGTGCAAAGCTGAGATAAACAGCTTTGCACACAAATAAAAACTAAGGAGCAATAACTGATTAAAATGAATTGTGCTCAAATTACAATAATATGTGATTAAAATATATATTGTTTTGAGATGAGATAATTGAGTGTATTTTTGCTATTTGGGATTTTAGAATAGCATGTAGAATATTTTTCCATTTTGTGGATAAATTTATAACATTGAAAAGTAATTAAAAGTTAATAGTTACGATTACTGTTGTTTATATAATTAGACTGACTGAAATGAATTAAAAATAATCATTTTAATTAATTTCTTTGGTGATATGATACACATATTGGCAAAACTAAAAATATTTACCTAAAATGTATTTATTTTCTGCATATATACCCTTCCAATTAACAGGATTATAATCTAATAATTAGAGGTCAGTTTTGTTAATTTGTTTATTTAACAGGAGCAGAGCACTTTAATAAACAGCTTAGTAAATGTGCCAGAGTTTGCCAAAAGTTTAGCTTTTTGCTGTCTTTACAAAAGCGTCACAGAGTTGACCTAAAATTTAATTCAAACAAACAAATAAACAACAGAAACAACACATAAGCACAACTTTCACAAATCATAATCAAACACCATTTAAACCCTAACCTATCTCAGACTGGCAAAAAGATAAATTTGGATCGGTTGCAACCTGAAAACTCATTCAGGTCAAATATTCTTTAATATAACTATAATAATGAAACAACAAAGGTTTTGAAGTGGTGAGATTAGCATCTAAAATACTAACAGCTTTTATAATAATAAGCATAATCTAAAAGCATGATAAAGGGATTTTATGAGTAACTACTGCCTTCCTGTCAAGATAAAAAATAATTATAAATAGAGAATATGCTTAGGGCTTATAACTTAGGCAGATGATTTGAAAATGTATATCTAATTGGGGAAAAATAATTGTTAAATGTCTATATATGTTCATTTTAGCATTTAAAATAATCTTGTGGTAGCCGTTCATACCTGATAACATCTGAAATGTGGGGCGAGTGTTTTCGGCTCGATCAGCTCTGACCTGCTGTTCAGCCTCTAACAGCCGTTTCTGTGCCAGTCCAGCTACGGCACAGACTGCAACGTCTAGGCTTCACTTACTGAAACATCTCCTCCAAGACTAAAGAAAACAAAGGGCTAACAGTTTGGGTTATTTATTTTTTTTTCCTTTTTAGTAAGTAAATGTAAACAGAACAAACACAGAAAGCTCCCCTCTGCGTTTCTTTCACATTATCTCTTGAAGTAGCTCAGATATCACCTTCGTCCATCCATAACAAGATGACAAAATGACAGGAGTGTGTTGGGACCGCACTTTGCTAGATATAGTGCAGTTTTTTTGATTTGTGCCTAACACATTTTCAAACATATTTTCTGATTTCTTTGGTTGGGTTTTGAATTGAATCCTCAATCAAAAAATAGCAACAGATGTATCATATAAGTTATAGTTTGTCGAAACTAATGCTTTTATTACTGCTGCACGCACTCTTTTTACACAATAAAGGTAGCAAAATAAACCAAGTAGAGGAGAAATCAGTACTTTACTTCACTGTACATTTTGTGTCCATTAATGTTTAGTTGAAAAACAACAGATACCTACTGCACCTTGCTGCTCTATATTTAAAAATATGCAACATAATTTAGCTATGCTACATTTCTCATTGCATTCATTGTATTTATTTTCTGTCCGATAAATCTGCAATGCAAAAAAATGTTCATACCTTCTGTAAGAATACTAAGAAGTCTAGTGCTATATTCTTTCATAAATAAAAAATATACTCTTTTAGTAATGTACAAATATTTAAAAAATTTAAACAATCAAAACTTAAATAATAAATTTAACAAAGTCAATTTTTAAATATTGAATAGAGATAATTCAGCTTAATATGGAAAATGTGCTTCATGAATAAATCTGGGCTTCAGTTTTCAACTCTGAGAAATAAATTTACAAAAATGTATTTTTATGACCTTGGTAGTTTCTTAAAGACAAACAGTGAACCAGAAATTAAACTGTAATTCTTTTTTTAGCTAATAGTGTGCAACCACATGAGATGTTTCTCTGGGATATTTCAACAGATTGGTGTAAAAAAAAAAAAATAGTAAAATAAATAAGGCAACAAAAACATTTTAACACAAAATAAATTATACATGAAAAATAACTCCAACAATATTTAGAGCATAACCTTAACAGAAGGCAGCTTGAGGCGGAAACTGTGGAACAATCTGGTGGTTCTGCATCTGATGTTATGGTTCCATATTTTTTATAGAAATAATTCAAAAAGTTCATGGAGAATGTGTGAGGAGTGTCTAAGAATATTGAGAGCCATGCATTTGTAACAAACCTCCCAGATCCCCTCTCTATCTTCTGCCATGGTGATGTTGAACATTATTGATTTCTAATATTTTTCTAGGTATTAATATAAAATTTTGTTTTTGTTTTTTCCAGAAGCTAATGTAGTGAAAATTTGATACAAAATGACAAAAAATATAATGTCAGCAAAGGCAACTAATGACATAAAATCTTAAATAGAAAAGTTAGGCTTTCAAAACTGTTAAAATCCTTATAAACATGGTTTATAGTCTTTTGAATAAGATAACAGAGAAAGTCTGAGAGTGCCTGAATATTTCTGGGGGTAATGTAGTTCTCCCAGTCCCCACCTGTTACTGTGCACTGCTGCTGAGCTGGCTGGAAGAAAGCCACTAGACATTTTAAGTGTTTAAAAATACATCCAGATGTAAACATAAACAATACATGTGTTAAAACCTAAAGCATGCCACCCTTCACTCCTGTCATTTAAAAATCAAAACTGCAAAAAAACAAAAACAAAATAGGTTTCTCAATTCATGTTTTCAAAATTTAACAGGTGTCTATTCCCTTTTTAACTGTATATGTATCAAAACCAAATTGCAGACAATGCATATTTGAATAGTTAAAATGTTAAATTATTTTTGCAGCAATTTGAATAATTGTTATTTTTCTGATTGAGATTAAGACAGTTACATAAATTTACATATTTTTGCTTAAATTTTTGGTGGAAATACTGTGATTTAATGACACCTTGGTGTTTTTACTCAAAGTTATTTCACAGTCAGAATCTCATACATATTTTTTTTACTTTCTGATTTAAGGCAAACAACTCTTATATCTTCAAGTAAAGAGAATAAACACCCATTAAAGCATTAGGGGTGGGCATTTATCATATTGTTTATTATTATTTATTCTGATACATTTCTTGTTATAAGAATTTAGATTTTTGTTGTCACAATAAATCCAATTATAAGTGGCAAAAGCCCCTAAAACTGTCCGTACTGTTGATTTTACTACAACTGCTTGTTCAATAAGAGTATCAATAAATGTCCATACATTTGAATATATGATTAGATGCAGTTATTGCGAGCAGTTTAATGATATAAATAACACTTCTTTATATGACTGTTCTCCTAAATAACTTTAGTATTTTTATTTGTGGGATTATTAAAGCTCTCTCATAAAGTCACAGCAATATAGCTGCTTAAAACAATAAGTAATAAATAGTTCTTATCACCACTTTTATTGTTATCACAATAATATTGCAAAATATTGTGATAAATCTCCTACAAAGCATATTTTTCCTGCAAAGTTTTTGCCTGGTTTTTAGAAGTTTAAGCAGATTTTACAGCCTTGCACAATGTGCTGAGGGTATTTCAGCTGTTTCTTTGTACTGAACATGCAATATATTAGATTTCTGTTATCAAATAACCGCAACTAAATCAAACGTCGGATGAACATGCGTACGAACGTGAGACATGTTCACATGCAGGACACACACCCATAAACACACTCCGTGCTCTCTGTGTCAGCCCGTCTAAGCTTCTTCCCCTCCCCCCTCTCTCTCAGCTCAACATCTCTCTCCCCTTTTTGTCCCCCTCGCCCTCTCCTTTTCCCTCCCCTCGCACTCTCCTGCCTGCTAGCACTATTTCAAGCCTCTGCCGAGGAATGAGGGAGGGCGAGCGAGGCAGAGACACACAGATGCGCAGTTAGAGAGAGGGAGAGCGGAGGGGAGGGGAAAGCAGACAGGATTTAGAGTTCAAGTGCACGTGCAGAAAATAGGGTGAATAGAGGCTAGCCGGACCAGAAAGGAAAGCAGGAACAGGAACGGCAGGAGCTAGAGACGAAGCCCACACCGACTCCTTCGAGAATGGGAAGGTATAAAGGAAAAGCACAAAAGATTTATTTGTGTGTGTAAAAAAAATATATATATAGATAAATATATATTTTTCTACTCCTTCCCCCCTATTTCTCCGGGTCCTCTTCAGACTGCCACACTCCTCCTCTATCCCTCCCTATTGGATATTTCTCCATTAACCTCCAGTCTCTCTCCTTTCTCTCTGACTCTCCTTTCTCTCCCCTCCCACCTCTTCACACATGCACACGCCCCAGACTCCTTCCCACTCATTTCCCTCACGCGCCCTTACTATCCACTTTCACTGGAGACCAACTGCAATCCGCTTAGGGTTTTTTTTTCTCCTCTTCCTTTTACTTTTCTTTCCGCATGCCGTTATTTCCCTTCAGTTATCCCTTCATGTACGGAGGCACCCCCCTCTCAGACGCCGCACTCTTACTATGTGTGGCGCCCCTGAAAAAAAATGTAGGCCGTGGATTGTCCCCGCATTAGACTGCATGCCACAAACCGCTTGTCCTATCCTGTCAACATTTTTTGTTTTTTATGTTTTTGCTTCTCTTCTGCAGTATTTTTATTTATTTTTTGTTCGGGAAATCGCTTTCTGTGCAGTAATCTTTTTCTAAAGTCGTGTGTGCATTGAAAAGCGGAAGCTGGGAGTTGAAGAAAGGAAAATCGTGTGTGTGGACATGTGAAGAAGATAGAGGCAAAAAAAAGGAAAGAAAGAAAGAATGAGGGGGAAATGGAGAGCATGGTCTGCGGTAGAAAGAATGAAGGACAGGCAAAGAGAGAAAGAGTATCAGTACTGGCAAGAAAAACAGGAGGAGGAAGAGAGGAACGAGAGGACCATAAAGGGGGGGATTGACTCAGGAAGGAGGGACGGCCGGATAGGAATTGGTAAAATCATAAAAAAAAAAAAAAAGAGGGGAAAAAAACTCCTGAATTAGAAGAAACTGGACGTTTCCTCAAACTCAGACTTTCACTCTCTGGTTTTTCTTCATCACTTCCCCGATCTTTCCTCTCATTCATTCGTAAGTATGCAGCATGTACCTGTCCTTTTCCTCTCCATTCTTAAATACTTTATCCCTTCTCACTCTCCTGTTTTTTGTAGTCGTTTGTTAAAAAAAAAAGTCTGTAAGTTGCCTCTCCCCCTCCATCCGTCCATCTATCCCTCGCTCTTTTCCCTCCTTCAGCTCCCTCTGTATCTTGAGTCTTTGCTCGTTCTCTCCCCTCCAAACACACACCTCTGCTCACATTCAGCAGAGCTCTGTGTTCTCCGAATACACTCGGTTTCAGAGGGGCCCATGAATGGGAGGCTAGCTCGCGGAGGATTCGGGGTACGTGCATTTGTATCAGTCATGTGTATTTTTGTGTCCGTGCATGTGTGTTAATATGCTGTGGTGTGATTTGGAGTTAATGGAGCCGGCAGTGTCAGAGGGTCCTCCCTCCGACGCATGCGTGGATCCACAGAGCCGTCCTTCATATTTCAGGATTTATTGGGCTGTGTTGTTATTGATGAAATGCACAGAAAGGACACATGAGGTGTTACATTTGTGAGAGAAAAATATTTAATACTTACCTCAGAGTTTTAGTCGCTTATCCAATATTTTGTGGGGGGGTTTCTCACAAAACCTCCATCCATTCATCCGGGTATCGTCAATCTATCCGTGTATCGCTGCATGTGATTCATCATTACCGTGGAAATTTATGGTCGATTTGTTCCAGGTTTTTTTTTATTAAATATGTGTTGAAGGGAGTGACTTTACAATTTTATACATCTAAGTGCAATTAAAATGAGTCTTGATATTGCTTAGATATTGTAACAACATTAAATGATATTTTTGTTGTAAAATAATGTCAAATATTTCTGCCTCAGAAATCCGAAGGCGTCTCTGTCCCTCCGTTTTTCTCTCTTTCTTCCCCTCTCCTCCGTTATTCATCTCTGTGCTCTGCCTCCTCTTTTATTTACACAACCAGGTGTTATCTCTGCACAGTGATATTTTCTAACTCCACCGTCGCTCTTTGTCATTGTTCTGAGCGGAGGACATCCACGTGTTGTCCTTGTTGTTTTAGGGTATTCATATCTTGGACATGCCATCGTTGCCCCCCCCCCCTCCATTTAAGCTATTTAAGCATCATAACTTGAATCATAAAAGCATGTTCTTCTAAAATTACTTTAGATCAAAAGCAGTCGAGTCATTTTTCTCTTTCCAGAAGATAAAAACGATGCCAAGATTGTTAGATAACAGTCACTGCCCTACTTAAATTATGATAGTCAGTGTAAGGAGATTCGATTCTTATGCATTCGTTGAATTAATACACAGTTATTTGAGCTTTGTAGGCAGAAGGCTGCTCTTCAATTTATGGGAGCTTTTGTTTAGTCGCATCCTTAGGTCAGCCTTCTTCTGACCTCCATTCTCATGTCAGCAAAACTCAAAGCATGTGCAGAGAGATCAGTCTTCCTCCAAACTCTTGAAATGCTGTTATTTGTTTCTAAAGCTCAAATTTCTGTCTGCGTTTCTTTGCTCTTTTCGATTCCACATCCGAGGGAACTTAACGCTTCCAACCGTATAGTGGGACCCCCAGGTTATGAAATGTTACTCAGACAGGCCTGGTGTTATGTAATCTTACATAACCGAGGCGGCAGCTCAGCAGGCTCGTGATCTGAGCCTCTGGAGGAGAAGCTATATGGGTCTGCTTATGGTATGAACTCGCTGACAGGGTCAACACACTCTTGAATACCTGGAACTTAAAGGGGAAGAAACCTCAACGCGATACTGCAGCATCTCTACAAAAAGAAAAACGGAGGAACTAGCTCCCCCATTCCTGCTTAAGCTTTACAATTTCTCTTGTTTTCATCATTAATACATATTCAACTTGTATTATTTTAAAGAACTCTGCTTTTACATAACCTTTGTTTCTGCAGATGTATAAGAGACTGCAACCCGGGTTCGTTCCCATGTTTCTATAGCAGCTTTCTATGAGTCTAGTGTGTTTCTCATTCATAATTGATGACATCCAACCGCAGCATACATTAACGGATTGAACATACCTCAGGAATTCCCATGCAAGCTGCGATTGTGCGTCGCAGGTCTGACTTTAAGCTGCTCAGTTTGTGTCCTCGTAGCTCAATAAGAACAACTAAAATGTGCTGCAGTAAATGAAGATGTGGGCTGTGTGTCACTGGGACCAGTAATGCCATTGACGTTTTAAAAATCATAGTATGTATAAACAGTGCTGTAAGTATTCAACCCCTTGGATTTTTTAATGTTGTATGTCACTGGGATATTTTAAGATAGACCAACACAAAGTAAATTGTAATTATGGCATTCAATGTTCTTTTTCCAAATTAAATCTGAAAAATGTGGCATGCATGTGTATAAAGCCCCCCTAGTAGCTAGATTTTGCTTTAATTGCAGCTGTCAGTCTTTTGGGTGACATTTTTTCTATTTTGACACATCTAGAGACTAAAATATTCAACTTTCATGTCTGCTTTTTTAGGTCAGGACTTTGACTAGGTCACATGAATGTGCTTTGGTCACTGAAGCTGCTTCAGTGAACCTCCACTCTGGTCTCAAATCTTTTGTCGCATCGAACATGTTTCCCTCTAAGACCCTCACATCAGCTTCCACCAGCTTCCCTGTGCAAGCTGAAGGAAAGCATCAGTGCACAGCATGATGCTGCCATCACAGTGCTTCGAGTGTTCAGGATGATGTGCGAATTTTGGTGTCAAACTGCAAACTTCTTGCAGCGAGATTTCAACAATTTTAAAATTTTTTTATATGATTCTTTCCTTGTTAAAGGTTCAATTTTTTGGGAAAATCTGGATTTCTTTTCTCTGTAGTTCAGAGTGATGTCAGCACGTCCAGGGCCGCCATCTTGTTTAACAAGTGTGTTTTACAGCTTCTACTTATCTGGATTTGAATTCAGGTCAACTCTACAACATATTGGACCACCCGGTGGCTTTTATTGTTTCAAAAATATTTATTATTTCTTATTTAGAAAAGAAATTGAGAAAAAAAAAGGTGTTCAGACCTTTGGTTTAGATGAACGGCCATGTCTTTGCTGTTACTTTTTCCAGGTTCAGATGATGGACTGATCAGTTTTCTTTGAGACGTTCAAAACATGTGGTTACTTTTATGATCAAACTGTGTTTTAAACCTCTTTGTTCACCTTTCACCTCTGTGTTCATCTGGGTTCTTTGTAACAAACCTCTGAGGCCGTCACAGAACCGTTTTTATTAAAGTACGCATAGGTGGACTGTGTTTTACTAATTAGGTCTCCTCTCAAAGCAATTGCATTTTATTTAGAAGTATTCTAGTGAAAGGGGTTTAATAAAAACGTGTTGTGAATTTTTCTGATTATTTTGTAAACAAGGAAGAAAAATCACAATTTTCTATTGGTTTTCTACATAAACGCCCAATAAAATGCATTGAAATTTGTGATTTTTAATGTGATAAAATAAAAATTTTGTGAATTTTTGTAAAAAACTATGTAAAAAATCACCAAACATTCTATAATATAACATGTTTCGATTTCAGGTTGAATTTAAGATGACGTGGACTCTTGGACATGCTTTATATAAGGTAAATATATATAGATATATTCAATTATTTTTAAGAATATATAAGCAAAATCACTATTTTGTGTCAATCTTTCACACAAAGTCCTGATAAAATACATTAAACTTTCTGACTTTAAAGTGATAAATTATAAACAAATTGTGTAAGTTCTTTGCATGGCACCGTACAGTCATTAATGTGGATAAAATATTCTTTAATATCATATATATTTGTATTTCAGGTTGAATTTAAGATGACCTGAACTTTTGGACATGTTTTATACAAGGTAAGGCTATACAATTTGCTCTAATTTCTCAAAGAATATAATTTACATATTTATTATCCCAGCTGAGTGGATGCGTTTAGAAAGGTTCAGTGAATTCAAATGTTTTTTTTAAACCGAGTTTTGCCTGATAGCACTCAGCAGACTAGAACACTTGGTCAGCCGTTTTAGTCTGTGGCGCGATCGAAATGTCAATGCACCATCAGCATAATTCAATTACTCTGCCCTGAATCATTCTGTCATGATTAACCTAACAGATATGCGCTAACCATGGGCCAGTCTGAAAGCAACAAACAGGGAAGCTTTCTGTTTCACTGCATGCCTGTTGGAGTCAGTTCGGCACAATACTGTAGATTATGACTTATGTTGGTTAGCAACAAGTGGAAAGGTCATCAGGTGGTCACGTCCCGATTATCAGATGTTGCTGAAAAGTGAGAGACTGCGGGCATAAAGCCGGGCCTGTGGTTTAGCCTTGAAGCTAGTTTTGGAGATGGCCTCACATTACATTTCTGTCTTTGTGCTAATGTCACCCCATACCCCCCGACCAGCAGCACCAGAATAAGAGCTACATTCTGCCTCCACCGTACAATTGAGCCCTTCTTGGCCTGATATTTTCACAATGTTTTTGCACGGCCCCTTCGTACACGTGTGCACACGGCCCTCTGCGAGCAGCGGGGGCTGTTGATTCAGCAGGTCAAGCTGCTCACCTGATGCTTCAAATCTTGTGGAAGGTATTTGCTTAGAGATTTGCAGAACTTCCACTGTAAATATACTCCAGGTCACCAGTTAGATTTTCAAATACATTTCTCAGCGCCCACTCAGAGCTGCTACTGTTGATTATAAAAATGCACAGACTTTCCAGAAGGTTTGAAGGCATTATTTGTGGGTCAGCCGTTGCAGTACAGTATGGCAGTGTTGCATGGGTTAACATCTGACCAGAGGAATGTGTTCAGGTCATCAGGGAGAATTCCTCAGTGCTTTGTGACTAGGTCATTGCACTGACAAGAGTCTGCCACCTATTTTAGCATGCACACCCTCTCTCTAATTCTGTCCTTTCCTCTCCTCTTTCTATCTTTTGCATTTCATCGTTCCCAGCTTTTGTTTGCTCTCGCTGTCTGTTTCTGTGTCTGGTGTCCCTTTTTATTTAATCTGTCTACTTTGCTGTCCTACTTTGCCTCACGTTTTTTCTCGCCCTCCCTCCTGGCTTTTATCCGTCCCCTTGCTCGCTCGTTTCGCCCGTGTTTTTCCTTTTTCACAATTCATGCCTTCAGGTGTTTCTGCACCAGACGCCATTATTCTGTCGTCGTTGAACCCCGAGCTCCACTTTTTAAATATTTTTCTGCCTCCGTGTCTGTCTTGCGTGGCGTATTGAGTTCAGTGCTGCAGGTGCTTTTGGAAGGGAAATGCTTTGAAAAGCCGCCATGCTTGTTTTCAGTGCGGTACAGTAACATACAGCTGGCCATGTATGATTTATACATCATGTTCCCACACACTGCAGCGAGGTCTGCCGTAGCAGCAGAGTGGAGGAGTTAGCTTTGGTTCCTCATTGGTTGGCAGCAGGGGCGACAGACAGACCCTCAGGTACTGAAGTGTTTCCGCCGATGGCAGATGAGCCAATTTGACACAGTCTGATCCTCACACATGTTCACTGGCTGAAATGAGCTTTTATTTGTTTTACACAGATGTGGATCATTATAATTTTAATATATAGAGAGTGAAAGACACATCAGGGCGTTATTATTTTCCTCTCTGCAGTTTTATTTTTATTCTTCAAAAGTCTTTTCATTAAACAGGTCTTCTAATTTTCTGTTGACGGCGTTTAAATAGACATCATATATACAATATTTTTGGAATCAAATCCGTGTTTACATTACACTAATTTCAGTGTCAGCTATGTGTGAAATTGTAAAACTATTTTAGGGAAGTCAGACTCAGCATTTTGGACTCATTAGATACCATTTCACTGACCATGTTTGTTTGTATGCATTCGCCACCAAAGCCCAGACAGCGAGGAGAGGTCAGACGTGACTAATAGAAGCGACTGATGATGTCACAGACAGCATCGTGCCGCTTTTGCTGCCCCGCTGCCCCGGCTTTAGGACACTGACGGAGGCAGCACTCAGGCACCCGTGGGTAACACACGCCAAAGCACATTAGAGGCAGGGAGATGGAGAGAAGCAGGAGAGAACGGCACAGAACACAGCTCAAGGGGACAGAGAGAGACAAACAATGAGACAGAGAGAAAAAGAGACAGACGGGTGGGGGGGTGTCAGATTTAACAGCAGAGAAAGCTGAAAAATAAAGCAGTGAGACATGATTCTTGCTTTGTTCAGCAGACTGTCTGGTTGGAGTTGAGGAATATATATATATCAGAATCAGAATTCCTTCATTGTCATTGTGTTAGAAACACACACACACACACACACACACACACACACACACACACACACACACACACACACACACACACACACACACACACATATATGTTTACATATATGTGGGTGTAAAACCTCCAGAATTTAATTCCCACCTTGTCTTCTGTGTCATACCGTTATATTCTTCTTTCCCGTTTCACTGTGTTTAAAAAAATAGCAAAAACATAATGTTAGCATCTTAGCAGCCAACATATAGGCGAAAGAAACTATCAAAATGTTAAATCGTTGCTTGACTCTCACTCTGCACTGGCCCCTTTTGTAGATAAAAAGATATTTTTATCTCCAGCTTCTCACATGTTCCCTCAGTTAATCTCGTTTATATCCATGGCCTCTGTCTGTCAGCTTTGCTCACTGAGTGAGATTGCCAGAGGTAAAAACGATAAGTTAACACTGGTGATATGAGTGACAGTGATGCATTTGAAGGACTGCTGAACTTGCTGCCTCGGACATTATTCTTCATGGAAGAAGAAGAATGGATCTAGAAAGACTGAGGCTTTTCTAGATCCATCGAATGCTAGAAAATAGTATTTATGATTCATGTGAAGCCATAACAGCTGATTAGCGGCTTAACAGATGCGATTTCAGTGGGTATAATTACACATATTATATTTATTGGATATTTTTCCTTCATAGTTTTCAGTTGTCCTTTTATTTTTCATACTTATATGACTATAATGGTTTTTATTTAATACAAAATGTAATAAATTCACAAAAACAAATTCTTATCCACCTATTTAAAAAAAGTCATCTATATGAAAAAGTTAAACAAAAACAAACAGCTCTTCACTATTTAATAATCGATGATTCTGATGAAAAACTGGAACATTTATAGATTCTTTATGTAACCTCTTAAGCTTTTTTATACAGTTAGAAATATTGTAAAAGATACAAATAAATAAATAATTCAATTCCCTTTTTAGATAATAAAATAAACATTTTATTGCCTTATGTGCAATAATATAGCGTTCCTTTAGTGAATTTGATCAAATGAAACTTAAAATATGCCAATTGAGGAGTTTTGGGTAAATCATATTTCCAGACAAAGGTGTTTTTATATATCTCTTTACAGTTTTTGCTTAATTACGTCTCTGAATATGTTCTTTCTTTAGCAAATGGCCTTTTTTTAGTCTATATACTCCAGTTAACAATTAATTGACTACTAATTTAGTTGACGATTATTTCAATAATCAATTCACCTCAATTAATCCAATTAATCGTTTCAAATCTACATATTCCACTTTCACATTTATGAAATGTAATATATTTTATCCAGCGGGAGTCGACTCGGCTGGACTTGTCACCAGTGGTGCAGGAAAGCAAATAGTCAAAACTATAAAACCAGAAGCAGAAGTGAGTTACACTCAGTTCACTGAGTTACAAATATAAATAATGTAAAGTTAAAAAGATCCCAGGTCTTATCAAATGTGTCAGTGTGATTCTGAGTAGAACAATTACTTTTTTTTAAGACTGGCACAAGACTTGATGCGTAAAATTCACAGAATAACCATTGGGCGGAGCAGCTGTCTCCCATCTCAGTAATATAGCAATATTTATATCATGAAGGATTTTTAGGAGTGCAGAAATTATTGGCTAATCTTTTATAGGTGCTATTTTATAGGTACTTATGTAATGTTTTGCCAGTTCTGCAGTTATTCAGACTGGACACAAATTATATTGTCCAAAATGATAGCAGAGTTTAGGAAAAAGAGAAGAAATACGAAAACAGGCATAAATCACAACTTCACCAATATTAGGTTTTTACAACATTTCCTAACATGTGCACCCTGACACTATTTTAATTTATAAATGTTAAGCTTTTCCAGACAGTAATGAATAAATCTGTATTTGAAAATGTATTGACATGAGTTACAATGTAAGCAAATAACTTTTAGAATTACAAAACCAGATAAGTTTTTTATATGAAGTTTTAATTTTGTAGATAAAATTCATTTTGTACTCGTTACTATTTGTTTCTCTATTGCCCTGGCGTGTAACTAAATATTATCAAATACGGCTATTCATGAACATCTACCTCAAAAGCGTAAAAAAGAAGAGTTAAAGTACTAATTGTCATTCTTGTCAGGACTGAGGGAACCTTGAACTCGAGGTAGATAGCACTTGTTCCCGGCACTCAGCTCCCCTGTGTTTGTTTTCACCACAATCACTTCAAAGTCACATTGAGTTCCGACTCCCAAATGACTCTTGAAGCTTTGATATTACAGCCAGAAGATGAGCTGGTACACAAAACCCAGCAAACATATTTTGCTGTTTCAAGGTCACTCTCCAAAGCAAAAGCATCGAAAGTATTTTTGAAACATTTCTTCAATTTTAACCTAACAATTTTAGCTCTAACATCAAAAAAGGCAAACATCTCTAATTTTTATATTTTCTTTTACCTTTTTGTGATATTATAATTTATGCTTGTCAGATAAAATGCATACCTTTATAAAATTGTATTGATTACTTTAAAGAAGTTCATATCAGACAAAATTAAACAATAATAAAATATTAATATGACTAAATATAAAGGTAAACAAACATCACTGTTAGGAATGATTAAACTAAAACCTTTTTTTAACTGTTTTGGAAACAGTTTTCTGTTTTATAGTTCAGGCTTTTTGAGTTTAAATCATCAATAATAATTAAGATCATGCTTCAAACTTGTATAAATTACATGAATCTGGTATAGTAGAAAATTATTAAGACAACAAAAGTTTAGTACCACTCTTACAGATTGAGCAGTGAACAGATTTGACCTCTAAGTTTTGCTGTTTTCAAGTCTGAACGTTTTCTTTATGTTCACATATTTTGCATTTTCTGAAAATATCAGCAACTTAACCTAGAAGGTCAAAATTGAGTCTTCACTAGCTTGAAGTATGAGATAGTATGCATGAGTTTATATCAAAAATGTAAAAAGTCATATTTTTAAACCCATTAATTGTTCAACCATTACCTTTCTTAAGACTTAAAGTAATTTAACGAGTTTTCTAGTTTTTTTAAGCGTAGCACAGTGCTACCCCTCACCCACCTGCTGCTGCACAGGTGGGGTAGAATGAAGACAAATTTTGAGGTTTGGGGTTTTTTTTGTTTGCATTTGTTGTATTACTAGAACCAAAAGTTTTTTGGATCAAAGTATCAATAAAATATCATACAAATAACATTAAAACCTCTGCAATAAACAAAAAGTTGCATTAATCTATCAGCAATGAGCATATTTGTTGATTCAAATTAAAAATATACATATATTTTCATATATTAATTATATTGTGAAAATCTTAAGCCATTTAGCTTCAGAAAATGTAAAATTTAGTCTCAACTACAGCTGCTGTGTTCAGTTATTATTTTTTTAGATTTGAGATAATTATTTATTTATTTTTAACCACGATCACACATCTGTGCTTATCAACAGACTGCTTCTGACTAAACAAACCAGAATTTATACTAAGTAATTTGCTGTTCTATAGAGATAAAGTTAATAAATTCTGGATGAAATGATATCCTGTCATGAAGCTTTTTATCATATAAAAGATAAACTAAAATCTAAAACTATCGGAAAACATTCTTCATTTACATTGCTTAAATAGATTCTAATAAAGTGATTCATTATAAGCTCATTTAAAAGCAGCACTAATTACTGTCTTTCACACCCACTCTCCACTAAAGACCACCATCAATAATGCAGCAGTGCCCCCTTTGTCTCAAGTCCACGGCTGCTGTAGTCCCTCTGCGTTTCCTCGCTTAACCATCCGTTTTACCTGCCAGTGACCTCATAGCTCTGAGGTTTTGGCTTCAGAAACGAGTGTTTTTTCCCCATGTGCACAGTTAATCGGCGAGCTGCTGGTAACACATCGCCATGTCCAACCAACCCACCGACATCCCTCCTTCTCCTCCTCCTCCTTCTGCTCATGCTCCTCTTTGGTGCATCACCCCACTCGCTTGCTTTCAATCTCTCCTTCCCTCTCCTTCTCTCTCTGGTTTAATATTGATCTGAATTCATTTGTTTTCTATTGATCCGCCACTCCACCCTCTGCCGCATTGAGCAGACGCTAGGACACATACCACGCACACAAAAGCTTTCTGATGCAGCTCTCTGGCAAGCCTTGCACGTGAGCATGCACAAACACCTAAAGGAAAAACGCATTTACTAACCCACCATACATGTAAGGTCATGAACGCACAATCACGTCAGAGAGGCACACTTGCAATCACGTACTCTTCGTGGGAGATTTAAGAGGCTGAAAACACAATGGCTTTTAAGAGGTTTCAAGTAAGCTAATGACATACAAAGGAACCCGAATTCTGTATTGATCCAACACTTTAGCAGCGAGATGAAAACACAGGCCGTCTAGAGCTGCCACGGGCGTGCGACACAATTAAGACTGCAGTTCATTTCTCAGGTTGGCTCAAATGTGCTTAGAGTCATTAGAGCAAAAAAAAAATGAAAGGAGTTCATTTTGGTGGTAATTGTGCAGAGCTATATGAATCAAGATGACATTTGTACCAGTAATTGTGTGGGTTTTTTTTTTTTAAATCGGTCTTGACTGAAAAGAGCCTCGATATTGAGCGAAATCAGTCAAGGTTAAAGCAAAACTCAACAGCATTTTGTAAATACTACTAGAAATTTGGAAAAATGCAACAACTAACAATGAACAGACATATTGTTGAAACATTTGGTTTTGGTTGAGTTATGTTAATTTCACCCTGAATGAGAGAGGATGTACAGCTCTGGAAAAAATGAAGAGCCCACTGCACTGAGTGAATATGAACTTGTCTTCTTTGCATTATTTGACGTCTTAAAGTTATTTTAACCATTTCTCATATTCTTCAAATAAAGATTACATTTTTGCTTGGAAATTCAGAGACATTTTGTCAGTAGTTTATAGAATAAAAGATCAATGTTTATTTTACTCAAACATTAGCCTGTAAAACGTTAAATCAGAGAAACTGATAATTTCACAGCGGTCTCTTAACATTTTCCAGAGCTGTATATACATTTAAGTCGTTCCTCACATGAAAAAAAACATTGGCCCTCATTAAGTTGGTATTAGTTTCAGTTTAAAGCAATCCCTTTGCTTTAAACACCCACTTTAAATATTATTATATTTAAAGATATGGATGGATTAATTTAGCCCGTTTTAAAAGCTGGAAAACTTTTTAACTGTTAAGTTTCATTTATGGTGTCCTTGTGAATAACTAAAGTATTCAATATCAACTAAAATCCAAATAATGCTCTCCCTGTAAACAATGGTTGACTGAAGGCTGATGGAGATTAATTTTATCAATTTAATCAGTCAATTGTCTTCTAGGACAGAATGTTAAAAAGCTAGTAATTTTACACAGAAGTTTCTCATTTTACCCACATTTTCCATAATTCATCTTAAATCACATTGACTTTATTTATTTTTTTGATTGCATTGGTGGCATTTTTCACACTGGCTGATAAATTTAGAGGTTACTGGCTGTGGCACCAATGCAAGGCAGCAAACAGTCCTGTTTGATAAAATTCAGTGCTGGACATTCAGTCTTCCTGAAGGTCAGCTTAAAATAAATCTGCTTCTTAATATTGTTCATTGTAACTTCTTTTAGAAGTTAAAATTGGAACATTCTTAGTTATCAGCTTCCTGCTCCTTCTTCTGTTAAAAGAGCTTATTTAAAACTGGCTTTTCAACTGCAGATTTTGCTGCAGTAGGAGTGTGTTGAATTTAGGTAATTCAATTCAAAAATACTTTATTAACCCAAAGGGAAATTAAACTTTGTAACTCATATTATCCAAGTTCCTTCAGAGTTGTTGTAGCTGCAGATAGGAAGGATTTCCTGTAGCAGTCAGTATTACAGTAGTTCTAAAGAAGCCTCTGACTAAAGACACTGTTGTGTAAGTGTCATGCATTGGAGAGATGCAGTGGAGCCTAAAAACACCGAAATAGTTACATTTACCATGTGTAAGCTAAGTAAATAAAATAATTGAATTCTTAATTTTAGTAGGAAAGTAGTTTATTAAGTCAACTTAAAAAAGTTATTTATCATACACCACTGGATTCACAGTAGTCATAAAAAGTCTTAAATTTAACTTATTGAAACCAGGAGAAAATCTGTTTTCTATGTTTATCTTCCTTTATGGTAACTAGTTTGTTTTTACTCTCCCTTCTTATTTAGGACTAAAGAGTCATATAAACTGATTTGTTTGTTTTCATCGCAGCCTCAGTGTTAAATATCTCAATCAAAGGTCTACATTTGACAGTCCACTGGTTTTCCTTGTAGACTCTAAAATAAAGGTTGAAAAAAATAAATGCAACAATTAATTTGTCTACGTATTAGTGTGAGTTGTTGAAGGTCTACTTTCTGGTATTTTTGATGAAAACTGTCCCATTTTGTCCTCACGCTGACCAAACTTTTCAGCAAGTTTTAACCTGTCACTTCAAATTTTTGGTTGATGGCATCAAGTTGCCATGACACCAGACTATTTGGGCTGCCCTCTGACCTCCTTTCAGGACACGCTGTGCTCAGTCAGAATGCATCTCGAGCAGCGGCTTGAGTTCAAAGAGCCGGAGAGGAAAGGAGCGAGGGCGGGGTGAGGCTGTGTGTCCTCCATGTTAAATTAGATAAGATGCCTGAGGCCGTACATGCTGACAGGAACACACAAACCCAAACATATATCTGAGGAGAACATGCCAACACAAAACACACATTTCTGTCATTGTTTCATTGTGTTGCAATGTCATAATTATTGCATTTGTTTGACTAACTCCTGTTAGATTGTATATTTTGTCAGTATTAATGCATTATTCATCACCAGTGTCTAACTGTCTTTGTTGTTTGTCTGTGTTTGCATTACTCTCTTCCTTCATTTTACAATATTC
Organism: Poecilia mexicana; assembly: GCF_051168715.1. Lineage (NCBI taxonomy): Eukaryota > Metazoa > Chordata > Actinopteri > Cyprinodontiformes > Poeciliidae > Poecilia > Poecilia mexicana. The sequence continues at coordinate 16,962,196 of NW_028263380.1, read as the reverse complement.
AGTTTATTAATTAGTTTCCTAATGAACACAATATGTTTTAAGCTTCCTTCATCAAAAATCTATTTTATTTCTTTGATTGTCACTAAGTATATTACTTAGAAATAAATGTGTGTAAATGTATTGATCAATCTCAAATTTATTTTATATCATTTATTGTATAGCTAATCTGATAATGCTTATCTCCTTACATGCTATGTCCAACGATAGACGCCTTCCCAGTGAGAAGAGAGGTAAAAGTTGCTTCCTGCTTTAAAGGTAAAGCTTTCTACAACATATTTTTTCATGTTTAAAAGGAAAAGGAATGAAATTAGCTTGACATGTCAGAAAGTTTGACTGTGAATATCAGTAATCTAACATTTATGTCACTGTTTAATGTTTTCTATCTGCATCAGTCGCTCTCTCGTGTTCCCTGATTTTTATAAAAGCTCTTAAAGATGCTGTAATATTGTTTAAATGAGTTTTTTTCTTGCATAGCTACAAAGAGACTGCTTTCTGGTTTCTTATATTTAAAACAATTAGTGTTTTACATTATTAAATGATTGCATAAGTTAAAAACATACAACTTTACAACTTTATAAAGTTGTTCTCATTTATTTCTTATCAAGTCCTTTTTTAATCCCTTTTTATATCGACTCTCTTCTGACCTTCAAAGCACAACTCAAAACTCTTCTGTTGAAGTTAGCTTTCTCACATTTATATGTATATTTTAAAGTTATGTTACGGTTTTGTGTCTTTATAGCCATTTTTTACTGTTTATTTTGTGGTTTTAGTGTTGTAAAGTATGCTTGGGTGTTTTGAAAGGCGCTAACAAATAAAATGCTTTATAAATACTATTATTATTATTATTAATGCAGTATAAACTTTAATATTTTAAAAAATAATTGGTATACATCTTTAGTAATCCATATTACCCATTTTCCTTTCTGCATTAGTTAGACACTAACGCAATATTTTAGTTTGAAAACTTAAACAGTTATCCTGTTCAGTTAATGATGTTTTCACAGTTTAAAACCATCCACTTTGCTTTAGTCAAAAGGCTATTTGGAGGAGGTGGTGTCAGTGTGGTTTCAAATTAACACTAGAGCGGTTCTTTTATGGTCTGGATGTGGTCCGACTCTGATCCGACACAGCTGCAAGATTGAGTCAACTGCCCTCCTGTAGCCAGGTATCAGTTGCATTGTGGGAGGAGGTAGAGTAAGGAAACTAAGAGACAATGGCCGCATGTGTTTTTTGTAAAAGATAAAGCCTGATGCAACTTTCAACATGTCCAAACAACAACATAATCTCGGATAATTTAGCTGGAAATGAACCAAGTAATGCAGTAATGATATAAATAAATTCTCCATATTTTGTGCTAGCTCAGAACGTAGCATTGACTTCCTGTATTTCCACTTCTGACCAGCAAATATGCTGAATGCTGTTGCATGGTTTGTAGTGACAGGTTTAAATTTGTTTGAAGTTTTTCTAAAATAGAAGTCGAATCACCATAAAAAATTAACAAACTCAACAACAGATTTGAGCCAAAGTTAACAAACTAGAGATCTGAAAACAACACTGCGGAATATTTCACCCAAATTGTTTTTTCAGTAAGTAGAAGTAAAATCTTTTTTTTTTTTTGATTGAGCGGTTTCTCCAATGAAAAGAGTCGAATCTTCGTCGCTGAGAAAATCTGCCCACACAGACTCAGACACAGACGAAGACAGATAATTTAGAAAGTCTCTGCAGAAGTAAATTGTAACACAGACATGCACAATTTGGGTTGGAATGGTTCATGGATGCCTAAGCATTAAGACAAACTCCAACAAATGACTTCACTCTGCTTTGTTAAAAGGAATCTATAAAATGTTGTTTTCTTACCGAGAATTTATTACGTCTCTGTTGTAATAGAAGCTCTTCTGTGTATATGGATGGATGGAGGGATGAAGAGAGAAATATAAGTGAAATTAAGGTGAGCTGCTGTGCTAAAAATATGAGTCTGTGGATAGACAGAATAAAGGATGAAGCTGATATTTTTAGAAAGCACATCTAAAGGAGGAATCTTCCATCACCAAAGCTCACCGCAGCATTTGAACATTATACCCGCTCTAAATTTTTGCGAGAGCGTGCTGGAGATCATGGAAGAAGATTTAGATGCTCCTTTCTCATCCCAATCAAAAATGAAAAATCGGATCGGCCATGTGTGGGAACGGTTCTGACCTGAGATCCCCACTGGTGCTAATGCATCTCTTCAGTAAGAATGGTGTTTGGTGCAAGGCCAGGATAATTATTCACAAACCATAAATTATTAGCTCTCTTAATTTGATTCTAAAGTGTGATTTATCACAAACCCCTCCTTTTTTTTTTTTTTGCTCTCATAGTACCTTATTTACAAAGCCAGAAATCGTTGCCATGGGAACACAGCACCAGGCAACCTCAGTGGCTTGGCATGATGCCCAGTGGTTGCTAGGGCAGTGTTGTCAATGGCTATTGGGTTGTGTGGACCTGTGTGTGTGTGTGTGTGTGTGCGTGTGCGTGTGCATGTGTGTGTTTTCTATGTGAATAGAAGTGAATATTATGTTTTTAAATTACTATGAATGTAAAAATCAGGATTAAATGAATAGATCAAAGCTATTTCATGTTTTTAGACATATTTTTATGCATTTGCAATGTCATTTTTATGAGATAATGTGTGGCATTTTAAATAGTTTTTATTGCTGGTTTCGGTTTGTGAGTGTCATTCAAGCCTTTTTTTAAATGATTTTGTCTAATGAGGATTCGTGTTATTAGAATTATGAATGTCTCATCTATGAAATAGTAAATTAGTAGAGATGCTTTGATCAATTTTTTATTGGTCAATTGATATCGATATCCAGTTTTCTTTGGAATCTGAACTTGCAAATCCGTTTTTTCTAATCAGGACATAAAATATTTAAATTTTGCTCCATGTTTCTTGATGATAGTTTTTAATCCAACAGAAATTATTCATCAAATAGTATATGTCTAACTTTAATCATATTCTTACAGAAACAACAAAAAAGCTTGTTGATTTGTAAATAGAAATTCTTAGTTTTGATGTGCTTCAGATTTTCTGATCACCAATCAGAGTCGATCAAGGGATATTTGGCCCATTTTGATCTCAAACTGATTGATTAGTTCATCTAAGAATTAGAAAACATTATTAGGTCTGAGAGTCAGTTTTATCTTCCGTAAAATGGAAAGGAAACTTATTCAGTATTCTTTGTTTGATGTTTTTGCATGGAAAAAAATGTTTTAATTGTAGTCAAATTAAGTTTGTCAAATTTATTTTATTTATGTTTGTTTAACATGATAAGTTAATAAACGTAATATATTTACTTGGATAAACTTAATTTGATTGCTTGTAACAAATGAACTAATTTTTTTTAATTGGATCTATTTTATTTTTTAAGTGAACAGTTTGTAATTTAGCTCAGCAGGTCTGTTGTTTTGTCAAAAATAATTGAATACTTTAATTCTGTGAATACAAGAAGACTTTAACTTAAATTTTCTATCATAAAAAAACCTTTACAGGATTATTGTATTACGCTTATATACTCCAACCCATATACTGAAGATTAATGCTTTAATTCAATAGAGTTGTCTTTTTTTTTTTGGTTTCTAAAGTGTAATCCCAAACCTCCTTATTTGACCCAGTAGCTGCTGCGTTTTGGGCCCCGGGGCCACCCAGGCTTCTGGTAACGGAGGCTCCTGTTTAGACATGCCTGGGCACATTGGCACAGAGCTGGCGTTGGCACAACCATGCCGCATGCATGCGTGACCGGACTGCGAATGAGTCGGTGTGAGGTTTAAATGGGTAGAAGAGGAATCAAGGGGATGAAGGGAGGAGATTCAAGTGGTGCTTGTCAGAAAAAAAAAGAAAAAAGTTTCAAAAGATTTGGGAACTTTAAGTGTGCGGTGATGAAGGACGAATCAGAGACGCGTAGAGGGCAGAGAGGAGAGTCAAAGAGAGGCAGTGAAGGGTGGGCGGAGGCGGGCTTTTACAATAGCAGGAGGGAGTGGAGAGGTGGGGCTTTTGTTCGAAACGTAGCCAAAAAAATGTTTGTTAAATATGTGAAACTCTCAAACCAATTCAAATGGCGTTGCCTTACGCTGTCACATTTATCTGATTTATCACAAAATATTTTTAAATAAACCAATTAGCTACTGCATCCGGCTGTGTTGTGTAATTCAAAGTGACGAGCACACATATAACCCTGTCAGCTAATAGAGTGAGTTACCTTATGTGGAATCAGCAATAAGCTGCTTCCACTTCTACATCTGCAGTTGTATTTTGGTGCATTGACCAAGCTGAATAGAAGGCCTTGCAGCTCAGCTGTGCAGCAGCCATCAAATAATCCATGAGTCCTTGAGGCACACAGCAGCAGTGTCAAAACACATCCATTGACGGCTAATAACAGCCAATTTGCTGCTTTCGCTGGAGATCACCTCGGCGAGATGTCGAATGTGTGGGTGAACCCCATTATTTATGGAACATAATAAGAGAGATTGACTATATGGTGCCATTGCTCCAAGCTGTCATCCAATTATTTGGTCATTAAATTCTATTTGATACGTTGAAAACTAATGTAGAACAAGGCAATTTTAGCAGCACTCTGAAAATACCTTGTTTAACAGCACAAACCAGCAGCCTCCTTTCACTGCAAGGCGCTGTCATCATGACACCATGCAGGGAATCTGATGAAAGTATAGATGCATAGATACACACTCTGTTTGCCAAATTGATCTAATTTAACAGGCTGGAAATTTAAAAATCTAGTTGGTCATTATTTGACTTACTGATGTGCTCACATTGCCTGTGGTGTTTAGCTGATAGCTGTAATTTCTACAGGTGACATTTTGCATTAGGTAACCTTTGATAATACTCAGAGTTTTGCAGCTGAATTGTTTCAGGGCTGCTGCATAAAACATCTTTCTTTTCACTTAATAGTCAAAATGGATGAGTAATCTTTCTAATACGATGCTTGCAAAAGTATTCACATACCTTAAACTTTTTCATATGTTGTCTTATCACAACCACAAGCTTCTGTGAATTTTTTAAACATTATTTTTATTCTGGACTTTCAGAAGAACCATTCAAACATTTGTTATGCTCTTAATAACAGTAGAGGCGAACTTATATAGTCCAAGATTGCATGGATTTTAATTACACTTTCAAGTTCGTACACAAATAACATTTAGGTCAGAATCAAATGACCGAACAGTTAAAACATCCAACAAAACAAAAAGGAAATAAAAAAACTCTCAGGCATGTACAACAGAAATAAATCACATTTTCAAACATCTGACAATTTTCTTTAATCTTATTTATCAGGGTAGCTTCAGTGAATTTTATTGGGATTTTCTGTGATAGACTTTCACTAAGTGGCACATATCAAATTAGAAAAGTATTCCATTCACTTGATATCTCTTAATAAAGTATATTGCAACTAGTTCCTTCAGATGTCATCTAATTACTATACAGAGTAACCTGTGTGCAGTTTAATCTCAGTTCTCGCATGAGATTAATTATTTAAGCAGCATAGATCCTATGGTATCTCTGGAGCAGCTGCAGAGATTCACAGCTGAGATAGGGAAAAAGGTCAGCAGGACATCTACTAGCCCTGCACAAATCTGGACTTCACAGAAGAAATTGTTGAAAGAGACCTGGAAAATAAATGCCGTTTGCCGTGTACAGGGTTGCTACACACGCTCAGAAAGTCGGAAAATATGGAATTTGCCTGGATAAGTATGGATAAAGAAAATTGCAAACAGAAAAATATTTGAGTTTCCAGTCATTTCAAATAACATCCTGCATCAATGATTTGTCATGTTAGAGTTTGACTACACATATTTTCCCGCTCATTTGAAAACCGAAAACTTTCTGACCCATTTTCCACTTTACATCACAGTTTTAAACTAAACCTGTGGATTACTAGCTAAAAAGTATCAAACGTGTTTCACATGCCAAATAAAACTTTGAAACAACCTTTTTCAAGTTTTAAAAAGGCATTAGTTATAACTGTCTGTGCTTTAAGGATCATGTGTCTTATGCTGTAGAAGAGAACTGATCTAAGTTAGTTCAGATGCAAAAAAAACACAGCAAAACAGCTCTTTACCATGATCAGAACTTCAGCTTTGTATTTGGAAAACATTTGGAGAAAGGAAATCACAGTGGTGGCAGCATCATGCTGCAGGGATGCCAAAACACTTGAGACTGAGGGAGATACTTATCTTCTGAAAGGACAACAATAATAAGCTCTGCACTGCAAAAATGCAAAATTTTACCAAGTATTTTTAGTCTAGTTTCTAGTGTAAATATCTTAATACACTTTAAATAAGAGAAAATGAACAAACAAGTAACTTTTCAGCATGATACAGGAGCTTGTCTTAAGTCAATAATGTTTTAGTATTGATTGAAAAGTCACTTGTAAGTTAGTTTTGTCTTATTGTAAGTGTACTAAGATATTTGCAGTTGAATCTAGACCAAACATTTTTGGTAAGATTTTGAATTTTTGCAGTGCATCGCTATAGTGGAATGGGCTAAATCAATAGATGGACTTTAGATCTGCAAAGCTGTCAGAAACATTACCCAGAATACCCAAAGGTGCAAAATACAATGCCACACTTTTCATATTTTAACTTATAAAATCTAAATTTTCATCCCACCAAACAATTATGCCACATAAAATCCTGCTAAAATCATATGTTTGTAGTAACTAGTTACATTTACGTGAGTAACCTTTTGGCAGAAAAATTGTTTTACTACACTATGCTTTTTACTTTTACCTCAGTAATATTTTTATAACAAGTAAAATGTCTGGATACTTTAATAGCTGCTTCTTTTTAGTGAGATAGTTTCACCAATAAAGAAAATAATGCATGAAATACAGACACACCTACAGTTTAATCTAAAGTGAGACTTGTTGTTTGTGCCAAGCTTTGTTTTTAAATTTTTTCCACCTGCTGTTCCATTTGGCACTAGAAGTACTTTACTCTGCTTTAGCATACATATTTGCATTACTGACTGTAAGTATTAGGTTCATGGTTTATTTTTTATGATTTGGAAAAGTGCTGCCTGAATCGGTCATTTTGTAATCATGTCATCTATTTGAATTTTTTCAATTTTTTTAGTTTTAGTATTTAAAATACCAGAATTTGACATAACATTTTTGTCTGTCTGATGGCATCATTTATAAATATTAAATCAGATGTTCAGATCAGTAACTCTGGACTTGAAAAGCCTTTTAGCCAGATTTTTTTTTTACTCAGTAACAAAATATGTCGCGACATGATCAATATCAGTAGCTAATACATCTGATAGAATATTCATTGAACTCCGATTCAGAACCACACCGCTCAATTTCTCACAGCCAGTTAAGCAAAGTTGGTGGAATCAACTGACTACTCACTCTTTGGTTACCTAGCAACTTATTCATAAAGCCGCTGCACGTAAACTCGGTGTGAACAAAACCGGATTTGGAGACGGAGAACTGTGTCCTTAATATATCCAGCAGTTATTAGGACGCAGCCCTCTGCTGGGTCCTTATGGGAAACCGAGAGCGGCAGAGATACCAGCGGCCTGTAGCCCGGTGCGGCTGATATATGTTAGTTTCCAGGAGAGGGGAGGCGGGTTCAAAAAATTTGAAGGTACGGTTTATAGTATGGTGCGCTCATAGTCTGGAAAATACAGTAATTGGTCTTCAAAGATTTTTTTGAAAACGAATTAATTATCTGCAATAACGCCATCTTTGAGTGTCTATGCTGTAGTAGTGACTAGCGGTGTAATCATGTAAATTTATTACCACTAGATGGCAGTAGGTACAGAGCATTTTACGTTAAAACAAGAGAACTAGTGATGCATGAATGTTACTACATTCATGCATCACACACGAGTGTTGTGGCACTGTTCAGGTGTATTTTTGAAGGGGACATGTTAAGTGCAATTTGAAATAAGAAATGTAAAATATGATAAAAATTAATTTTTGTGTTTATTTGATTCCTATTCAAGACACTTTGATAAGAATGACTATAAATGTAATATAGGCGGCTACAGAGTATCTTTGTTTACATTTTTGGTTGCCTCGTGATTTTTTCAATTAAAACAATGTACCTTGGCTCAAACTACTGGACTAATTGACGCAGCAGCAGTTTAAAAATTTGCCCACTGTGCCTCATAACTGCTTAAAAATAAAAAAACAACAGCGTGGAGTAAAGACTGTGAATAAAACAGGAAAGGTTACACCACGAGTTTGGCAGGATTTCAGATTTTTTTAAAACAAAAAGGGAATCAATAATTATCCGTTTTTAAAAATTGTGATAGGTTTTTCAGCCAGTTTGTCGAGCCTTATTTTTACTCTTACTGGAGTAATTCCTTAGAAGGCTATTTTTTACTTTTACTTGAGTAAAAATATGTTGAAGTAGTGCTATTATTACTTCAGTACTATTTCTGGGTACTCTACCCACCTCTGACTAAAATACGTTGCGGTTTGAGATTGTCACAAAATACAGACATGAGCACTTTTGCCACCCGTCTTCAGAAGAAAACGGTTTAAGAGTTTCTATTTAAAATGCATCGGAGAAACTGCAGCAGCACTGCTATTTAGGTAGAGGTCCAACCTGATCAAAAACAATAAAAGGTCACAGTTAAGAGTTGAACCTCTGAGAGGCAGCGAAACAAAGCTGAGCACAGAGCTGAATCAAATCTTTGAGGATAAGGAAGATTCCAGCCGCTCCACTCGCAGAAGTAGGTCATGCAGACGCCTACAGTATGCAACTGCAGGTTAAGTGCTTGTCTTTGTATTCCAGACAGCGAAGGTCTGCTGCGGCCTCTGGAGGGGGAAGGGGTGTCTTTGTTCTGCGTCCTCCCACAAGAGGGAGACAAGTCCACAGAAAACCACAGTGCAGGATGGTTTTTTTTGTGTCTTTTCTCACATTGTTAAACTTCTAGAATCGATGCAGATCACTAGGAAGCATGACATTTTACATTTTCTAGAAAACAGATTAAAAAAATACAATGATTGATAAGACGATAGAGAGAATCTGGAGGAGGAGGAGAAGAAGATGGAGAGCCGGCAGACTCCAGCGCTGACCCTGCTCCGGTGCTCTGCAGTGTGAGGTAGTTGGTTGTATGGTTTCGCATAATAAACAGCCTGGAGATAACTGTACAACCTTCTAGCTTTCCCTGCGGAGTCACCCAGACTTCAGATGGACGCCTTCAGTCTACCCTCCTTTTGATATGGTAAGTATAGAGAGCGGAGAGAGAAAAAGGGCAGAAAGTTATAATATAAATGACTTTTTGCTGAACCCAGAGAGGAATCTGTCTCAATAAGCACAGATTAAAGTAATTCCCGGGTTAAATTTAAACTAAACCTACTGTAAATTTGTTTCCTGATGTCTTTATACAGAAAAGGAGCATATCTGTTATGCAGACAGTGAAACAGACGAACTGACAGTCTGCGCCACACACATCGCAGCTATTATTAGGTTTCAAATTATTCTAATTCGCTTTCAACTCAGTAATTATATTTGCACAAACACAAACAACAAAACAGTTTCAGTGCTGACTGTAAATTTAATAAATCTAGATTAGGTTTGATTAGCTTTCGAGATCGCGATAATCCAGTTTTCAATACAGACACCTCGCCCTGCAGTGTCTTTGATTAGTTATTTGGTGCAGTCTAACGGGATGAAGAGCCATCTGTCAATAACGGCTTCGTTTCATTAACATCACTCCAGGAGGTAATCTTACGTTTTGTCTGAATTTATCACAGCACAATGAGACTGAAGTAATAGTAATGTTTTTAGATATTCATTCACTACTTGCTTGTTTTTCTTTTTCAAAACCTAAAAATAGAAGTGAAGTGGTGCTTCTGTTTTTAAATTTTCTGCTGTAGATATCTATTAAAAATTACAAGTTTTTCCAAAACGTTGTTTCATTTCTGCTCTTTTGATTGAAACTACTTTTTATTTTTTGCTCAGTAGCTCTTGTCACATTAGCAAATTCTGCTAGACGATGAATCGTTCCAAGAATTTTTTGCGATAAATGATAATATTGTAATATTGTTACATTATGGTAACGGCAAGAAGTCATTCTCAAAGATCAATTAACAATAAATTCTAATGAACATTTAACTCTGGAACTGAAAGACATTTTAAATATCCAAATAAAACAACAGAAAAAATAAATAAAATTGAAAATGAAGTCTCTGTAACAAAATTGTCCTTCAAAAGAAGGTCTGGTTGAGACCAAAGACTTTTCTCATCCAGTTTTTGGTAGAAAGAGAGAAAAAAACCCCCAATAAATCATGCAATTGGAAATAATTTAACTTGTTTTAATTTATAGTGCGATTGATTTATTGCAGCAGGCCTTCTTCTCAACTCTAAGCGAAACCTTAGAGACGTGTTTTGAATCAGAAAACCTAAAAAAATGAAACAAATGTCTGATTAAACGAGCAGACATTAGTGTCAGTGTCTCCTGAAGCACGAGGCTGAACTTGCCTCCCTGCCTCCGCCTCCTTCCCCTCCCCTGTCCCCCAGTGTGTCTGGCTAGTGGCTCAGACACCCAGTATCCGCATTGCGTTGCAGCGCTCCAGCGAGGAAGGGATGGAAAAAAAAAAAAAAAAGCACATATCAGCGATCTCTGCTGAGCACTGCACAAAGAAGCAACTCCCCGGCAGGTTTCCAACTCCAGGGGAAATTCAGCCTTCACATCAGACCCACTTTACACCTGCTGTTTCTGAACAGGCAGCCGGATTAATTTGATGTAAATTGTGTGTTTATATTACCCTCCATTATATTCACGCTTATTTTATTTTAAGCTGGGACTTTAAGCTGAGGAATTTGGCATAATTTCTGCCAAATTAAAGCGCGGTGGATGCGTTGTGTGCTGACATAAACTGCAGACTGTTTGTGCTGCTGTGGTCAGAAACGGCCGGGAGGTTAATCACCTTTGGCTTTCATCCTCACACAGCTTTTCGTGTCTCTCTGCTGCCTCTTTCATGCACACACTCCACTCCCTTTGGGATGCAGGAACCAGAATGCAAACCCCCTTCCTGACAAACTCTCTCCTCCAGATGCAGGAGCATCCTATCGCCCAAAGACACACACACACACACACACACATGCAGCTAAGAACGCATGGAGACACATGCCGTCATGTGAATGTCGCTTTTTTTTTTCTTCTTCTTCTCTTGGCGAGACGGGACGTCACGCCTTGGAGAAAAAAAGTAAAAAGGGGGTTCAGAGAGTGAGCGAGACGGAGGAGAAGGAGGCGGGGACAGGGTGATGGAGGGTGTAAAGGAAGGAGAAAGAGCAATAGCTGGAGATGCTGCATGCTTGCATAAGTAACTCTGTGTGTTTGTGTGTGTTGTATGCAGGTGACACAGATTTATGACAGGAGAGGGTGATGGTTGTTGGGGGTTGGTGGAAGTGTGGGTGCCGTTAGAGCACCAGATAATGGAATCAATGCAACTGTCTGCATGTGTGTGTGTGTGTGGGTGTGTGTGCGCGCGCGTGTATGCGTGCGTGCGTGTGTGTGTGCGTGTGTGTGTGTACCTGCGCCGTAGGCATCGACTGTTCGGACGCTAATCGCCTGGAGAATTAGTGATGTGACTTGGCAGAGGGAGACAGGCACACACCAGAGCCAGGGACAGCGGCTGAGAGAGAGGGATAGAAGAAGAGACAAAAAAAGGAAAAAGAGAGGAGAGTGAGGGATGGAGGGGTAGTGAGAGGGGGGAAAAAAAGAAGCTTTTTTCCCATTCGCCGCCGTGCGCTGCGCTCAGAGAAGACTGTGGAGACGGGGCAGGATAGGTTTTATGAAACGCTTTCTTCCCTAGCAGATGGATAAATGTCGTTTTTCCTGTTTCTCCCGTGGATTAATAACTGATCGTAACAGTGTGTTGTGTGCGGACCAGAGTGTAAACGTGTGTCTTTGTGTGTTTTCATGTCAGGAACAGCAGGCAAAAGCAAATGGTGAGTCCAGAATAACTTATTGGGCCGCTTAACAAACTGAGACGATCAGTCCGACTGACCGCGTCCGCCTTCCATCATCCGTCTCCATGTCCATTCTGTCTGATTCAGCGTTTCCACGTGTGAATGTTTCTCTGACGTCCTCCTGTCTTTGTCTCCTGTGCCTGCGAGGACAGCAGAGGAACTCATAAAACTGGGGCAGAGGAGGGCGTCTCAGTGCAGCAGAGACAAAGAGACAACAAAGAGACGCAGCGTAAATTCATAACAGACTGAACGCTACATGTCCCTTCGGACGAGTCGCATGTTTGTCTGCATGTTTTGCGCCCGGCCGGAGACGAGCGTCCAGAGCTCGGGACGTGATACAGGTGTCCTCTGGACGAACCGGTGCTATTTGAGCCCCCCATGTGTGTGCCGTGTGATTTGTCTGCAGAAAATATTCAGGGCTGAACATCTTTGTCATGGGGGAGTGATTACATAATCCTATGAGATCATAAGGCCTGTAGGAATATAAGAAGGCATCGCTGTCTGGCTGCCAATGAAGCACAGGCGATAATATTTACAAAAAGATACACATTTCATCTTGACTTAATTTACTTTCTTTAATTCCTCCAACTTGCAGATAAAAACTACGGATCTCCATTTGTATCTTCAGCTTACCTCAAACGCTCGAACACGTGTCTGCCAGCAGGGGGCGCTTTCTTTGACTGTTTTACCCCACAGACCTGCACTGAATGAAAGGCGTTGGCTATGCCACTGAAACAGATGATAAAAAGGGATTAAAAATGAAGAACGTTTGAGTAGATCCACTAGCACTGCAACAAACTGAAATTTAACTGAGTGCGTCTGTCTCCGCAGGATGGGATCCGGTCCAGGTTCTGCAGAGCGTCTATGACAAACGGCAACCCAGCTTCTGTGACGTAGGAACTGTTTCTTATTTTAGACCTTGTTTTTCTCATCCTGCAGGATGCGGTTAGTATTTAAAGCGTAATAAGTGTGAAAGTTAAGTGTTAAAAACTCGAATTTGGTGGGTCGCACCGGTGTGCTTCATTGTCCCTGAGACCCTTAACCTGTGATGATGTAAAAGGTCACAGGTGAGGTCCTTGGGAACAACGTTTCATGCATTTGCTCCCAGCAGAATCAAACATTTTAAGTCCTTTTTCTCAGAATATATTTTTAAAATGTTGACAGACAACATGTCAGATGCTGAATCTGTAGGAAACGTTTTCAGTCATCATGGAAACCTGAGACGAAGGACGTTTTATTTTGAAGGGGACAGTAGCTTTTGGCTGGCTTTGTGCACCGCGTTTCAATAAGAAGACAGCCAAGGTTTGTGACCCCGATGTTTTCAGCCACGCAGGATTCATTCATTCATATTATTATTAATCTTTAGTAAAGCCACAGCTTGGGAAAAACCTTATGCTGTTTTTGTTTTGGAGTAAAATAGTAAAACAATAAAAATAAGCTGATGTTCTCCAGAAGGTTTTGAGATAAACTTTGGTTATTGATATATTAATTATCACATTTCCACTTTTTTAAAACCTTTTTATTTATTGCTCTGAAAATTCCTGACTTATTAAAATAAACGCACATAAATGCTCTATTTTATTTCCCATTTCCAACAATTCATGTCTTTCTATGTTATGTTATTTCATTAACTTTTTCTGTTAAGTTTTATGCAAGTTTATACCTGTTTGATTATCTTTTGATTTGTTTCTCATTTGATTAATGTAGTTTTTAACACTGTTTTAGATTCACTCATAAATAAAATATAATTTTATGTTTTGTCTTTATTTGGTTGTGGTTAAATTTATTGAACCTAATGTTTGTAAGTCATTGACTCACATTTCCAGACATCAACCTCAAACAGTAAGGTGGAAATAAAAATGTGCTTTGCTTACTTTTATTTTATAGTAATTATTGTGTAGATACACCAATAACTCTGCTGTCAGTGAATTTGGGAAATTCAAATATTTATATCCTTATTTTGACGTTAAACACACGATTAATGCAGCTTTTTATTTTGATACTGCAACAAAAGATGTTGAAATTGATGTGCAAAGATGCTTTACATCCAATTCAACTGAGTTTCTACTTGGAAAGAAAAGAAATCTCCAAAACATCTGGAGTTAAAACTACAGATACAAACCAAGTTTTTTAACCTTTTCACTCTTTCATAGGGTTGAAAACCACACATCCTTTAACGTACACTTCAGTATTTTACATTACTTTGTGTTGGTTTAGCACATAAACTTACAGATTAGTCTGTGGTAGTTATGAGACAAAATGAGAAAAAGTTGAAGGGTCGTGAACATCTTTGCAAGGCACAAAAGCTGAATGATTTGCATCTGGTTTAGTTAACAGTTTTTTCAAGCAAAACATTTCTGACTCCAAACTCCAAAATTCTTGAGATGCATCTTAAAATTTTTGAGTATTTTTCAAGCAAATGTTTGACTTTTTCAAACTCAAAAATATCCATATTTTTATGGAAAATGTGTACGTTTTTTCTGTAACATTTTCAACTTTTCAAACTCTGAAATGATCTGTTTTTCTTGAAAAGTGTGTTTTTCTCATAAATCTTTGACTTTTCAAACTCAGAAATTTCCAAGACCTTTTTAGAAAGTTTCTGCATTTCTCTTGCAAATCTTCCAAATTTGCAAAAGAAGAAAATTTCAGAATTTTTCTCACAACATTCCGAGATTAATCTAAAATTTTCTGACTTTTTTTCACTAAAATATTCTATTTTTCAAACTTAGAAATTTTCCAAATTTTTTTCTAGAAATTTTTTTTAGAATAATGTTCAACTTTCTATGTTTTTTCCATCAACATTTTTTTACTTTCTCAAACTCAGAAATATCCATATTTTCTATGGAAAATGTTTGTTTTTTTCTAGAATATTTTCAACTTTTCAAACTCTGAAAGTATGTAGACTAATCTAAAAATTTCTGAGTTTTTTCTCACAAATCTTCGACTTTTCAGACTTTTCAAAATTTCCAAGTTTTTTCTACAAGGTTTCTGCATTTTCAAATATTTCAGAATTGTTCCTAAAAAAAAATTCTGAGATTAATCTTAAATTTTCTGGGGGGGGTTTTTTCCACAAAAATTTTCAATTTTTCAAACTCAGAAATTGTCATGTTTTTTGAAGATTTTTTTAGATTAATGATTAATAGATTAATGTCAAACTTTCTGTGTTTTTTCTAGCAACATTTTTGACTTTTCAGACTCAGAAATGTTAACTTTTTTAATCTCATAATTTCTGAGTTTCTTGATATACAATTCCTCCTATTTGTCCTCGTCCCCAATGTGCTGCTGTGGAAAACGCCCTGCGTCAGAACCTCCAGGTCGGCTCTGTGGCTCTTGGCCCGACACCCAGCCAGCTCGTCTCGGCGCTCCCTGGCTCTGCGCCTCGTGCGTATTTGTGCATCCCAGGACGGTTGACATTGATTGTGCAGGAGACAGACTGAGACACATTAGTACCCAGCTCGCACTCGCTGCTGAAAAACACATTAACTGGCTGCATTGGGAGCCCTGTCTGGTAACCATGGTAAAGCACACAGGCTGGGAGGAGGCGGCGGGGTGAGACGGGGCAGCGGGTTCAGCGCGCCGTCTCTCAGGGGTTGTCTTTCTCAAACGCTCCTTTCCCTTTCCTCCGGCCACGTCTGTCATTGTCTCTCAGCCTCTCTTGTCTCACACCGACAGCTTCTCTCTCTCTGTTTGTCTCACATATTAACACATTTGCATATTTCTTTTTTCTTTGTCTTAGATTCTTCCTGCTGACCCTGACATTACCTCATTCTCCTCCCCCTTATCCAGCCACCATGTGCAACATAATCTGTCTGCCTCTTGTTGTTTGCCGTCTTTTTCTGGCCTTCTCGTCTCGGCCGACAGGATTCCTCGGTGAAGACGGGAGGGACAAACGTGGGATAAGCTCAGCTAAAATTACAAACTGTGTGAAGAGAGATTCAGATTGTGGAGGTTTATGACAACATGCTGAATTCATCCAGTCATTTTAGATTAATAAAGTGTCTACAACAAGCCTGCTGTTGTTATCTAATATTCATGTTGATATTTTGTCCGTATTGTGCAGTATTTTTAATCTTTTTCCTGTTTTTACATGTATTTTATATTCTTTGTGTGAGTCTATTTGCAGCCAATAAATATATTTATATTCTATTATACTACAAACTATTATTATTCCTTTTCTTTATGAGACAGGTCACACTAAAATCATAATTTAAGTCAGGTTCTTTAAATTTGGTTCCACTGTAGTCTTCTGAAATCTAGTAAGTGTTTTATTATATCTTTATTTCAATTATATTATGAACATAAACTTATATTTTTTATCATTATTTTTGAGAAGACCTGTATTTATGTAACCTTAATTTACATCATACAAACGTTGCACTTTTTAAATATTCTTTTAGCATAAGATGTTAAAAGTTGAAATGGTGTAACAGTGAATTAAATTAGGGAATTAAAACAGAGACGTAAAGAGGAGCGACAAAAGCAAATGAGGTGGATTAGCCACCAGAACATGCTGCTGTGGAATATTTCTACTGCTGAGCTGTTATCATGTTCTAATACTGTCATACAACAACCGACTTCAGTCAGAGGCTTCTTCAGATTAACTGCGAGACTGACTGCTGCTGGAGATCCTTCCTGTCTGCAGCATCACCATCAACTCTTTGAATGTATGTTTGGTATAAATAAAGTGTTTTTGAAATTGGATTGTTCATCTATATTTTGTTTGTTTATTTTTGATTTACTAACTGAATTCATTCAAAAAATTCAAACAAAAAAGTGGAATTTCACTACGTTATTTGACTCTAAACAACTTTAAAATCTGGTTGAACTGGTTCAAATGGAAAATAAAATCCTTAAACTGTTTTTTTATTGCTGGCATGAAGAAACCAATGTTTACAAACGTCCACTAAATTTTCTGAAGCATGCCAATTGCTGCATGTTTTAACCAGAAGTGATTTATTTTAGTCCATTTAATAATTAAAAAAACAAAACAAAAAAAACTGAAATATCCCTTTAGCAAACTCGGAAGCCAGTTTCAGAGTTTTATTTTTCAATAGAACTGTACAAAGTAAGTAGCAGCTTTTTATGGAAAAAGTTTTGATATAACATAATAATTACCTGGTATTGCTATTTATTTATTTTTCTCTCGTTTTGTTTTTCCAATCTATATATAGTGTTTCTATTTTATTTTATCTACATAAAGCAGGGTTTAATATGTGCGAATCTTATTCCAATGTTAAAAACAACATTCGAGCACTCGATTAGGAACTAAAAATGCAGAGCTCTTGTTTCCTTCAGAGTCCGCCAGACATGACGGACCACCGGGAATAGCTATCAGAGCTTTTTTGAGAGGGAAACTTCAGACAGGGAAATGTGGCTGTGGGGAAGATGAGACAATAGAACATGTTATTTTACATCGCAGGAATTACCGGATTTAGAGAAACAAATTAATTAGGAACCTTATAAGTATGAAAATGAAATTTGACAAAATTGTTCAGGAAGCAGTGAATATCAGGCTATATTTGATTTTTTAAAACTGTAAGTTTTAGAGTAGGATATAGTTTTTTCCCCCCTTTGGTTTATTTTATTTTATGTCATGTGGTCCACACTCCTTACCGTTTGGTGGCGGTAATGCTCACCTAACGTTTTTTGCAAACCGTCAATAAATTTCAAGAAGAAGAAGAAGCCATCACAGCAACAATAAACACGCACTTTCAGTTTACGGTATGTCTCCTGAATTAATATTTACCGAAAAATTAACCTGAAATCTCACAGGGGTGGAGTTTAAGATGAGAAATGCACTGTGGTGTTTGCAGCCTTTGATCGTCTTTACATCTCTATCTACAGCGGTAGATTTATGAATCTGGCTAATACCTGGAAAATAATCTAGACTGTGGTCAAAGCTTTTATTACGGCTCTAATTTTAAATAAATACTCTGATTAAAAATGCGCCGTGTCTTAAGGGCTCTCTAGCGCATGTTGCATATATTTTTATTTATTATTGTGCATACTGGAAATGAACAGTAAGACAACACTCATTCTGTGTTGTCTGACTGCATTGTATTGATTTAGACCGCCTGTGCATTTTCCCGCCGTTATGAGATTGTAATCCGGGAAATAGACGGAGCCTTTTGAGAAGCAACCAGAACTTGGCTTCCTAGTTAGAGGTACACCTTAAAAGTCCCGTTCTGCCGGTAGAGGGCGCCTTTTACTCGTTCTGATAACTGGAATAAAAGTGAATGCAATAAATTTACTATGCTATTTATAAGATATATATGGAGTACCAGAGGTGCCAAAATTAGATTAGTAAATATTTTTAAAATTTAATTATAAATATATGAATTAAATTTAATTATTTGTCGAAAGCCATTCAAGTTTTAATTTATGTAATATCTCAGTATAAGAAATATTAATATTTAATTTAACTTTTATGTGTACTTTTAATATCTTTGATAAAGTTACAAATAAAATGTTTTATTTTCAGAAAAAGACACCAGTGTAAGTTCATTCATAAAATACTTTAAAAACAACAAAAGGTTTTTATTTTTTTTATTTTTTGTATCTTTATTTATTTCAGTGGAGTTTATTGGACCTTTGCAAACATTGGGTTGAGTCTCTGTGAAAGTGAATTATTTTCATTCCACTTAGATTTTGAATTAATTTTAATTAATACAACTAATACTTAAATATAGAAGAATTAATTTTAACTTAAAAAGATTTAGCAATCATGCTATCTAATATATTACTGTAATTAAAAAGTATTAAAACATTTAAATAGATGTGGGTATTTGTCATTTCCAATTGTATTTTCTTTACTTGTAAATAATGTTTTTATTGCAATTTAAGATTTTTGACAGTATTCATTATTTTGAAACAACATAAAAAAGACTAAATATTTTGTAATTTAATGATACAATCCTATTAAACAGGAGTTTAAAAAAATGGTCTGCAAAATTTTTATACATTTATTGGTACAGTGGTTCACTGGCTCACCAAAAGGTTTTTATTATTTGTGACCCAAACAGACAAATTTTATGTAATTTTAGGCAATAATATAGATATTTTCTTAATTTAAAAAAAGGAATTGAATTCTATATTTGCAATATTAATGAATCTCTAACTTGTCTGGTTAAATGAAAAATCTGCAGGATGTCATTTTATCTGATTAATCATCAGAATAATTTATAGCGTATTCGACTGCTCAAATAATCGGAGCTGAAACAAGCATTAACCAGTTATTGTTTGGATTGTATCTTCTGTCGGTTTACAGGAGTAGACTGACGGAGCAGGTCTGAGCTTCAGGAAGCAGAATGGAAGAGGAAGTGGTAACGGCCAAGACGAAACAAGAAGACCCCGCCAGCAGTGAAGGGGAGGCCGACGTGGTGACTAAAACTCCGGTCAAAAGAGGGAGAGGGAGGCCAAAGAGCTCCAAGAATAAACCGCTTTTTGCAGTAAACCTGATTCAGGATTCAGGTGATTCAAACAACACGCCTCAACCCAAAGAGCCGCCGGAGTCTGGGGAAGAAAACGCAGAGTCCCCGGTTACAGCTCGCAAGGGCAGAGGGAGACAGAAAGGGTCCACGAAACAGAAAAACAGCGACAATACAGAACAATCTCCAAAGAAAAGAGGACGACCACAGGGGTCTGGCAAGAAACCCGCCACTGAAGGCTTAGTAAACGGCGGCGCAAGTCCGCGCAAACGAGGGCGCCCAAAAGCCCCCTTAAAGCGAAAGTCTGATGTAGACGAAGGCATCTCCGTATCTCCTCGGAAAAGAGGCCGACCGAAAGGCTCTCCGAATAAGAAATCAAGGATTGAGCGGGAGCATAGTGACTGGGATGCGGAAGCGCACACAGCCGAGAAATCACTGAATATGTCAACAAGTCGGCCCAGGAAGCCTGTGGTGAAGTACAGCGGTGGCGTTCCCAAAACTGTCTCAAAGAAATCTCACAGAGGAAGAGGAAGACCGAGGAAGAACTTGGATGACCCCCAGCCGGTGAAGAGAGGAAGAGGCCGACCAAAAGGCTCTACGAAGAATAATCCGTCTCCATTTAAAGCGCGTAGGAAGCAAGGAAGACCACGGAAGTACCCTCTGCCTTCTGCGGAGGAGCTGAAGAAGCCCAAAGTGTGGAAACCCCTGGGAAGACCGCGGAAATATCCCCGAGTCGAGGAGGAAGCGTCAACGACGCCTCGTAGAGGCCGCGGTCGGCCGCGCAAGTCCAAGAAAGGTGCTCACTTACGAAAGAGCCTAACGTCTCGTTCCTCCTCGCGCGACGGAACGCCGAGGAAAAAAGGCCGCCCAGCGGCTAACCCGAGCAGAGACGACGGCGTCCCCCGGAAGAAGCGGGGCCGCCCGAAAGGCTCCACCAGAGGAGACGCACAGCTCAACTACTCCAAGGCAGCTAGCGAAGGCGAACAGGAGCAGACGGAGGCGGAGTCGATACGCGGGGAGGAAGCGGGAGAAACTGTCCTGGCTCAGGACGTTAGCTATGACATCAGCGACCAGGCTTGATGTACGGTCCGGTCTGACCGCTGTAGTCGATGCCGTTGAGTCATAGATCATGTGTTTTAACCTTCTGTCCGTTCGCTAGGCTAGGCATTCAGCAGCGTCTCCATTTTTACTTCTAACGTCGTCATCTCTTTTATTGTGCTTTTACTATTATTATTATTATTTTAAAGAAGTTTTTTCTGAGTGAGAATTGGAAGCCAATACAGACAGGTTGTTCTTATAGAGATGCACCGATCTGGATTTTGTCGTTTGAATCTGAAATTCGGTTTTCTTTGTGATCCTGCTTATTCAAATTTTGACAAATTCTGATGCGTTTCACTGCAAAAACACATCAAGTATTTCTGGTCTAGTTTTTAGTGCAAAATCTATAGTAGACTTGAAACAAGACAAAAATAGTAACTTCAGCAAGACAGGAGCTTGTTTATGTAAATAATTCATTAATATTGATGAAAATAATATCATTTATAACAATATATTTGTTTTCAATATTATGAGTGAATCAATATTAAGAAATTATTTACTTAAATCTAGCTCTTACACATTGCTAAAAAGTTTTTAATACTTGTCTTAGTTCAGGTGTATCAGACATAGTTTATTGTCATTCAATTGTACGTTTAAAAATGTACAAATTGAAAGAAATTCGTTGCAAGGCTCTAATAAATTAGTAATAATAAAAGGTTTAATGTAAATATATATAATAAAAGGTTAAACTAATGTCAGTTTACTAATCTTATGAGGGATGGAGCTGTTGTGGAATCTGGTTGTTCTGTATTTGAAGCTTTTAGGCAGCAGGAAGAATAAACCACTCTGAGGGTCCTTCATAATCCACCGAGTTCTGGACAGGCAGCGACTGTGAGCGCCGTCAAAGATGGAAGGACGATCGGTCCTGATGACTCAGCTGTCCTCGCCACACGCTGCCAGTCAGAGGTGTTAGATGCTCCAAACCAGACAGAGATGCTGCTGGTCAGTATGCTCTCTATTGCCCCTCTGTAGGAAGCGGTGAGGATGGGAGCAGGAAGGTTTGCTCTTCTCGTCACGATGACAGATTGTCTCAAAAACTATTGCGATAAACGATAATATTGTTTGAAGACCATTTTAAACTGGTGCAGTGGAAATGACATGATAATGCATTATGTCATTTTAGCACATCCTGCTAAAAATAAATGCATTTTATTTTCAACATTTAACACTGGAACTGATAAACAAAAGCAAAAATAAAATGGACTCTCAGTCTCTGTTAAAAAATGCAACTAAACGCAACATAAAACCAAAGTGGAAATAAAAACTACATTCAACCAAAAGAGTGCAGATTATGAAGTTGACATTCAGGATTAGATGGTTTGCATCACACCAGTCCACCTGATGCTTCGCCCGTTCGTTGTCGTCCCTGATGAAACCCTCCAGTGCTGCGGTTCTGAGCCTGACGGGTCATCAGTGGGCTCAGTACGCAGAGCCAGTGCTGCGGTTCTGAGCCTGACGGGTCATCAGTGGGCTCAGTACGCAGAGCCAGTGCTGAGGGAGACAACCCCTGAAGCGTTAACATGGTTGTAGTGAAAACTAGAGCAGAAATACTTGGCAGGATTTTGTGTTTTTGCAGCCTTTTGTTTTTATTGGACATATTCATAAAAGAAGAAGTTTGATTCAGACTATTTGTCCTGTTTTTTCTCTAAGGATTGTAAAAAAAAAAAAAAATGTCTGTGCATTCGCATGAAGGAAATACAAGATTATGTCCTTTAACCTTTATCTGAATTGTATTCAGTTCAAAACAAAATGCGTCAAAGTATACGTCGATGGTTGATGCCTTTACAGACTGAAAATGGCGCAACTTCCTGTTTTTGATGCATTTATTTTATTTTTATTTTGTCACTGATCGGAGCTCAATGGAAAATCGGGCCGATTCCGATCTCTAGCAGTTTTATCGGTGCACATGATGCACATATTGACTTTTCTTGTCACTTTTTTTGCCTTGTTTTTAGCACAAACCCTCCACGTCCATTAAGAGATGAAACTCAAGACCTTCAACATCCTCCAGAAGGTGGCGCTGGAAGCTGGTCTAGTTTTTTCCATTCAGAATCTTGTTTTTATGCCTTGTAAATCGGCCAAAATGTGCTTTTCATTTCTTAAACCTACGGTGGAAAACAGTTTTTAAAAACAAAGTATTGAACAAAAAAGAAAGTGTCAATTTGAGGTATTTTGTTTCTAATAATTTAACATTCATTTTGGGATGAAGTTCTTTGGTTTTAACCATTTCAGTTGTTTCTTGTGCTGACGTTGTCCATGACTCCATGTTCTGTTGTTGCCTCAGTGCCAAAGCTTTGAATGTACTTTATTTTTATTGACTTTCTGTTAATTGCATTCCTCCAGCAGTCCAATAAAAACCACATGTCGCTTTCCTGTTGCACCTGGAAGATTTCCTCCTTTGTATCTATTAACAGTTTGTTTTGTCTTTTAATGTTAGGCATGTAGCGCTCATTGTTTTTCTTTTTTATTATTCTTTATTTTTAACATTTTTTGGGATCAATTGATGATTTCACCAACATTCATGTGTGTGTTTTGGGGTACTTGTGCGTTGTACGTGATATTGACAACTTTTTAAATCCAAGAGGGAATTAGGCTTCGAGGTGGATTTTGAGATTAATAATTTGTGAGAAAATGTTTGAATTTAAATAAAATGTTCATCTGGCCATTTTATTTTCTGCTGTTTGTTTTTTTAATGTAAATTTTATAAACATTTGAGTAAATAATGGCTACTAGGAGCTCAGGATAATTCTGTGTCGTTAGCGGCTCCACACCCTCAACTCCTGTTTGTGACGTCATTAATGAACAATGCCCCTGAGTCACTGATAAAGATTGTGAGCTAGAACAGATGTATCACTACACAGAGAAATACGTTCAAATATATATATAAAAGTCCTACTTAAAAAGTTGTTTTTACATGTCTATTGTAGTTTTATTATAGTGAAGTGTTTTCCAGGTCTGGAAAAGTTTGGAAAAACAAGATTTTAGAATAATTTTTGTATTTTCAGATTTTATTCAATGTCAGATTCTCTAAATATTGCGTTCATTTTGTCCTTCCAGGCTCCCTTCCTCATTTTCTGTCGTCTTTTTCATTCTATGTCCTTTCAGATTTTTTTCTTCCGCGGTCTTCTTTTCTTTCTTGCTTGTCCCTCCTTTTTTTCTTTCCTGGTTTCATTTCCTGTCAACTATTTCAACATTTTGTCTTTCCTTACTTTTCTTTTTTTCCCAATCTTCTCTCTGTGTGCTTCCTCAGCCTGATGGTTTCTAAAACCAGCTTATTGTGTAGAAATGTCCGCTATAAGTTATACATTTAGAAATTAATGGAAAACTAGAATTAAAGGATTGGTGGTTTTAACTGCCACATTATTGTCTTGTAAAACTCCTTAAAATTTTATATTTTCTTGTTCTAGATCAGAGATCTGCAACCTTTTCACAAGGGTTAAATTAATACAGAACAAGCTTATATATTAAATATAACAAATGAGGATTTTAACTTTTTGTCAATGCACAGACTGACCCAGCAACCTCTTTTAGATCTGTTTTTCTTGTCATTTAATGTAATTTTCCCACATAGTTCATTCTTTCTTTTTCTTTTTTTTTTTTTTGCAAAACTTTTATGGTATTCCTTATTTTCAAACCCAAAAATGTGAGTTGAATGGTTGTTCTTTAAGAATGCCAACTCATTTCCTGTAGTAGATGTTGATTAAAATGATACATTGTCTCTTTTTCAACAGATAATCCAACATT
Source organism: Poecilia mexicana (assembly GCF_051168715.1). Classification (NCBI taxonomy): domain Eukaryota; kingdom Metazoa; phylum Chordata; class Actinopteri; order Cyprinodontiformes; family Poeciliidae; genus Poecilia; species Poecilia mexicana. The sequence continues at coordinate 16,937,939 of NW_028263380.1, read as the reverse complement.
ATTGACTCTAAAGTTTTATTTAGTGGATGACTGGCAGTATCACCTCATGTCCCTCATGTTGTTTCTCCTCCAGCTTATCTGATCGGACTCCAGTTGTGAAATCTTTCCAGTGTCTTCAGTTGGCACTGCGGAGGCCTCAGGGTGGAAACATGGCGGAAAAAACCACACATAGGAGCCGCACATACCTGTTGCTCAATACCTGATGCCGAAAGAAATTCAAACTCAGGTTCACTGAGAAGCATTTCAATGTTTCAGCTTCTAACAAAGTCAAGCGTGAAATATCCAGGAATGTGACTGATGTGGCAAAGGAATCATGAGTCATACAATCGAGTCATTTAGAGCGACCGGTTCAGTTCAGTTGAACCCAGACGTGTCTGTCCTCAACCAGCTCCACCCTTTCTCAAAAAAATACTCTGATTACTCTTAAACTCCTCCCACAAATCAACAACCATCCTCCGGTTACCGTATTTTCTGCACTATAAGGCGCACCTAAAAACCTTCAATTTCCTCAAAAGCCGCCGGTGCGCCTTATAATCCGGTGCACCTTATATATGGACCAGTATTGAGCCACAACAGGTCCAGCAACTACGGTAAGCAGCCACCGACTTCATTTTCACCCGTAGAAGAAGAAGCGCGCGGTGCATGTTGGGATAGTTGTCAGAATGTTAGTTTGTTAATAAAATTTGACTGACCTATCTACCTACCAACCATCTATAATCAGGTCGTCTGCAGGTCATTTAGCACCACGTTCTCCACGAACATGCTGTGCGCGAACGGAGAAGGGTGACCATGGTCCGGCCACTCCCCTGCCCAGTCGCAGAAGGCTCTCCTCACCGACCGGAGTCGGACTGTTTTGTTGATATTCACTTTAGTGCAGCTCCATCTAGTGGATGCATAAAGTAACTCCAGCCTCTACTGAAGCGTCTCTTCTATGCGCCTTATAATGCGGTGCGCCTTATATATATATAAAAAAAGTTTTAAAATAGGCCATTCGTTGAAGGTGCGCCTTATAATCCATACTCCGGTGCACCTTATAGTGCGGAAAATATGGTATTTTATATTAAATTAGAATGTGATGGCAAACCTTTATTTTGATAGAAATGTAATCATTATATCATGTTTTGACAAAAATGCATTTTTACATTGAGTGAGTTTTATCTTGACCTAAAAGTTTCATATTCTTTAAAAAATAAATGCCATCTATCTTTCTGGTCTTCTTTGTAATGTGTGTTTACAGGGGCGCAACTACATATTATTCAGGTGGATGCAAAAACATAAATAAATAAAAAATAAATAAAATATTATAATATATAAACGGGTTCAAATTATTTTTCTTTCTTTGAAAATGTATTTATTTAGGAATGTTTTTATTTATTTATTTATTTATTTATTTATTTATTTATTTATTTATTTATTTATTTATTTATCGAATACTGCGGGATAAATGCGAAAACCTCAGGTAAAGTCGACCGTTACGTTGGACGTGTTTGGGAACCGGGATCTTCGGCGGTGTGATACCTCTCCTACAATAAACAATCTTTGAGACAAACAACTTTCTTCCACCTGCCAGGTAACTTCTGGCATAAACGTTGGATTACAAAACGACATAACTTTCAACAAAATCACAAGGTTGACGAAGTTCTGGAGATGTGGATCGACTAAAACCCGGCTGGTGGAAACATTCAGGTTTGATATTTTATGTCGTTTAAAGTCGTTACGTAAAACAAACAAGCGTAGCTCAACTAAACAGGTTGAGCTACACTACATTCCTGCATAGCTAAACAGCGCTAGCTACATTAGAGATCACATACAAGGTGTAACGTATTACTGCTATAAGTTATTTTAGCTTAAAGTATAATATCTTTTTTTATCTGATTTAAACGAAAACCAACAGTTTTACGTTGAATGGTTAAGGCTGAAGAAGTTAAATAGTAATAGAAATAAAAATAGGTGACGATTTATTGCCTGTACGAAACTGTATGTTTATTTTTATTATTATTAGTGTTATTGTTATGTTCAAAAGAGTTAATTTAAAATAACACAATGCCTGTGAGTGACGCTATGATGATTATTTTGATTCCAAATAATTAATCCCTAATTAAAGTAAACATACATTAAGCCAAAATTCACTGTGTTGAATTTAGTATAATATTATTGAATAATGGATAATAAATCTGTTTTTCCCCCTTAATTTCTTTATAATTCTGCACAAATCCAGCGACTTTTAGTAGAAATATCCTTTGACTGCCTGTGGAATCAAAGCTGCCCGAACAGAAACCTACTATGTAAACTGGATTGTCCTGTGTGGGGACAGGATCATCCATGTAGAGCAACACACCCTTGATAAACATTGAACTTTGGTTATTATGATAAAACGGCGTATTGTTGTTCTTGTCTTCACAGGGAAATTTCCAGGATTGCTGTGTCTGAAAATGGCTTCCTTGAGCAAAAGGAGTAGCTGCAAACACTGAGGATCTTTATAATTCAACTGGATATTGGCTAGAAATCAATAAACAAATCAAAATAGACAGTTTCAGAATGGCTGGTCAGGATGGGTTAGTCATGGATTTGAATGATGTGGTGGTTTTTCCACCTGATGGTTCAAATGCAAAACCTAAAGTAGCAGAAGGTGAAAAACAAGAAGACAGTGACACCAGCGCAGAGGAGCTGAAGGAGAGCACAGATGAGGAGGAGGAGGAAGAAGAAGAAGAAATGGCGAAATCTGCTCATTTTGAGCCGTCCACTTTACCCTGGTCTGGAGACAAACACAGGAGGCTGCTGCTGGAGCAGGACGACGACATCATAGGGCCCGAGGAGAAGGACTCTGGGTTGAGTCAGGACCTGTCAGAGGAGCGAAGCCAAGCGGACGGAGATGATGTGAGGAGCAAAGCGAAGTGCAGGGAGAGCATGCCAGAGGATGAGAGGTGGAGGGACGACGAGATCGAGCTGCAGAGGAACGACAAAGGAGACGGCTCACTGGCCGATGATGAAGACGAGGGGGATGAGGGGTGGATGTCCGAGAAACCGTCTATGGGTTTCACTCCACATGTCATGATCATGTGTCCCACCACCAAGGAGCTTCCTGAGGAAGAGGGGTACTACAGAGAGGAAGAGGAGGTGGAGGAGGAGGAGAAACGGGAGCTGAACATGGAGCACAACCCCGATGCACAGTTTTACCATGAGTGGGAAGATCAGGAGGAGAAGTACTGTAAGTGAAAAACCCAGTTTATTAGAACCAAATGGAACCGATCAACTTCCAAACACATCCAGAGGAAATGGTCAATACTTAAATTAGTCAGTATCTGTTAAAATCGGCGCTGGGACTCGATTAAAGGTCAAAATAATCAACATTTTCAATTAGGGCCAAAAGGTTTAATCAGATTAATTGATTACTAAAATAATCATCAACTAATTTCATAATCGATTAATTGTAAACTGGAAAAAAAATTAACCCCCAGAAGTTCAAGGAAAAATAAAGATCGATTAATTGTGTTAAAATGTTTAACGTGTTAAAATCTATGGAATCAAATAATCAAAATTAAAGCATTAAAGTCACAGTCTGAGTTAAAATATATCAGTCTGATAAGTGAAAAGTTTATTTGGGTTGAAATCTGACTACCAGTTTAAAATATTTCACTTAATTATAAGGTAATAAAACATTATTATGGAAATTAATTACATTTATATTTGGGTTTTAAGTAGAGAAGTGACTGTGGGTGGAAACCCAGGGAGAACATGGACCACATGCTCTCTACGTCTTTCTCCACGGAGTTTGCTTGTTGTTTTCTGATCAAAAAATGCATTTATTAATAGTTAAACCAATATTGTGAACTGTTAGCTTCAGTTTTGATCTTTGATTATGTTTTATTTCTCCTCTGATAACCTCTGACTGCGTCTCGTCCTCAGACGTGTGCAGCGAGAAGCTGCAGCTGGTGCTAGCCACACTGGCCGCAGGGGTCTGCTTCCCCCTGCTGGTGTGGGGTGGATACGCGCTGCTGCCCTTTGACCCACCCAAGCTCGACAGCGCCCCCTACAGAGTGCTCTACACACTTCGCTGCTCATTTTTTGCCATCATCCCCATCATCCTGGGTAAGACCTACTGCTGGAACTAACAATTATTTTAGTAAACGATTAATTGTTTGATTAATTGAATACAAATATTGATTCTGCTAATTTTTAGGCCTTTTTTATACGATATTAGAACTACATTAATGCAGATAAACAAATACATGAAATAAGAGAACATTTTCTTGCATAAAATGCATTTCTTGTTTTTTCTCTAGTTATTTATTGTATGTTGCAATGGTATAAAAAAGGAAAAAACAAAAAGTACTTTGAGTAAATGAATGAATATTAATGAGTGTGTGAGCAGTGATGCTGAACTAAATGAATTAACACTGACATTATCAGCATGTAAAGAAATTAAAACAACAACAATCAAGTAATAATAGTGACAATACTAATAAATCAATACATTTTCTTTTTAAGAGACATTTAAATATAAGCATGCAATGAATAAATTAACAGAGTTAAAAAGTTACCAAGTGAAGTTTGTTACATTATGTAAAGGAATTACCTGGAAAAAAGACAGAAAAGAGAGAAAAAAGGAAGAAACAAAAATGATAATCACAAGATAATTATGTTATTTATAATGTAAGTGAGAATCTACTGAAATGTGTTCAACGAGTACATTTTTCCAATGATGGTGGTCCTTGTTTTCTAATTCTTAACATTTGTCTTTTTGGAAAAACTTAATATTACAAGTGATTGTTTGAACAGAGACATGATAATAACAGCATTTTTTTAGTGTTTGCTTGATTATTTGTAGTAAAAGATGCATCTACAGCTAATGTATGTCTAACATGTGAAAAGCTCAACCTTTCTGCTTTCTAATGAAGTGTAAGACTGATCTGTTAGTTATTTTTTGGATAAACTCATTAACAATTGCATAGTAAAAGGTGGTTAACAGGAGATTTATTTACAAAATTTGAACCAATTTGAACCAACCAAGCTAAAACTGTGACTTGACGACTTATAGGTCGAACATTTTTATGTTTTTCATCTTAAATGCAACTTTTTATGTTTTTTGTACATATTTTAATTAATTTCTTCTCTGTGTTGTTGAAGTCTGTATACTCCAGTTAATAATTAATCAATTAATCATTTTAGCGCTAGCAAGACCTCACAGTTCCGATATGTTGTGTGATTTTTGCTCTGATTTCCAATAACAAATGTGTGTGTACGTGTGTGTGTGTGTGTGCAGGTGTGTTGGTCCAGGGAATCGCCCGGCTGCGTTTCAGCGCCGTGAAGCCGCTCTATCAGGGTCATCTGGTGGACAAAGAAGTGATGGTTCACTGGCACTACGTCAACGAATCGCTGCATCTCTTCCTCTTCTACTTCCTGCAGCTTGCCGTCATGGCAACGTATATCAGCCAGGACCTTCTTAAGCTGGTGCCGCTGCTCACCGTCATATTTGTTTTTGGCAGGTAGGTGTTTACGCAAAATGGATAAAAAGGGATTTTATTGTTGTGCTGATTGTTGTTTTTAAAGGGAGCCTGTTATGCAAAACTCACATTTTTTATGTTTATGTACTTCCACCCCAAGTGTTTAAAAAAAAAAAAAAAAAGAAAAGAAACAATAAATCAAAATTTTTTGGTGTCCAGCAAAAGAGCCGTTTCAAAAACTTTCTGAATATAATGTCACAAATCAGCAGGCACTACCTGTCACCTAGCAACCCCTGCGGAGTTCCACCCGTCACCTAGCAACCCCTGCGGAGTTCCACCCGTCACCTAGCAACCCCTGCGGAGTTCCACCCGTCACCTAGCAACCCCTGCGGAGTTCCACCCGTCACCTAGCAACCCCTGCGGAGTTCCACCCGTCACCTAGCAACCCCTGCGGAGTTCCACCCGTCACCTAGCAACCCCTGCGGAGTTCCACCCGTCACCTAGCAACCCCTGCGGAGTTCCACCCGTCACCTAGCAACCCCTGCGGAGTTCCACCCGTCACCTAGCAACCTGAGTAAAGCGGTAGCACGTTTAGCACATATGCGCTCTACATTGACTTCTGGAAAAGACAAATGTTTTTTTTTTTTGTTGCAGCAAGTGTTTCGAAACCACTTTGTTGTTCTTGTTGGTTGTGCAGGAGGCTCTACTTCTGCTTTTCAAAGTTGTACAGTCATATAATTGCACATCTGCTTGCAGCCATTTTCACGTGGTAAAAGTTGAATTGGGAGGCGTTGCCAGCAGCAGATTATTTGGATTTAAAGTGACAAGAGGCTCTAAAGTAGATCATTCAGAAAGAACCGAGCAGACTAAAATCTCATTATCTAAGAATAATTTTTTGTAAGAAATGTAATAAACATGTTTTACGTCACCCACAGACCTATCCCAACCTATTCAAGGAAGTATAATAGTCACCTTTAAAACAATATTAGCTGTCCTTTGGATCATCCAGATGCTTAGATTTCTCACTCTGTCTTAGAAAAGCGGCTCCATATCTTAGTCTTGGCAAAGTGTTCATGTTTTGTTTGTCTGCCTTCAACCGATCGATGGATCATTATCTAAACACTTTCCAGCAACACACTTCCTTTTGTAACAATTAAACTTCCTGCAAGTTCAACCGCCAGTAATACTCAACAAAGTGTTTTTTTTCTTCATAAACACGGGTGGAAATGTACCGACCCTAACCTGGTTCATGAAACCAGCAGTGACTCAGCAGGAAACACAAGTTCCTACTTGCAGCTTTACTATCTGAACCAGAGATGTTTGATCTGTTGCTCAACCTGGTTGGAAGTTTCTGGAGTGATTTATGTTCACTTTCTGCTACGTCTTAGTTCGTTTTGGAGGTAATTTTGTTTAAAAACACATCTGACAATCAGAAAAGACGATGTGATGTTTTTCTTTTACTTGTAAAGTTGGTTGATGATCAAATCAGAGAAATCAACAATTCAGCCAGGGAATCTGTTCATCCAACCAACCGTTTAACCAACATCCATCCATCCATCCATCCATCCAACCATCAATCCGCCTTCTCTCTCTCTCTCTCTCTCTCCTGCTCCCCCTCCCTCCCTCCCTCCATTTATTCATCCACTCTATAATTTGAAGAAATGCCAGAAGACATTTTTCAGCCTGAACTCAGTTGTCGGGTTTCTCTAGAGGTTCTGTTCTGATATTTCTCCTGTTGTTGCTGTAAGTGGTTCTGATGGATCCTCGTCTCTCTGCAGGCTGATCTACTGGGTCTGCCTCGCCCTGGGCAGCACCATCAGGGCCTTCGGCTTCGGCTTCTCCTTCCTGCCCGTCCTGGTGATGCTGGGCGCCAACATCTACTTCGTCTGCTCGGAGGTCGGGCCGGGCTCCGTGTTCGACGTGGCGCCGCCCAGCACCGATCCTCCGCCCAAGCTGCGCTGGTGGTTTTAAGGTCTCCAAAACGTGGTGAGAAAAGCAGCTGCGACACCTTCAGGAACCTCAGGAAACATGACTTACTCAGGCCAATCGCACAGACACCTTTTGTATGTTTAATCATTAAGTCTGATTTAGACTTTTATGTCTCTGCGGTGAACATGTGGCGAGTTAAGCTGCTTGTTTACAACGGAAAACCAACCAAACAAGCTCAGTTTGGAAATCTGTAATGACTCTGTAAATAAAACCACTGAATTTACTGGGTTGGAAGCCAAACTAAACTTCTGCTCTCACTAAATATCTACAAATACGTCTGATCTAGTTAAAGTCCTGAGGATTATAGTGTTCACTATTCATTCCTGTATTAACCTTTGCATCACCCTGCCTGTAGTTATATAGTTATTAGTTGTTATATGCAACCAAACTTACATATTTTCTCAGCTTTTTCTAAGTGTTTACTTATTATGTGCCAATTATCTGCTATTAAAGACATTAAGTTTGTTTTGTTTGGCTCAGATAAGCATCTGAGGCTCTGTCTGTGTTTGAATGAAACTTTTGTAACAATGTGCAATTAAAGCCAATTTATAACATGTGCCTCTTTTTTTAATTTTATATTCACTTAAATGAACAAATGTAAGTAAAACATGTTCTTAATGTATAAACAAGCGACTGTCTGGTTGTAGACTTTAAAAGTCTGAATTAAATGAGAAGTGTGAAAACTTTGGATTTAATGAGTCTATTTTGAATCAACTAAAATGTCAGTTTTGATTAATAAAAACATAAAATATGAGCTTCAATTAGAGAAGAGCAAGTGGGAGAAATGTTTGATTTAAATAGAGAAAAATTAAAAGTTTGATCTAAAAGTCCAGAATAAATCCTAACAATTTGGTTTATCTATTAAAAAAAAAATCAACATTTCTAAACCTTTATTGAATTAAATTATTGTAAATATGTGGTTTAGAGTGTAATCGATGACAGTTGTTCCCTTTGACTTTTTTACATTTAAAAGTGAAGTTTTAAATTTGTATTTTTATGTTTTTTTTATTTCTGTTTAAATGTTTTGCAAACCAACTTGGATTCATAAAACAAATTGTTTTCACAGATTTCCCCTCAATCCCTCAAAGCACAAACAATAAAAACAAAATTTTTTTTGTATTTTATGGTCATTTTTATTTTTCTCAAAATGTTATGATGTTTTTGTTTTTAAATGAATGCAGCTTTCATTTTTCCACACTGCTGTTTTTAACATAAATCATTAAATGAAACTTAAATCATTGTTTCCCAGATCAAAGCTTCTCGTTGTTTACAACATAATCTGCTAAAAAAAATAAAACTCGTCTCTTTTTCCTGAATGATGTGAAGCAGATGGGATCAATATTTCATTCAGTAATTCGGTTCAGTGAAGTTTTATGGTGCATAAAGCTGACAATGAAGAATAAATTACTGGTTATTGGATAGTCTGTCTTCTGCTGACAGATTTAATGTAAAAAAATCAAAACAAAACGAAGCTTCAAATATTAAAAAAACTGCTGCCAATCCTAAATGACAAACACTGGAAATCGATATTTATCTCCAACAACCTGTAATCTGTTTTGTGCAAAATACAAAAGACTCTGCAATATTTTTGGTGTTAAGTTTACTCTAAATCAGTGTATGTTTGGAAATGGCATCCATTTATAACCATCATAATCCTGCTAAAATCTGAACTCAGTTTTTTTATCATGTTGTGCATCATGTCTTTGTTTTTTATGTCTATGTGGCCCGCGAGTCTGTTGAATAAAAAGATCTGCTCTTCTCAGTAACTCAGATCTTTGAGTCTGTAAAAGTATTTTGAAAACATTGTAACACATGACTATAACTATGGACAATTATTACAACATAAAGTCAGTTTTATGTTCCCATATATTAAATCCCATTGATTGATGTACTATAATTAGGTCATAAAATAAAAAAAATCTAAATACTTTAAGCACAATTTAAGCAAAGTTGGCATCAATTGATTATGAAAAGATACAAAATGTTCTCTTATTTCAGCGTAACCTTTTTTCTCTCTTTGTGGGGGTGGTGTGTGTTTTTGCAGCAACTCCCTTCATGTTTTTCCATAGCAAGACATGTCATGACCTGAGCAGCGACTCCAATAAACCCTCAACGACTCAGATGATTAAACATGTTATAGTCTGGTATACAGAAGCCCTGCTGGCCTCTTTAACATTAAAACTTTTATGTCACTCAAGTGAATGTTTGGAGGTGAAGAAATGTTTACGTTTAGGGGCAAAACTTAGACAGGAAACAGGCAGATGCCCATATATGGGCGTCCATGGTATCGCTAAACCAGACGACCTGAATTTAACTTGAGCAGCTTTTTTTTGTGTGTGTGTGCAAAAACAGCTTAAAGAGGAGGGGAAAAAAACAACTTTAGTTGCAAAAACTTTTCTTATTGTAGGTAATTCAGTCGTTTTAAAATAGTTTATGTGAGAAAGTAAAATAAAACCAGTGGCAACCCTGAGAGGGGGGCGTAAGGGGTCCATCCCCCGCTTTTAAAAAATGCTGGCTACCCCAGAAAATCATGTCAGGGTTTCCTCCAGTGTATTATAAGCCTGGTGGGCCACCAGGCTTTACTTGTGCCCCCACCAGGCTTAGGATTGCTTATTTTAAGTTTTTAAAAAATGCTTGTATTTTTTAAGACTTTATAGTTGGTCTTCAGGTATTACTCTTCCTTCCAATCCTTCAATAACACGTAATTATCAAGTGATATTTTCAAATTTCCTGTCAACTTTAAACATTTTTAACTCAAAAACTCGGCAGCCTGCTGGATGAACGACCCACCAACGCCAGCAGAAAGCCATGCAGTCGTCTTCTTCAAAGAAGACACATCTACATATTCAACAATGAACTATTTTAATTAAAAAATTATCAAATTGTTTTTGTAGGAACAGGATTGTAGATCCAAAACGTCAAATGTTTTTTTCCTTATTAAATGAAAGGCATCCAGTTTGGATATTATTATTCTGGGTTGGATTGAAGAAAACTGAAAGGTAAAAACAGGATTTAGGTCAGTCTTCATTTGAAAACACCCGACGTATTTAATAAAGTTTTAATACATTAGATACAAACGTAGACTTGGGTGCACCAAGTTGAACTTTAGAGTATAAATCAACGAGTAGATGTGGCCTTAGTTACCATGACAACAGAAGGAACGTAAAAAATCTTACTTTGTGTCACATTTAACATTTTTGTGAGTAGATTTTGATTTAAAAATCTTGGTTTTGTCCTAATTTGTTTGATTTGTTCTTGAATTGTAGTTGAAGGTGAGGGAATAAAGATTGGAAATCCAAATATTTTCTTTTCCTAGATTTATCCAGACCTGGAAAAAAAGACCCTGGATTTATATTTCTGCACTTTGTGCTGGACAAAAAAAACTTAATGAGCCGACATGATGAGGAGCATCTTTCAGCACCACAAAGCTAATTTCTTCATCAGCTCCTGTTGTTGCTCCCGAGAGCCGAGCAAGGTCACGAGAAACCAGCTAAATTTAGCGGCGCAGTTCTCACCAAAACCGTGAAAAACAGCCGGAGATAAAAGTGCTGCAACACTTTTCTACCAAGACCAGAAAATAAAACCCACAGATTCGGTGTCATTTCACTCAGTTTGTCTATTTAATATATAAAATACGGTAAAACATACGCAAAAAGGATAAAGGTTTCAAGGGACTTGGATACTTTGGTACAACAAACACTTTTTTTGTAAAAGCGGTATAGAATTTTAATAACATATCAGTGCATACTTTGTATATGAAAATATACACAAACTGTATATCATTCTCAAAAACAAAAAGAACAACAAAAAAAAGAAATATCTTCTTTACAATAAAACCCAAAGCAGACCAGCTCGACACAATATATTAGCTATAAATTTCATCTTTAGTATTTCATATGCTACATTATTCTGAGCTGTTTTAACTCATTTATGATGCATGTCCTTATCATTACTGTACGTAACATAAGCTTAGCTGTTACCTGTGTCCCATGCATTTACATGTTTTGTTTTTTATTCCATGAATGACTAATTTCTGTTGTTTCCCGTTTTATAAATATATTCTATATATCTTAATTAAAACTGCAGCATTTAACTGGTATTTCCTTCGTTGCATTTGCTAATACCACAAGAACTGATCGTGCAATTTTCAGCAAGTTGTTTCAAAACAAAAAAGGAAACCAGTACTATATGTTTATAAGGAAGATTAAAAAGAGGTGGAACGAAAACAGCTATCCTACACAAAAATATAGCCATAAAATAAAAGCTCCAGAATATCATCATCATCATAATAAACAGACGTCTGAACTGTCACCAGCACAAATTAATCCAAAAATAGTGAGTTTCTAAAAAACATTATACACAACAGGTAACAGGGGTGCAGGTTTCCTCATATAGATTGTCTCTACACTGCAACCTTTCTTTGCATGTCTGAGAGAAAAAAAGGAGAAAAATGGGTGAAATGTCGGCGCCCGTCAGAGTTCAGAGGGGAAAGTCTGAGAAACTTTTGCCCATTTCTCAAAAATCCTACAAAAAGGAAGAGCAAACTCAAGATGTGAGCATGGGGGGTGGGAGGCTTCTGAAGCCAGATGAGCTGCTAAAAACAGGAAAATAAATAAATTCATGCTTTTGTTCCTAACTGGTTGTTAGTGGTTATGTTGGGCTTTCAGAGTCACGAACTCGTTTCACACCGATTACGACTCTCAGCGTCTTCACATCTACTAGCGCCCCCGCTAAGGACGTGTGAAAAATGACTTATTGCTGCAGCAGCTTCAACCTTTGGAGAGCATTTATTCATAACAGGCCGACTTTACTTAGAGACTCCTTAAAACCACATTCATGTTCAGCTAGAAAAACGCTAGAGAAATTAGCTACTTTCCTCAACTTACCCTTAACTAAAGTCAGAGAAACAATTAAAGTTAAAACTTCAAACAAGTTTGCTGTTAGGAGGAGTAACTAAAATCAAAAAAGTCCAGATTAAACTTTGTTTATACATTAAATGTTTGGAAAAAAGTCATTTTGTTTCCTACTATCACAAACGTAAACACCCTGGAACTCACTTCTTTGGCCAGATTGATTTAATTTTATTTCATTTCCACTGGGTATCAATGAAGTGTTTTTGAATTTGAATTGAATTGAATTGAAAACCCCCAGCAGGATCAGAATTTCAATCCAACATGAAAACAGACTTTAGAGGATCCGTGATGCTGTGGGCCTCTTCCGTCAGAGCCTGATGTTAAACTGGAACTAGTTTTTTCAGGCATCGTTATCAGGGGTGCCAGTAATTATGAAGTACGCTGGTGACAATCTACTTTGTATTTTTGTCTTAACTGAGATTCTAATAAATGTGGATAATTATCTCTGGGTGCAGAATCCCTGTCGAGAAATTCAAATTCACAGCACAAACAAAATAAGGAGCAATTTTCTGATTATTACAGAAAATTATCATCAGCTGGCTGCAAACGTGGATCAATTATCAGACGGATATCTGAAATGTTTATTACTAATATAAGATGATTGCTGAGCAACACAGTTCGCCTTGTGCTGCTCCTTTGTTTTGTTTTATTACAGCTCAAAAAGGAAATTAAAACAAAGTCAGATTTACCAAGAGAAATGGTAGGACTTGAGTTCATTATGTATTTAATGGGTTACTTTATAATAAATGCATTGAGTAAAAATGCAATAGTCTAGTGCTAAACTATCAAACCAGAGGCTGGAATTGTCCAGTTTTCCCTTTGATTAGCAGGTCGAATCCTGACCTCTTATTCTTTAAGAGAATTCAGAGTAAAGATTCTCACTATTTAACAAGTTTATGCTGCTTTTTTATTTGAGAAAAATCAGGGACATGCTTGATGCATAAATGACAAATTTTCTTTAGAGCTGCAGCTAACGATTGTTTCAATTAATCAAATATTCTGGGGATTAATTGATTATTTTGACGATTAATCAGATGGAAGAATGGACACATTCTTAACCACTTAAGCCTGATTTTAAAAATAAAATATTAGAAGTATTGTAAAAGATGCAAATAAATAATTATAAAAAAAAAGAAAAGTATTTTATTTCCTGAAATGAAATAACAGAATTCCTTTAGCTTTTTTTGTAAAATGTTCATATTTTTGCAGTTTTATGCTCACTCTTTCAGCAAATAACATTTTTCTTTCTGAATTTGTGTACTCCTGTTAATTATTGATCAATTACTACATAGGCTGATGATTGTTCCAATAATATACTCCTCATGATTAATCCGATTAATTGCTTCAGCCCTGGTTTTCTTCAGAACAGAAAAAGCCCAATCTATGCATCTTTGAAGTCTCTGATTATAAATATTTTATATTTTTGGGCCAAAACCACGACAAAGAAGCTGCTTATCAAATGTATGTGAAATATTAACATCTTGATTCCTGATCGGGGCAGAAAAAAATATAATAATAGGTTCATCAGCAAGCTTTCTGCTCCACCTGGGCTCACGCTTGAAATGACAGAAAAACAGAAAACCTGAAACCAATCTGCAAAGAGGAAAGCCAGCATCATCTGTGTCTGCGTAAAGTGGAAAACATTTTTACATGGTACACTCAATTCAAAGTGTATTTCATCTCCATCGCTACAATATAAGTGAATGGCAGTGTCCTAATAATAATAATAATGATAATCCTAACAAGAATAGTAATAAAGAGTTTACATCACGGTGTACGATTTACCTTCATTTGTGGGTTTTTAAAGATGTGCGGCAGGAGAGTAATGATGACACCACAACCAAGCAGGCCTCTGTGAGACAAAGTGCGCACGCCATCAACACTAGAAGAAAATGGAGGATTACTGAAACTAGCTCCAGCCCCTGCACCGCGGCTCCAGAAACATATCAAAGTCACACTCATATATGCGGACAGATCCACTGAGAATCAACACATTGCTTGTTTTTAGGGATACCTAGCAAAGTCTATGCAAATATACTCATTATGTACAGACACGTGGTTGAAGCCAAAAAGCTATTTCACTTTGTCGCCGACTCGAAGCGGTAGAAATATAGAAAAAGTCTTTTTTCCTTTCACTTTTCCAAACACGGCTATGGAGGGATATAGAGAGCTAAAGAGGACATCAAAGCTTTTGTATAAGGAGTGATTTTTTTTCTTCCTATTTTTTTATTATGTTTTTCTTTTTTTTTTAATACAAAGTCTGAATGTCTACCTCTGGACGACTAACGGACCTGCGAGACATGTTTAAAATACCAACAGATAAAGAACACTTGGACTCCGAAGAACCAAATACTAAAGAAAACTAAAAGAGGCTCGTTGAAGTTCCTATGGATGGAGCAGCTCCCAAAGTCTGCCGCGTCTCTGCGCCCAGGGAGACGTTTGGCGTCTGGTTTTGTTTTGAAGAAGAAGAGCCGACGCTGGCACTCGACTCCGCCCCTTTTCTGGAGGCTCTTCCTACCAACAGGGTTCCTTCACATCTCCATGGAAAAATCCCAAACCAGAATTCCCAGTCCTTTGGACTCTAACGTGTCGGTATCGGCCCGATAAATCTATCTCTTTGCCATTTGTTTTTAGTCGTTTTTTTTCCCCCAAAGGTGTCAAAACGGTAGAGAAATACATATAATATTGGTAAATATCGGTTATCGGCCAAAACAGCATTATTGATATCAGATATCGGCCCAAATTTTCATATCGAGCATCGAAATTAAATTTATCTGATGGAGACATTTCTACTGACGGAGGGATTTCAATAGGGAAGGAAAGAAGGAAAGACGGGGAGGAACTTGAACAAAAGAAAAGGACACAAGGATGATAGGAAAGAAGGATACTTGGAAGGGAGGTAGGACACAATGAAGGAATGTCCAGAAGGAAGGATACAAAGAAGGAAGTAAGACACAAGGACAGAGAGACAGTAGAAAAGGAAGAAGGAACTAAGAAATGACAGATTGCAGAAAAGGTAATAGGAGTATAGGGAGGAGGGATAGTAGGAGAGGAAACACAAGTGAGGGGGAAAACACTAGGAAAGGAAAATAGGAGACAAGGAAGGGGACACATTAGGAAGGTAAGAAGGACACAAATAAAGAAAGACAACGGAGTTGGAAACACACAAAAGATAAATTGGGGGGAAATGCAGATTTTTTTTCCAAGCTCTTGTTTTTCCAGACCTGGAAAATACTGAAGTCAAATTCCAGACTTTTCCAGGCAGTGGAGGAACCCCGTACCTAAAGCGTCCGGTTGTACATTTCCCAGCAGCCCTCAAACGTCTCCAGGCGAAATCAAGGGGAAAAAATGGACAGCACGCAATCAAAACGCCGCGGGATTGCAGGAGCAGGAAGTGACGAGTCATGCAGCAGGCGTCCGTAACGCCAAGGAGCCACCGGTCCACGCTCCTCCGCGCGAGTAGAAGAAGGTCACTGAGAAACCACGTGAAAAATGTCCTGTGGTTGCATCGAATTGCATAAAAAAAGGTCAAACGCCTCAGAAATCACGACAGAAATCCGTCCAAGGCCTTAAAACCCGAATCCAGCTGAGCTCAAACATCCAAACCAGTCTGTTTTTGGCGAAGCCCTGTGAGTTCAAGATGGCGGCGTGTAATGCAGGACAGGTGCAGACGTGTGGTGATAGTGTCACATGGCAGTGGGGTGGTGGGGTCAGGGGGTCGTGGGGGGCTAATAATGAAGGTAAGTGTTTACGAGTCAGAACTTCCTCTTGGTGATGAGAGGCAGCTTCTATGTGACCCAGGCGTCCAATCTCATGCGTTTTACGTTTCCTCCGTCCTGATCCGGTTCGTTCGACACCCTGAGGAGCTCGGTGGCGCCGCCTCCGCCTCCGGTACCTCCGCCGCTGCCACCGGCAGCGCTGCCGTCGTCGCGGTCGCTGCCCTCGAAGGAGCTGGCGTTGCTGCTGACGCTGTCTGCGGGCGAGCGGCCCGTCGGCGGCTCCAGGCAGAGCAGCGAGCTGGGGTACTGAGGCGGTGCCGTCAAGATGGCGCCTCCGGACGTGGAGGACGGCGTGGTGGATGGAGGCGGAGCGGGGGGAGGACACGGGGTGCTCCGGTCCCGGCCGGGCGAGACCGGCTCCGACTTGATGCTCACGCCGGAGCTGGTGTTGACGGTCAGCATGGCGCCTTGAGGTATGTGGGTCGCCGGCCTGGAAGGGGTCAGAGGGAATAAAACAAGATGGAGAATGAGAGGCGGAGCAAAAGCTAAACCACTGACCGTCCCTCATGATAAAAACCATTCTGCAACCTTTTAGCTTTTCCAGATTTGGTCAGTTTACAACCACAGACTTCAGTGTTTTATTGAATTTCATGAGATGGAGCAACACAAAGAAGCAGATAACTGAAGTGAAAAGTAAAAGTTTGTTGTTTTTTTAATTAAAACATTAAATCATGCATCATTTCCCTTCAACTTCAGGTACAAACTGCAACATGTTGATCCATCACATCACAAAAACAGGATTCTTTTGTAAAAACTCAAGTTTTTCAATACCTAACTTCCCAGAGTTCCCAGTCTGCAGTGTTTAATTTACACAACAGACTGTAAATTTATTTATAATGTCAAAAAGTATTTTAAATGATAAGGAACAAACTAGGATGGAAGAGAGGAAGAAGACAAGACGCACACAAAGAAGGGAAGAAAGTCGAGCAGGAAAGTAAGACAAGAATGTGGGCAAGAAAGGAAAGAAATAAGGAACAAGAAAGTATACAAGGAAAGAAAAAAGGTGGGAGAGACGGAAGTAAATGAGAAAGGAAGAAAGAAACGTGTCAACGTGTCAAAAAGGACATGAGGAAAGAAATGTAAGAAGAGAAGAAAGTACACAAGCAAAGAAAAAGACAGTAAAGTATGCAATTAAGACAGGAAACAAGGAAGGTAAGAAATTATACAAGGAAGAAAGGTGTCGAAGTATATGAGGAAAGAAAAGAGTAAGAAGACAAGGAAGTATGCAAGGAAAGGAAAAAGGTAGGATAGATGAAAGTACACAAGGATAGAAGGAAGCAAGAATGTAAGAAATAAGAGACAAGACAGGAAGATGAGAAATTATACAAGGAAGCAAATTATCAAATGAGAAAAGAAAAGAAGAGAAGGAAAGATGGAGAGAGGGAAGAGTGTAAATGAAAACAGGACACACGGAAGTACACAAAAAAGGAAGAAACAAAGGAGACAAAGTAGACAAGACAGGAGACAAGAAGTGTATTACAAAGGAACGACCAAAATAGGACAGAAAATATATTTTTTTCTATTCTTAGTGAATTTTCCTTTTGTTTTCAGTCTTAAAAAACTAAACTCAGTCTCCAGTTTTCCAGAAAATGTGAAAATCCTGCAATAAAATTCATCAACATTCATGGTTGTAAAATGACAAAAACATGAAAAACCTCAAAGGGGTGTGAATACTTTTGTAAGGCGCTGTAACAGTAATCAGCAACGTGACAAAAAGCGAACAATTAGATCCCCAGAAGACCATTTGTGTCGGGACAGAACATTACAGAACGGCACCAACAGGGAAAAGCCACACTCAGTTATTCACCGGCGGCCATCTTTGAGCCTTTAAAAGCAAAGTAACGTCCCCAACAGCAGCTCCCAAACCACCAACAGAAGCATGAAATGATGGGTGTGTGACGGGTGGTTCGCAGTGAGTCAGCAAGGATGTGAAGAAAATAATAATCTGGTTAGAAAACATGGTGGAAACCACAGCTACACCGCTTTCCTGTTTGGCAGCAGGCATGCTTAAAGAGAGGGGAGGGGGGCGGCAGCCAAGAAGCAGTCACAAGACACACAGGAAGTAGGAAGTGTGATACAGTACCGGCCCAACCACTCATCTCTACCCAAGAGCAGGTTGGACGGAGAGCCAACGCTGTGGGGAGAAAACAACATGTTGGAGCCCAAACCGAAAGGGAACAGGTGGATTAGAGGCATGTGAGGAGAAAAGTGTGAAACATTATGGCAGGCAAGTTTGGATTCACCGCAGTGACGCCGTTTCTCTGAGCACCGCAAACAGACTTCAGTTCGAAGCAGACAAAATAAGAAGGTCGGACATGTCCTGGGTTTTCTGGATGCAATATTTGCATCTGTGCTGTCCAAACCTTTTCTTTTGTTTACATTTTCAAAACTGACTTTTTTGCTCAATAATTAATTGAAAATTTAATTTTAATTAAAAGCAACAAAATATTCAGATTTGCAACTAAATCTATTATTGTGACGATTAATTGATTAATTGGATAAAACAATGGCACATTCTACTGATTTCTCACTTAACCACTTAATTGTTTTTCATGCAGTATTAGAAATACACATAAACCTTAAATAAGAAAATTAACATTTTATAATAACACAGCATTCCTTTAGTAATTCTGAACTATTCCACTTGAGGAGTTTTAATCTTAAATGCAAATATAAATATTTTTTGTCCAGTTTTGGATTAATTACTGCTCTGAATATGTTTTCTTTTCCACCAAATGGCATCTTTTTCAGTCTGTTTGCTCCAGTTAACAACAAATTGATTATTTCATTAAGCAATTTATCACAATTAATCCGATTAATCGTTTCAGTCCTAACTATCGATAAAAAAAACCTTAAAAAATAATTACATAAATTGGGTTTCCAGGCAGGCTCAGAGTTTCTATATTTTTAGGGTTGATTGGTTTCTTATTTTAGAAGTAAGGTTTGCTTTTCAGAAAAATTCGGTTGATGTTTGTAAATGAGAAACTACTTTTTCTACCTAATATTTTTTTAAGAACAGGTTATTTATGTAAAACAAAAAAAAATATTACCCTAAAAGATGAAAACATGTCTGGTTTCATGCTAGGTTTACTCTATTCCAAAATTTAGGGTATTCACAATAAGTGATAAACGATACGATAAATCCTCACCTCCTCACCCCTACTCCAGTCACCTGTCTCTGCTTATGCATCCTCACAGCATGATGCTGCCACCACCATGTACTGAAGTCACCAATTTAGTAGTAATGTGGCAAAATGTGAAAACCTTCAACTTTTGCTCATTTCAAAAGAAAATAAATCAAACTCGTTTAATTTTCTCATCTTGAAACGGTTTTCTTGCCCCGTTAGAATCTCCTGCTCTGCTGCTTTAGAGGCGGGATCGGTCCAAATACAAAGTGAGCCTCCCAAACCCCGGCTGACAGACAAAGTCATGACATTTCACACACACTAGCGGTGGCTGTTCACCTCAGATTGGCAGCCAGACTGGACACTTGGCTAGACAGCTCGCTGTTCTGTTTGTCCACGCCCCACATGCTGTGGAGGAGAGGAGAGGACACACTTCAGGATCCACCAGACCAAAACCCCAAAACGCTCAGAGACATTTAGTCACCCAGATTTCAAACCCACAGGAGAAAAAAAGAAGGGAAACTGTTTGATTCTGTGAAGGGAAAAAAGTGAAAACTTTAATCTGATCTAATGATTATAATAATCCTGACTGAACATGGATGCAACAATTTCACAAAACTTATCAGTTGAATAGAGGCTCAAAACTTTACAGATATGCTATTTAAAACCACTGAACTTCTATTTCTATATAAAATTATTTAGTATTACTTTGAGTAATTAAGTAAATTAAATAAATGCAATTATTCTTGAGCTGCTGTAGTAATTATTTGATCAAAAAGGTCAAATTTTAATTGAGTCCTCTCACAAATTAATGGCAAAATTTAGAGCAAATCATACTCAATAAGAAGTGTAGATTTTTTAAATTATTATTATGTTTGACCAACTACGCTTAAAAACTAACGTGCAGCTCTGGAAACAATGAAGAGTCCACTGCACTGAACCCCATTGAAAACCTCCAGGTTATTCCACCAAATACCGATTTCTGAACTGAGTTAAAACATCAGTATTGTTGTTTCTAAATGAATATAAACTTGTTTTCTTTGCATTATTTGAGATCTGAAAGCTCTGCATCCGTTTTGTTATTTTGACCATTTCTCATTTTCTGCAAATAAATACTAAATATTTGCTTTGAATTTCAGAGACATGTCAGAAGTTCATAGAATAAAAGAACAATGTTCATTTTGCTCAAACATAAACCTATAAAGAGTAAAATCTGGGAAACTGATCATTTTAAGTGGTCTTTTAATTTTTTCCAGAGCTGTATGTCATATAACATAAATTAAAATCAATTCAAAAAATATTGTATTGATCTCAAAGGGACATTAAATGTTGTTAAAACTCATATTAAGTCAAATTCTTCAAAGAAATTCAGAACTTCACTAGTGACATCTTATATATAAAATATTTCCTATGTGGCTTTACAGCACCTTAATTTCAAATGTATTATTAAAATCCACTCAGGCATTTTAACTACTTTTTAACTATAATGACAAAATGTATTTTTCTTATTGCCAACTGTTGAATAGTATCAGTTTCACTCACAGTTCCTGTTGACACAAAGAGGAAGTTCAGAGACTTCAACACTTTTAGCTCGTTAAATTTAATGCACGTCCTCTCTGGATGTTTCCAAAAGATAAACTTTAAAAGACAATAAGCGTGTGGCATTGTGTGAACGTCGCCTTAGAGCCTGAAGAGTCTGTAGAATCTGTTGCTACTTGACATTTTGGACCACAAGAAGACCCAGTTCACACTATTAGCTGCTCTGTTTGAAATTAAAGACTTTCAGATGAGTTTTTATTTCCCTGTGAGGAAAACTTTAAAGAAATAAATCTTTGTCCAGTTCTAAATATAAAGCCACATTCTCTATTTCTAAACCGTATTTCTGTGAACCGACATCTTCTAGTCCGCATGTGTCAAACTCAAGGTCCGGGGGCCAAATGTGGCCCGCCACAGCTTTCTACCTGGCCCTCTTGACTCCAGATGTTAAATTACATCAATCAGTCCCACCAGTTGCTGTGGAAATTCACATAAAATCAACAAATCCAAGCATTTTTTTTTCAAGTTTATTGCAAATTGTCAGCAAAAAAGAAGTTTTTTGGGTTTAAGTTATGCCAACTCTCTCCTGTAGGAGGCAGTATTTCTTACTTTTACAACACTACTGCCTCGGCGTTGTTTGATGGCAAACAGTCAGTGATCGGTGAGGAACAAAAAGTCATACTTACATTAGCGCAAATGTTGCAAAAATATTTTTGGAAATATTTCTAAATTAGCACCATAAAATTAGTGACTTTGATAGCAACAAACAATCACAAGATCCTGGAGGGACTGAACAATGTGAAAAGATGTTCAATATTTAATTGTAAGTACTAGTTATAAAATGCAGAGAAAGCTATTTATTAATATTTTAAGTTTATTTATCAGTTTTATCAATACATCCTGGCACAACCGGCTCTTAAGAATATTCTTTATCTCGATTTGCCCCAAGAGGAAAATGAGTTTGACACCCTTGTTCTAGTCAAACAGTTGTTTTAACAAACAAAATATCATCAAATCACATCTTTATTATTATAATACCTTCTTGAAAAGTGGCAAAGCCAACCTGCTACCCCCTGCTCACGACTGATGGTTTAATAAAAGCCACAGGAAACTATTCAGATCGATGTGATGGCAATGGTGACATGCAAACCGGGTCACTAAAGAGGATGCAAGTTGCTTGCATTGGAGGTCATGGTATGCATATAATGCAAGCAACTGGTAGGGTCAGTATGCCAGCTGTTATCAGAAGACTGAGCTGTTAGATGAGGATGTTACAAACATTTCCTACATGTCTGCAGAGGGAAAACAAAATCAGGAGACTTACACCAAGTTGCTGAGTGATGCAAGGTTAAGCTGCTGCTGTTGCTGCTGCTGTTGGGGCTGTTGTTGCTGGGAGACGGCCTGCTGTTGTTGCCATGTGGACACGCTGGTCGGCAACAAGCCGCCTGGTGACGCGAGAGCGTGTAAAGCAGTGATGTCTGCACTGGTCAGCTGGTACTCTGAGGGAAGATGCAGGATTTATATACGGATTTAAACTTCTGTTTATGTTCAGGTGACACAAACAGGTGCAGATCGTTTCACCGGTTTATACTTAAACAGTTTTGTTTTTTGTTGTGTAATCTATTCATCCAAAACGGATGATTTCAAATAATTTTGGACAGAAATGTTGTTATAAGGGTCTGATAAATTAAATCTACTGGTGCCTCACCTGTGTTGTATGCTGTGGGTATGGCGGAGAAGGGCAGACCCTGTGCCAGGAGGCTCGGTGTGGCTACAGACACCACAGGTGTGGTGAGGGTTTGTGCCACCTGGGCTCCAGCCGCCAGCCGCTGGGCGTTCTGCCAAAGAGCGAAACACCATCAGCAAGAATAAAAACCAGCAGCAGCTTCGTCTGCGAGCCCATTTCAGTACTGTTTTGTTTGTTTGTTTTTATTCGGACATGCTGGGAATGACAGATGCACACATGGCTGGATTCAGAATGATGTTCCACACCGAGGAAACCTCTCAGTGCGTTCTTGATGACATGCATCAAAAACAAACTCCTTGGTTTGAATAAGACATGTAAGAGAATTACATCAAAGGCAATTTATTCAACCTGTGATTACAAAAAGACCTGACCGGTCACTGGTAACATCTTTCCTAAATCTTATTACTGCGTAACATTAACAATGCGCAACATTAAAATAACTAAACTAGTTCATGATGTACATATAGTAACGAGGGCTACACAATATGAGTGAAAAACTTAACACAATATAAATCAATATCAATAATTATTGATTTGTTTTAAATATCTGAAATGCTGTCAAACTGGTAGTATGATCTTTATTCTTTTATCCAGTTTTCACAAAACACTGTTGTTTCTTAATTTTAAGCAGTTATGAGGCACAGTGACAAAACCTTAAATTGCTGTCAGTTACTCAGCATGCTGTTGCTAGGTAACCAAAGAATGAGTGAGTTGCTAGGTAACCAGAGTCAGTTAGTTGATTCCACCACATTTTGTTTGCTTAGCGGTGATTTATTTTAATAATCAGTTATGTTATTTTACGCCCAAAGAATCGCTATTAAGCCTTACAACCAATTAACCAAAGAAGATATTTATTGCTCTGCTTACCGCTTGAATTTTCAATGAATGTGAAGAAAAAAAACCTTTGAAATATTACGCCCATTACAATAACTTTTCTATACATTCGTTTTAAAACTATATCTTGAGGAGCGTCATCAAAATCACATGATTTGTGGAGTTTTTTTGTAATGTACTGTTACTGCTTGTAATTCTATTTTTATGTATTAAAAGGATTTTGACCCGTTTCCTGGCCTACATTTGAATTTTAAATGTATTGAATTCAAAATAGACTATCCAGTATCAGGAGCATAAATATTAATCACTAATAATACAGTATCTTCAAGTGCTTGAAGATTTCTTTATTTGTTATCACAGTTTGATGAAATGGTGAAGAAAAACAGTGATCAAGTCAATTATAAATGGAATTTCACATTTCTTTGGGGGGGAAAAGTGTCATAATTGCCAGAAAAATACAAAGAAATGCAAAAACTTTGTTTCTAAACACTTTAAATAAATGGAAATTTATAAAAAAAAATGTTTAGTATGGAAAATACCTTATTTTACGATAAATCATGACATTTTTTAAGGCCACATCATATTAATAAAAAAAAAACAACCTCTGAAACGGTCTCATTTTAATGTTAAACTATGATTTCTGTGTGCACAACATTTCAAATGTTCTAGTAACTAGTAATTACACTGGATATACATATTTTAATTTAGCCTGGTGGAAATCCTTGTACGTCAATGACCCATGTCCAAATCTTTTGCTCCCAAACTGGTCGAAAAGAGCTCAAATTTACCTTGGATAAAAAGCAAACTGGAGCTCTTTTTAAACACTTCCGCATATAAAACGTCTTGCTATAAAAGGCAAAAGATTCTGTGGATTTTCCCTGGAATTACGTTCGAGTGTGAAAAGAACCATTCAACAAGAGTTTTGAATTACACTAAACGTACAAAAGAAGCAGAGACAGACCTCAAAGAGGAGAAAGATTTAATTATCTTCCTTTGTGAGGAAGAAGAGCGAGAGCGCCAGCAGACTGAAAGTGATGAAAATTAATCACCATCTTCTGGAAAATGAGAATCTTGCCTGTCGACTTTAAGACGAATTGTTGAAGGGGGAAGAGGACAGCCACCAGAAGCAGCCATTACTCCTCTAAAAACACATTTATCTTAATAACTATTATTATCTTATTTTGTTGCAAGCATTGTGAAGGGCATGCATTCTGAAAGGTTCAGTTTTCCACAGCTTATTGTGGAAAAAGTTAATTTTTTTAAGTGTATTAAAACACTTAATAGTTGTAAAAACCTGCTATTTTTTACAACTATGTTGTTTTTTTTACACTTTATATTTTAGGGATGAAACGAATAATTGTGATTAATTTTTTAAAAAATTGTCAACTTATTTAGTAATTGATTAATCGTTAAGTAGAGCATACAAACTCAAAAACGCCGTCAGAGAAGTAATTAAGCCAAAACTGTACAAAAAATAGATACATTTTGCATTTAAGATAAGAAAAAACCTTGAAAATACGTTTTACCCAGAAGACCTACAGTTCAAATTATGTAAAGAATGATTTATAAAAGAAACTGAAGTATTTGTTTATTTGCGTCTTTTAAGGTATTTCTAATATTGTACGAAAAAGCTTAAATGGCTAAATGAAACATCTAAAAAATGATGCTATTTTTAAATCTAATTCAGAACAATTGATTGAATAATTGATTACTATAACAATAATTTGTTGCAGCCTTAACATATTTAAACGTAGTGTGCCCCGTCTTTCATCAGTACACCTTCATGTGTTTCTGTGCGTTTCCATTTGTCACTTTGACGCCGATTCACTGAATTTACTCACTTAGGCACAAATATTTGGATATTTCCATTTTATTCTGGAAGTTATAAATTATCTTTTTGTCATAAACTTTTAATAGAAGTGAAGCAATGATAATTAAAAGGTAAAAATGCTAACGATGCTACTGCAGTATTGGGTAAAATTGTAAGTCCTTTCCTCCGGATTTAAATCTGCAACTGAAAGGGTGAAAACTAAAATTGTTTGCATGATCTAAACTCTTAATCTGGTATCTAAATTTCTAACTTCTCTGCATTTATCAGGTGTAAAACATGAAACAATATGCAACTAAAAACTGGAATAAAAACTAGCAATTAAAGATAATTTCAAGCCTGATTGTTGCTGGTCGATGTAAGCAGACAACTAAATCCTATTTATGATTGATTTTATAACCATTTTCTATCCTAAAGGTATTTTAAGTTTTTTATTCATCTATAAAGATAATCTAAAGTTGCATGCTTTGCGTTGGCCATGAAAGCTCAAATTTGGAGTTTTCGTTGGTTAAATGCCTTTAATGTAATTCAAAGTAGTTATTAAAAATCTCAAACATTGTGTCGGATAGTGGAAATGAAAGTGTGAGGCCGTTGGTGAACACTGAAACATGCTCTGTGGCGCGTCGCACCACAACGCAAAGTGAGAACAACACCCATGCTTTAGATAACCACCATACAGAGCGATGAAGCGAGTCCAGCTCAAACCTGCAGGAAAGCACTCGGATATTTCTTATACGGCACCGTCAGCGAGATTAACGTGGAGGGCTCAGTTCTAGATTATCTCCAAAAACTAAAAAACAAATGCTGGAATAAGACATCCACGCACCCTGACCCACATGCAGTCAGTCAAACTGAACACCATCTCAAAGGAAATGTCGGTGAAAACAAAACTGAAACAAGAATAAACTCCTGCAGAGTCCTGCACTCATGCTGACAGCTGACTGGCACCGACTCATGCGAGTGACTGATGTATGTGTTTAGGAGTGAGGGGGGGGGAAATCACCTCGTTTACCAATTCCAGCTCATCCTCTGTCTGCAAGGAGTTGTAACAGAGAGGGTTATAACTCTGGAGTGACTGAATAAAACCATGAAAACAAAGCCTGAACTCGTACTAGTTCATCGGTTGGTTTGCAAAGTTCAATAGTTTTCTCAGACCTGAACTAAACTGCAACAGCTAGCAAGAAACTAAAGACAATAAAAATATTTGGAAACAGTTAAAATTATTCATCAAAGGTTTCTTTAAGAATCGCACTAAACCTGAGAATCTAAATAATGTTATAGTCCATGTTAAAGATTATAATTTTGTCTTTTCTTTACACTTTAACTTCACATTAAACTAAAATACTTGAAGCAATTATTAAAGCCTGATGAAGTCGTGGTTCATTCCTTCATAAAATATTTGACTAGATTGTACATCTTTAGAGTATTAGAACATATTTTTCATTATTGTGTCTGATGTTTGTTTTAAAGCTTATGTTCACTCAAATTATCTCAACTAGGCAGCTCGATTATTGTAAAAACAAAACCTGAAGAAAATCCTCTGACGCTGAAGAAGCAATGTGAGGAATAAGCAAGATTCTGGATAAATATTTTAGACCCTTCAGTCAAGTTTTAATTATCAAACAGCTTGATAAAAAAGATCAGATTTATCAGTAGCAAAGCGTCAAGATTTCCTGATTCTTTTGATGGGTTCAATCCAACTATAAAACATGAAGCAATTTGGTCCCCATTCATTTATTTCACCCCAGGATTGAGATGTTTACCCAGCTCCTGTAAAGTTGGGGGCATTTTGGCAACAAAAAATACGATTTCTGGATCATTTTGTCTTCTAAGTAAAGATATGGGAACTTAGAAAATGTTGATAAAATGTTTCTAACTTTTACAGCACCTCACCTATGAGATGAAAACAATATAAATGAACTAAAAAAGACAGTTTCAATACAGTATTACGTGATCTTGATCTATCAATACTTCTACAGGGACAACTAAAATACAGAAAAACTTTATATTTTGAAAAGTCTTTACACTTAACTGATCCAAGAACAAAACACTAACCGAACAAAAAAATCCCCCAATTTCAATAACTTTAAGGTATAAAATATAATCGGATCAATTCGGAATAATAAATATTCATTACACTGAAACAATCCAGCTAGATGACCAAATTAAATGCTTAAACATAATAAACACGAAAGTTACAAAAATATTTTGCTAAGTTTTCTGGCATTAAGTAAATAGAAATAATTTTGGTAATTCTAACGGGCCTAAAAAAAAAAAGAAACGTTTAGTCTGATTTAACTTCACAGAAAACAAAATGTGTGTCTTTTCACTAAGTGTATAAAATATCTGATTTCAACTGTAAGCAACATTTTATTTGAAGAGAAGTGCATGAGATTGACATGAGACATTAACATGAAGGAGTCTTTATAAATGTTTGACTGCTGTCATGATGTGTTATTCTGTAAATGACATTTTTAAAGCAACTCTGCATTAAAAATGTCATTTACAGAATGACACTTCATGACAGCAGCCATAAACATTCATAAAGACTCCTTCTTGTTTTTCACAGTTGTTATGTCAATCTTATGAATACCCTTCAAATAAAATGTTACCGTAACATTTTCCAAACTTAGGCTTTTAGATTTAATAGAGGGTGTCCAAAATGTGGCCTGGGGGCCATTTGCAGCCCTAGAAACAACTTTGGGTGGGCCTTAATCAGAAATTCAAGAATAGTATAAATGTGTAGTTTTCCATTTCAGGCAGAAAATACAGATTTGAAAGTAATGTTTCAGAAAAACACAGACAATATCAGATCTTAAAATGAAAAATATAAAGGTAGAGCACAAGTTTTTTTTTCTTTTAATGTGATATATTTCATTTGTAAAAACAAACAGTTTTACTAAAATGCAGATTTCCCATTTCATAAAATTTTCAAAATAAATCAAGAGTGAGCAAAAAAAAGACAAAAAATGTTGAAAAATGTGACGAGCCTGTTCTTATTTTTTTAATCTGACAAACCTGCAAAAAGATTTTAAACCTAGAATAATTTATCCACAGTAGCTAAATTATGTGACTGCTATTACGTTTACTTTCAGGTAAAAATGAAAACATAAAATAGTTTTTGCAAAAAAAAAAAAAAATACTAAAAAGTTTAACATTATCGGCCCCCATGCCAGAAAGTTTGGACACCCCTGACTTATGATCAAAACTGTGCAGTTTGAATATGAAGCACTTTCAAGTACAAACTTTGGAAAAACCAAATTGAAATTTAAATTACTCCAAGGTTTTCACGCCCCTTGTGACAGCAACTGGTAACATCTTGGGTCCAACAAAAACCTGGTGCGTTTGTGAGCGATCATGAAAAGAACTGAGGGGTCAGAAACGTTAAACCGAAGCTGAACTTGGCTGATCTCACCATCTGCATGAGGCTCTTCCCGCCCTGCGAGGTGATGACTCGCAGGTCCGGCTTACGGCTGTTGACCATCTGCGGGCTGGGAGGGGGCGGCGGGGACTTGGCCGGAACTACTTTCCCCAGGCTGTTGCCGTTGGAGACGGTGAGCAGACCTGGGGAGGCCCTGGCGCTGGTGTATCCATTAGCTGCGGGGGAGACGGAGGTGCGAATGCATGGTGATCAATAGGGAAAGATCAGACAGACAGTAGGGGTACAGAGTTTTGTTGTTAAGTAATCCTCTAAAAAACGTCTCGACCCTGAGGGAGAAACCTGAAGACAGATAATTCAGAGGGAGGCTACTGTTGTGATTTATTGGACACATTTCACTTATTTAATCCTTAAATTTAGTCTTTAAATTAGATATGTTCTTAAATAATACAATTCCTGCTTTTACAAGTCAATCATGATCAGCAAAATTTAGCTTTTTTGACAAAAAGACAAACCTTTGATGTCAAAATGAAAACTGACTTTTACAAAATGATAACAGAACATAAAATAAAACATAGTAAGTGATAAATATTGAGTGTGTTTCAAGAGACTGTACTATAAAGACACCTGAAAACCATGACAACATAAAGACAAAATATAAGCAACAAGCAAAAGGAGTGCACCGACCTGCTGATTCAGATTTTGAATTTAGATTTTCTTTTGTCTGATATGTTGCTAAATAAAACAAGAAAGTCTTTGAGTTGGTAACAGTGGGGCGACTATTGTTAACTCCAAACGTGCAAACATGACGCCTTCACGTAGACCTCAAAGTCTACGTGAAGGCGCGTCGAGGGACCATCGCAGCGCGATTTGAAGCATTTGACGAGTCCGGCAAATAAGCCGGCAACAGAAAACAACAGCTAGAGCGATTTTTGCTCTGGGAAATTTTGCTCTTATGCGCCCTCAACATGCCTCCACACAGACTTTAACTTGTGACACGTGTTTGGTGTAGAACTAAATGTCAAGCGTCTGCACAGACGTCGACCTTGAAGCGTTGAACGCGTTTGTTGTGAACGCACCGTTAGTTTGGTTGTTTCCATCAGCAGGAGAAGTTTGGACAACATTTATTCTCCAGCAAGATAACAAACCAAAGCACCCAGCTGAAGCCACACAGAAATGTTTTGGATGTTTTGGAGTGGCCCAGTCAAAGCCCAGGCCTCAATATGAACTGTTCACAAATGATCCCCACCAACAGTACAGTGTTTGAACAGTTTACAAGGAATAATGGAGTAAAACTGAGGTAACTGTGGCCAGGCTGTTACTGCAACCAAAATACAGACTTGAAAGAGGTGAATATTTAAGTAATCATTTAGTATATATTGCATATTTTAATTTAATTGCCAATATTTTATAGAAATCAGTTTTCACTTTGACATTAAAGGCTATTTTCCTTTTTTTTGTACAAAAAAGCCACATTTTGTTGATCATGACTGATTTGTAAATGAAAAAAGAAAGAGATAAAACATCCATGGGGGAAATGCTATTTATAGATCGGTATATGATTGTGCTTCACTTTTAGAATAAATATCTCATAAGTCAAAAGTGAACACTGAACATTCAGAGAATCCCACTAATTGGCATCCAATCCCAGGTGGAGCAACAGAGGAATAATTACTTAATTATTCCACAACATAAGGGAAACTGTAAAAAGAAAAAAAGAAAAAAGAATGCTACAAAACTTTGGTTTTGTAAAAAATTTAATAAATTACTTACAGACTGGACTTGGACATCCTCCGTTTGAATTATTCAGGTCGCCTCCGAGGAGAGCACCTATTAAATAAAGAAAAACGTACAATGAATCCATGCAATTTTGACTTTTTAGCTGAAACAAACTCTAAATTGAATTCTTAAGCTTAGTTTTCTTCCCAAGTTTAAACTCTGTGATTAAGCTTCACTTTAAGCTTGAACTTAAAACAACTTGCATCTGTTTTCAAAGGGATGACACAAACTACACACTACAAAATAAACACACAATTCCTTTACACATTTTTAGGCATTATGCATCACAACTAAACAAACAAATAAGTGACAATTTATCAGCTAGCAAGATATAGATGTAAAAAAAACATGGAAAGGATAAATTAATGCAAATCATGTTTACTCTACTGGCTGTGGTATCTTGTAAAGTTGCTCTAATAATAGTAGTCCCCATTTTAAAGTGTTCATTTAATTATTGCCTAGCACTAAATAAAACGTTCACTCTATGTGAAGATCACTGGGGATTTAGAAGGCAGATTATTTTCTGTGGAGTTTGCACAAATTTCTTTTCCTCATTTTTTATAGGATAGTGAAGCATATGGCACTGAGGTATTTGAATATGCATTTATCGATAAATATAAAAAAAGAAACGAAATGCAAGACTTACTTTTTAAAATTACATAAAAGGTTTCTGGTTCAGTGGATTAGCATGGACAAAAGCAATCAGAACATGAAGAAAAGTTTTCAGTGTGTGAAGAACGTTCTCCAACACCAAGGCTGTAGCTTAGAGAAAAGCCCAGCTTCATTAAATGGGTTAAAAAATGATAGGAAGCTTTGATTGCTTCAGTAGTAACATGATACAGTTTTATTTTTTCTCTGCTCTGGTGACCAACTATGAGTTTCATCACAAAACGCCCACACAGAAACAGACAACGACTCACTGAAAACACAGAACAGACTTAAATGGTCTTTACATTTACTACAGATTAAACTGTTTAAATTCACATTTACTACACGTTAAACTGTTTAAATTCATGATTTACTACATGTTAAACTATTTAAACTAATGATTTACTACATGTTTAACTGCTTAAATTTATGATTTTGAGAGGGAAATTTGTTAAAAATTCACTCCTAACCAGATAATTTGGTTGATTCTGCTAAACACACGAACCACATTATTGGGAAAACAAGTGTATTATTTTTATGTATTTGGCCTTTCATCCACATAAAAGCTGTTTAATATCACTAAAAATGATTATTTATAAAAACTCCAACCAATGTGGAGATTTCAGAAAACTGTGTTTGCATTACTGTCTGCAGCAAATAATGCGCTAGAAATCTAAAAACTTGCTTCAGCATGAATCCCAATCGACATTATCTTGTATTTTTATAACTTTATATTCAAATATGTCATTTAAAAGTAGTTTAACTTTTATATCTGTCCACCAGAATCTCCTGGCACCATGTTTAAATGCTAACAGGAAGTCGTGGTTGTTTTGAAGCAATGTGATTGGCTGACATTGCTATGCTGCCCCCTAGGGGTCTGGCATGTTTAAAACAACGCTCGTGTTGATGAAAACTTTTCTGAAAACATTTCAGTGTTTATGATATTATTTCTTTGTTTTTATATTTGTTTTTATAAAGACCTGGCTACATGTGTACAATGTCCAAGCAGAACACAGATTTGCTTATTTTCTAAAATTATTACATATTTATAATTTCATTTCAAATAAGTTTTGAGAATTAGATTTATGAAAGTGTAAGATAAAGAGTAATTTACCCACAGCCAGATATTTTATACAAATAAAATCTCTGTCCAAAAATATAAGAATGAATCCTATTTTTGGATGAAAAAAAAGTTTAAGAAAACAGGATATAATTTTGTAAATTAGACGAATTGTTACTTTCAAAACTTAAATCAATATTTAACATTTTCCCTGCGCTGCAATGAACCCTGCCTGTTTTAAAACCTAGTTAGACAGAAACAAAACTACCAAAAGTAAAAAAAACAAAAAAAAACAAGCTGGTTTTGAATGTTACACAGACTGACCAGATAGTTTTGGGTTCTCTCATTCATATACATCTTTAGCTCCTTTTCACTTAAAAAAGCATAATAGAACCACGATCCAGAAACAAAGATTTCGTATTATTAGATATAAAACAAAGTATATCTAATAACTTAATCGGATGCATCACCTAACAGCAGTGATTAAGAACTATTACCCATTATGATAAAAACAGTAAAAGTAAAAAGCTGCTGCAGATCATCTCCAGCCTCTTTGTGCTGCGTCTCGCTGCATGCTCACCTGCACTGGCCGGTCGCTGTGGCAACCCCGGAGACACTGTATTTCTCTGGAGAGCCGGTTGCTGTGGCGACAGGAGGTGGGTATCCGTGAGCGATGATGATGTGACATAGGAGGTAGTTACCAGTGCGCTGCCAGGATTACTGAAGTGCAGTGTGCTCTGATTGGACGCCTGGACGGTGACTGGCATAGAGAAGGTCTGAGGCGGAGCCGCCGTCTGCTGCAGGACGACATTCTCACTTAGACAACAACTTGCAACACATTAAATAACAACCATGCGTCATACATAGCTTTAAAGTGTAAGGTATTACTTTATTTATTCATCCACTTTTAGCTGGTATATCAGGGTTTCCTCTAAAGTATTATAAGCCTGGCGGGTCACCAAGCTTTACTTGAGCCACTGCCAGGCTAAACATTGTTTATTTCAGTTTCTTTTTAAATTTCTGCCTCTTTTATTTATTTTTTTTTAAGACTTTATAGTTGGTGTTTAGGTATTAAACAATAAAACATAATAATTATCAAGTGACATTTTCAAATTTCCTGTCAACTTTAAACATTTTCTAACTCCCCTACTGCCAGGCTTAGCAGGTTTCCTGAGGGAAACCCTGTATGAGATTATCAATATATGAAATTTTTTAAAATAAAAATGACAGTTTCATTGTGTAACAAGCAAAAAAGATGCTTGCATGATTAACTGTTGGTTTACTTAAATATTTAATACTACAACTTATGCTAAAATACTACAGGGCTAAAATGATTAATCGGATGAATTGTGATTAATCAATTTTTGAAATAATCTGCAACTAATTTAGTAATTGATTAATCGTTAACGAGAGCATACAAACTCAAAAAAGGGCCATTTTCTGAACACAGTCAGAACACTTAAGCCAAAACTGTATAAAAAAATAAGATACATTTTGCATTTAAGATAAAATTTTTTTAATTATGTTCAACCCAGAACAACTCAAACCCCATAGTTTTAGCTTTATACAGTTTAAACTCTGTTAAAATAATATTACTTTTAAAAGGAATGATGTTACTTGCATCTTTTAAGGTTTTACTAATATTGTCCTAAAAGGATTTAGTAATTAAATGGAAAATTTGCAGAATGTGTAAATTATTTCATCTGATTAATCATCAGAATAATCGATTACAACAATCGTTAATTGCAGCCCTAAAACAGTATTACAATTACTACAGTGCCAATATTGATATCTTCATTTCTGATTTTGACACAGATTTAAGACATAATGTCAAATAAAACTGTGCTAATTGTGCAGAATATTTATCTTGTTTGTGAAGTTTTTGTGTCTTTTTTTAATCTTTCTTGGAAGCCAGAGAAAACTGTAATCATCTTCTTCCAGTTGGTTCGCAACATTACCTTATGTGCCAAAATGTGGTTCAAATGCCTTTAAAACAAAGGAAAGTGATGAAAGAAAATCTTATTAAAAATAAAAAGAAAATATGTATCATTTTCTGAATGATAAATGTGTAATGAGATTAAAACATCTAAACCTCTTGTTGAGGTCAGCACATTAAAATAAGTCAGTCTACCCCAATAATGTTTGATTATTGGGGTAGACTGGGGTAGAGATCCTTAAAATATTTAATATTTTTAACTTCTACTTCCACATCCATTTTAATTTTAGATGATTATTTTTTAAATTTCCATGAAAGAACATAAAAATCTTATTTGAAAGGGAGAAAACTGAACTTTGAGGTTGCAACAATACAAATATCAAACATCAAAGAGTGGGTTAAAATCTTTGAATGTATAAAGTTAAACTCTCACTGCTTAAAGATCTCTTGAGAGAATAATTTAAAAATAATGCCGCTTATCTTTCACAAATCAAAAGGAATAATAAGAAGGGTAAACCCTTACACCGTAGCGTTTGAAGAGGACGTCCAGATCTTCCGTGGTTTTACGAAACTTGTCGTCATTCAGAGGACTTTGGTCAATTGAGTCTTCGCCGTCCGGCTCTGGACTGTCGCAGCCGTTGAAACCTTTCTTTCTCAAAGTCTAGAAACCAAATCAGGGAGAGAAACAATATTCAATAGACCAGCAATAAGATAAGCTATGGACTCTATGAGTACTTAGAAATAGTTTAGCAAACATGAATATCCCAAATGACTTCGAGTTAGGCTGCTGTAGGAGTTTTATTTTGAAGGGGACAAACTCTAGTAACAGGAAGTAGCATGTTGTGGTCATTAGCTTGTAAGCTAAAACATGCAACTTTGAAAAATTGAGTCGGTGTGTAATTATTAAACAGAGCAGCAGCTACAGCATCCGCCATGTTTACGTTTATCTTGTCAATTCTCTGCGATCTGTCATTAGCGTGATGAAAACGTCAGAGGAAATGAGACCCTACAGTTCACACTGACGTCACTTTAGACATCAGATACCGGATTGCATATTAAAAGTAACCTGAGTGATTTGAAAATAAATGGATTGTCATTAAATAAATAAAAATAAAAATAAAAAAAATCTAATTTTGATCACAAGTGGGCAAAACAAGTCGATTTTTGCCACGTTTACCTGCAGTGTAAATATTGAAAGGTAATAAATAAAACAAGTTCCTCATTTCTGACATAACTGCACGTCATATTTTAAATTACTAGCAAACAGGTGTATTTAGCTCTAATAAAGGCCCAAAGGTCACATATTCTGTTGTACAAAACATTTATATTTGTTTCAATATCATCAGTTTGGCAGGAAAATCATAATGTATGGGTTTATTTGAGGTCTGACCTGCCATTTCCAACTTTAACCTCCATCCATCCATCCATTTTCTGTACACCCTTGTCCCTAGTGGGGTCGGGACCAACTTTAACCTACTATGATTAATTCTCTTTGTGTACTTTAGAAGAGAAAAAAAAATGTTGTGTAGGTTGTTTGAATCCACCAGAAAATGAAGGAATGAATATACTATCCCACTTATGAGTCAAAGAAAATGAATTTTATGGACCTAAATAAA
Source organism: Poecilia mexicana (assembly GCF_051168715.1). Taxonomy (NCBI): domain Eukaryota; kingdom Metazoa; phylum Chordata; class Actinopteri; order Cyprinodontiformes; family Poeciliidae; genus Poecilia; species Poecilia mexicana. The sequence continues at coordinate 16,902,326 of NW_028263380.1, read as the reverse complement.
CTGATTGACGGATCTAGAAATAGATTTTATTTCTCGAGTTTTATTTTTAATGGAACAGAAACTAATTTGAAGCTGGCGCGTGATCTATCCAGGTTAAAACCATTTACCTCTGTGACAGAAAACCCCTCAGGAAGCGGCGGACACGATGAATTTACCTCAATGATGTCTGCGTTGGTCCGGCTCTCGTGCGGCTCATTGTACTCGGTGTATTTGAGCAGAACCTTGTCCATGTCGGTGCTGGCGTACTGGAACAGCTTGTTGGCGTGGTTGAAGATGATCAGGGCGATCTCACAGTCACACAACACACTCAGCTCGTAGGCCTTCTTCATCAAGCCAAACTTTCGCTTCGTGAATGTGACCTGAGAGAGAACGGAGAAAAACATTAAAATCAAAGAAGCAACTTACACCATTTTTTTTAAATTGCTTTAATTGTATGCAGTCACTAATTTAACACTTTTTTCCTTCTCCAGTTTATATTTCTCTTGGTGGTCAAGTATTTTTTGAAGAATACTCAGTTAGACCAGTCAGCTATAGCAAAACATAACAGATTAAATAAAAGAGCTAAAAGGGATTCCCGCTGGTCGACTTTGTTTAATTTAGGCGTATAAGCACTTTCTCTTACCGTAAACTAAGACTGGATAATGGAAACTACTTTAAATCCTTTGGCTACCAAAGCAGTAACAAAACGTTCCCTATGTGGGTAGAAACTGCCTGTAGCAAACTACTAATTTGCATTTTTGGTTGTTTTGGGAGTTTTTTTTTGGTAAAAGTAGGGATTCTGAAAGGGACAAAATGATTAGAAATTACTATTCAAGACAGACATAAAGGAACAGACATAAAAAAAATCAGAAGACAAAAACTGGTTTTGAGTATTTTCTTACTTAAAGTATGAAAATAAAAAAGCAATCAGTACAAAACCAACATTTCAATCATTAATTAAAAGGATGTTTCCCTTTTTGTCAATCTTTGAAAGTCGTAATTGTTATAAATATTTGTTTTATTTATTAAAACCCTTCAAACATACATTCTGTTGGTATTTATTCTTTCATTATTAAAACTTAAAAACACGCTATGTTGTAAAATTCTACTTTTTATTTTGTGTTTTCTTTTAGTAGCGAATGACTAGAGCAGAAAATTTATTTTATGTAACTCTATGTTTCCATATTTATATAATACAATGTATATTTTCTAATGGTCTTGTGGCTGAATGATTTTTTTATTGATCAATAATTCACAGAGTTTCAGTATTTTAAGCATGGACGGGTTGAATCCCAAGAGAATCAAGACAGAATGTGAATTTACAAACAATTACATAAGAAATTTAATAAATGTTCACTAAGAAAATAAGCTAAATTATCACAAACTACCTCTTCCAAAACAATTGAGTGGAGATGAATAAAACTCTGATTTTACTGTTTCCTGTTCTGTATAAATTATTTCTATTATTTTGAAGAAAAGTTGAATAAAGTAAGAGTTTCAGTCTTAAACTATGTGGAAAGCTTGTTGCTGCAAGCCAGCGAAAGAGCAACAATCGAGTACAATGTTTAACAAAATTAGCCTGAATTTCTGTCAAGAACAGAACGTCTATGCTTTAAAAATGCAAAAGAAAGAAAAAAATACAAGCTGGAATTGAGGGCATGTGATACAAGTATCTGGTGGTTTGATGAAAACATAATTCAACTTTTCATCTTTACCAGAAGTAAAAGAAAGAAAGGAAAAGAAATGTGGAAAAGTGAGTTTAATCCAAACTGAAAGCCAATCAGAGATGCATCACAGACCAAATCCCTGCTCTGCACAAACCAAGACTCCACAATGCATCTATTATTAAACCACTCAGCAAACTGTTTGCTTTTACAGACAAAACCCAATATTTGTGCAAAGCATTCACACAAATACTGGCGAGAAGTCTTTAAGCGACTCCAGACTCAAATCTATTCTCAGCAGCTGGCATCTGCTGAAGATAAACATGTGATATCCCAGAATGTCTGAGGTTAACAGGATATTTGTTGTTTTTATTTTTGGGTGGGAGGGGATGCTGTGGATTAACTGGAACTGGTTTCTTTACTGCCTGAAGTTCTTCAACGGGAGATGAAGATAATACTCAATGGGACGCACAAGAGTTCAACTCACTATCCAAAAAGCAAAATGCAAAGAACGGAAAATGTTCAATGCACTAATAAATCCGGTTGCTGGTGAGTTTATTTTAACTGATGCAGATATTTTCTGGTCTTATCACAAAAAAAAAAACAACTACAAGTCAAGACTGATGAGGAGCATTTTCTAACAAAGCGTAAACATTTGGACTCAAAATAAGAATGCTTAAATGTCAAAAAATAAACTCCCATATCATTCAAAAGTGCTAGAACGGTTTTAATTTTCAGTAGTTTCAGATGAAGAAGCCTGCGGAGAATAATTAATTTGTGTAGTTATCTTCTTTTCACATGCATTAATAATCCATTATTAGTTCTATATTAATTAAAAATGGTTCATCGCAATAATTTCATCCAGCAAAATTTGTTATTGTGACAGACCTGGCTACAACAAACCTTCACAACTTTCACTGGCATTGAGATTATTGTTTAATTATACTGCATACTTAGCATGACAAATGCTTTGCAATTCCAGTCTGAGAAACTCAGAACTTTAAATCAGTCTGCCAGCAACCAGCCTGTGCACAATTTGGAGGTGTGGACGCATCACTGAAGCTGAGAAAACTTCAAAACCCAACAAATGTTGACGACTATGTGCATGACATTATGTGTATTAAAATTTAGTATTTTTAGCTGCTTGGGGAAAGCAGCTTTGTGATCCACATGACCAAGAACCAAACAGCGTCGCGTAAAATTACTTGATGTGCTGCGCAAAAGTCAGACCCCGCAACATTTGCTAATGTTAAGCCTGCGACTACTTTTAAATGTGATTCTCTGACCTTAATTTGCAGTAATGAAAAGCAGTGGTTGAAACTTTATCCTACAAAACTTGATATTCTCAAAACTAGACAAACAAAACAGAAAATCTGATTATTATTAATTTTTTATAGCATTTATAGCTTTGTGACTTCAGGCCAGTGCTAAAGTGTCAGAGATGACAGATGAATTTGGATTGAAGATTCAAGGGATTTGGATTAATTTGACCAAGATAAATTCAAATATCCCAATAATTGTTGCAAATTTTCTAGAATAATTATGCTTTTATAAACACACAGCCATCATTACTAATTAAATTCAAACACTTTTGATGAATCATAAAATGACTCAATGTGTGATTTTTAATTTCCAGAGCAGATTAGCAAAACAAACAGAACGCAAAATAACATAAAATCCTTTGTTTCACAGCAGTGACTCACCTGCTTGTTCCTTTCGTCGGTGATCCTTTGGATCTGAATCTTTTTCCTCCCCATTATGCTTTGTAGTCGTGAACACTAATGCTGGAGTCAGTCAAGTGGAAAAGTGTCTCTCTGAAGATGAGTACGGAAGCGAAGCAGAAACACGCTCAAACACAGTCATGCATTTCGAGGACATGCACGCACGCGCATCTCTGTGTCCAGGTGTGGTGAGGCAACACGGTTAACTCTTGCTCTGAAAGGGCAGCGGGAGAGAAGAGCGGCGCTGCAGCGATTTGGGACGTGGAAATGTGGAAGAGGTCCTCAGTTCATCTTTTATTCAGCGGGGACCGATGTGTGCAGCTGCTGCGGCATGGAGGACGTCACTCCTCTCCTGCGTAAACGAAAGAAACAAACATTCACCAAATATCCCTTGAAATGTAAATCATGAGTGTTAAAGCTACGTTACTTTTTTTTTTTTTATATGTTTTTTATAGAGATGCATGATATATTGGCACCTGGGCCGATATTAGCAACCAATTTTTTTTCCCACTTTGTTGCCGTCAGTTTCTGGTCGTTTTATTTTCAAAAGGTGTCAAAGTAGTAGAGAAATGTATACAAATAAATATCGGTTATTGGCCAAAACAGCAACATTAATATTGGTTATCAATATCAGCCCAAATGTTCATGTTCATGTCGGTGCATCCGTAGTTTTTTACGTATTTGTTCAAAGTGTCAGTTTCTTATGAGACAAACAATCTGTGAAATAATCTAATTCCTCTCAGTGCTACTGAAGAAATGCACTAGTCAAAAACAACCAATCAGAGCCAAGGGGAAGGTCTTACTGCTGGCAATCATACTTCTGTATGCGCTGCTCAGTGTGCTAATGGCAGAAAACAACTTACTGTCCAAGGAAATCTGGCATCATAATTAGACTGAGGATTCACTGGTAGCTGCAGCGTAGCAGAGAGAAAGGGGGAGAGAAGTAGTGCATCCACAAGGGTGATTGGCAGCACTAACACCCTCCTCCTGGTTCCTCCTGACTGTTTTTTTTTTTTTTTTTTTAGTTAGCACTGGAAGTGCTGGGGAAAGACAGGAATATCAAACTCATTTTCATTTTGTGCCGTATCCAAAATCTGAATGTTCTTAAAGGGCCAGTTGTCCCAGAATGTGTTGATAAAACCAATTAAGCTGTTAAAAAAATCAATAAACAGCTGGTTGTTTCAGCATTCAACACAATTTTAAGTGTTTCTTAAAATTAAATAATAATGAACATCTGTTCACACCGATCAGTCCGTCTAGGATTTTGTGATTGTTTTTGCGGGTTTTTTTGCAATCAAAATCACAGATTTTGTGGCGCTAATTTAGAAATATTTCTAAGGAATTTTTACAATATTTGCACTAAATAGGACTTCATTAATCGCTGTGTTGGTCATGGACTTTTTGGCCAATTTTGATAAACATTTGCAGTGAAATCATAAAAAATGTGGGGATCTGTTGATTTTGCATGAATTCAGTTTGGTTGTTGCAGATTTGTGAAAAACTGGAGGGACATACTGAGGTAATTTGGAGTCTAGAGGGCCACATAAAAAGCTACTGCGGGCCAAATTTGGCCCCCGGGCCTCAAGTTTGTCACATGTGCCTTACTGTCACAACACAGAGACGGTTTCAACAAATATGTGAAAAAATATTTTCATAAAAGTTACATACTGCAGCTTTAGAGTAGTTTATTCATTTATTAAACAGTAATTTATCACATTAGGGTGTGATAATGTACAAAAAAAATAACAGAGAACTATTGCTCAGTTGAAATAGGATGTGAAAAAGCAAGTGTAATGCACAGATCATGAGGTCAAGGTGCAACGTGAACAATGCGAGGGCCCACCCACTCAGCTTATGTCCTCTCTTTAAAGAAACCCTAATTTTTTATTTGTTTATTAGTTTTATCAGCTAACATGGCACCCACAAAAGCAAAGAGCCTCAAATGATATTTAATTTGCTCATTTTGCACCAAGTTAACGCGACAGCTGTGAGCACAAAGCCACAGCTTTAGGTCTTCAAAACCGATATTCTAATGTAACACAGCAGAACTAAATCTGGTGCATAACGAGAAGGAAATCTGATACACATTGTGCAAATCTCCTATGGACGGATTCCAGACAGATATGTTACCGCAACCAAAGCTGTTTCCACTGTTTAAGGTTGTACATTTCTACATAAAGATCGATGTATTACGCTTCATTATAGTTTAAATCTATTGCTTAGTTCAATAAAGCTGCAGTAAGGATGGTCTCCACCTGACTAAACAAACAGGATATGGAAAATGTAGGAAGACATTTGCATGCACAGCAGGAAAATGAAAATAGATCCAAATGATATGCATATTAATGCTATCTGCAAACAGTGTATAAATATTACCGAAGGGTCAGTGAGCACGTTCAGCTTTAAGGAATCTGAACAAAATTGAAACCAGTTACTTTACTACTGGAGCTCACTAAATGCAGATAAAACATGCAGCTGAGGAAACACATTTAGTTTAGCAAGGAGAGAAAATCTTTACCTGAAAAATCCTGAATTACATTTAGATAAATATAGTTTCTAAAGTTGTGTTTTGCACATTTAAATGGATTCTTAGTACTTAATGTGACTTTCTTTAAGCTGTTAGCATTTTATATACTTCAGGGTCAAACTGCAGGAATTTTAATTAATCACATTTATTTAAAAAAAATTTGATGATGCAATGTCATCAGAGTTCACAAAAAATTCAATCTTTTAACAATTAAATTATTTTTAAAAAGCTGCAGAGGAACAGATTCTGTTTCCTTTCGCTAATTTAAACTTCAGGCAGGTGAGGCGGGAGAAGCAGAGCATGAACTATGGCGTCACATTTCTGCCAAAAACCTTGAGGCGTTTCGGTTTATTCACAAAACGTCTCTTTAGCCTCAGATTAACAACTTCACATTGAGGTTTTTTGATTATTAAGCTGCCTGTGAAAAAGTATTTTTCTATTTGTGTATTTTTTTTCTTGGGCTGAACAACATTAGAAAAACTACTGATATTGATAATATTGGTAAATGTTGTGATAATATCAGGTGTGATATATGCCTAGAAATTGTGTTAGCATAAAAAGTACAAATGCAGAACTGTAATATTGATAAATTATTATTGCATTCAAAACAATCCTTTGAGGTAAGAATATTGAACTCACTGGTATTGCAATGACGATATATTTGTGATATATTGTTCATCCTTAATTTATTCTAAGGATGAACATATCCACGTTTTAGTCACAAATAAACATTGATGAGAGTAAAAACAGTTATTCAATTCAAACAGGCACATTCTGATAATAGTAATGGGGAAAAAATATTTTAGTATATGCTTTAACAAGAAGTTTTTCCTTTTTAATTTCAAGTGAAGAGTTACTCTGTATTCAGCTGCACTTTTCCAACCCGCAGTGATATTTCAATCCCCCTGTGACAGTAATTTAGCTTCACAGCTGGATTAGACATATATTAATCACCATTTCAGCATAAACATTTCATTACACTCAGTCAGGTGCATGGTGGATGTGCTGCATATGGGGTGGCTGGTGTGCTTGATTAAATCCAGCTGAGAGGAGCAGAACCTCTGCTCTTAAATAATGAAACGATGAAACATTCTCAGACGCCAGAACCCAGGTAACTCAGATAATTGCATCTCAGTACTGAACAATATTGTTTTCTTAGATTTTCTACAAGCAATACATTTATTTTTTTTTGCATGTTTCTGCTAAATTAACAGGTTAGTTGCAGCCTCTAATCAAAGAAAAAAAAACAATCCTGAAGGTTAATTATCCTAAATGGATGCCTCAAAATGGGAATGACTACAAATGGATATCAAAGTAAATTAACCAAACTCCATTAAATTATGATATTAAATTATGCCCTTAGTTCATTTATGGATTTATTTTGTAATTATTGGATTAATTTTCTTTCCTTGCAGGAACAAATAAATGGATTAGAGAGCAAATAAATAAACACCACCTCTATTTCAATCAGACCATCAACGTTGCTCATCAGCTCAACCAAAATGTTAAATTAAAGCAGCAACTGCAACCAAACCCTCCAACTACAAACTATGACACGAAAACTACGGCAACTACAAAAACTCGTAAGTGATGAGCGTGACATTTGACCTTTTGGGCAGCGTCTTCCTGCAATTTTATAGTTTCCTTTACTAAATTGAAAGTATAACACTGTGGATGTGCATAACTTTTTTTTTTTTTTTTTTGCAGAACTTTATCCTCTGATCTTTTTATTAACTCTCACTAAACTATATTCTGTTTTACAGCTGAAACAATTGACTATTTAAATCAATTAATCGTTACAGACTCAAAAAGATGCCATTTGCTGAAAAAAATAAAACATATTCAGAGCAGTAATTGGGCCACAGCTGTACAAATATATACATTTTTACTTAAGATAAAAAAATAATTTGTCTGAATATATTTTACCCTAAACTCATCAAGTGGTATTTTTTACATTAATTTGGTTCAAATTCACTAAAGGAATGTTATTCTTTTGAATTATTGGGAATAAAATTTTTGTTTTCTTATTTTAAAAAAATAACAAATGACCTATTTTAATCTTTAATGTATTTCTGGTGTTTTATACAAAAGGCTTAAGTGGTTGAATGAAAAATCTTAATCCAACTAATCATCAGAATATGGTATTTTAAATATCTGAAGACTGAAAAATGAGACTTTTAAGCTTCAGTATCTCCAAAAGAATGACTTAATATCCAGTTTCCCAGTCCAACTCAAACATTTTGAGCTCATTAGTCCATTTGTAATACGTTTTTCTTCCAGTTTTAACCCTACATGTTCCTGCTTTCCTCTGGGATTGTTGTCAAGTCAGATGGAAAAAATTAAAAGCTGAACCGCAGCACGCATGTGGCATCAAACGTCCCACATTTTACTACAAGTCCAGCTTGAATTTTAATAAGAAATTTACATTTTGAATCCTTAAAAACACCCAAATTATTCTGCTTCCCGCTTATAATAAAGACCCTAGTGTATTCAATTGCCATTAATTTAATACAGCAGCACATTTGGGCTATTTCAGGGATTTACAGTGTTGGACTCTCAGCGGCCCAGTTTTGAGCTTGACTCACTGTGAGTCAGAAACAGTCGCTCACCGCCTGAGGATCAAACATCTCAACTTTTTCTCCCAGTAACAACCCTGCACATTATCAGCACCGCAAGAGATTGGATGAGACCAACCTGAAGCCCCTGCCAGACCCCCATTTCTGATAAACATGATTTATTAAGAAACCAGTTGTTATTTTTGGCCCAACTGGACTGGGTTACCAGACTGGTAACGCCGATCTGTCCCACCTGTTTTCATCATCCGCTCCATGTTCCTGTCAGCCTGCCGGTCTTTGTGCAACACATTTCAGAAGGTTGTTTTAAATGTTTGTTTCAGAGCTGGGCTCGCTCTTCTAGCCCTGCACTATATTTAGAGATATGATGTGGCAACTGGATCAAGTTGCTAAGCAAGTGATAGGGCAGCTGTCGTTAACATTATGACATTTAAAGCTTCATCAGAAATCTAAGAAATTGTTGCTTCTCTTTGTCAAACTTACTGGACTGGATGTTTTATGTGCATTTCTGTATTTTCTTTGTTTTAGTGTTGAGTTTTTCTATATAAATTACACACATAAACAATATTAAGTCCTCTCTGGATTTGGCAATAAAAAAAATGGGTAACATTACCTTCCAAAAACATTGATATAAAAGTGTACAATTGACACTGTAAGGTTTTTGTAATGGTGCAAAAATAAGGACAGAGTTCTTTCTTTCATTTCAAACTTCACAAAAACTTAAGTGTGAACTCATAATAAGACTTTGTAAGCTTCTCCCACTACAGCATAGATTTTCTCGGAAACAAACCAAAATATGCGCGTGAACAAGATGAAGGACCAGGATGAGGTCATCTGAAGCGCAAATTTCCAGCTTCTTCTGAATTACACATAGACCTTTGGGCTACATTTCCAGTAAGAGAAAAGGAATGAAGACATGATGCAGCCATCACCGTACTTAAAGTTCAACCTTGGTTTCAAATGTGTTTCCACAAAACCTTTCTAAGCCTGGATGTTTTTTTCTCTGCAAAAACAGACTTTCTGTCCAGCCTGACAGATGAACTAAAAAATGAGCCAAACATGGAGAAGCAGCTTTCAGCTTCTATGCACCACAAATCTGGAACAAACTTCCAGAAAACTGCAAAACAGCTGAAACACTGAGTTCATTTAAATCTAGACTAAAAGCCCACCTGTTTAGGCTCGCTTTTAAATCATAATAAATGAAATCCTGACCAACATCTTGATGTGTAACGATGGCAAATTGTAATGTTTGTGGTGTTTTTTAGGACTTTGTATTTTGATCATATAAAGCACTTTGAACTGCCTTGTTGCTGAAATGTGAGATACAAATAAACTTGATTAATTGACTGAATACAATAGGTAGTTTCCATATGTACTACAAGCCTGTTGCTAGCCAAACAAAACCCCTGCATCTCCTTTTCTGTTTCTGTACGTCTCTTGGCAGATTTTTGGGTTAACAGATTAGTATTGGATAGCAAAATGTACATCTTCTACTGGTTGTGACTAAACTATAACCCAACATGCAGAAAAATCTCTTTTCTGGAGGGAAAATTTATTATTTAAAAGTTTCAGGCATCACTAACATCTTTGATTAGAGACTAAAATGGGGGCTGAACTACAAGGCCTCTGCCTTGTCTGCCTTGCCCTGCCTGCTCTCTGCATGCCTGCCCTCTCATTACTGTAATTGACAAGTTCATCCCTTCTCTTCCTCCCCGAAGGCACCGATGGCTCAATTAAGACCTGGCCGAAGGACTGATTGGACACAAACATAATGAGGTCGCCGCTTGGCTAGCATGAAGCCCTGCGTGCAGCCAGACTAAAAATGCACAGCTGCATTCACCGAATCCACACAGCAGAAACTAAAGATATTCTGCATCAAGTAATCCATAAGCCTGACATGAGAAATTCTCCCAGACGTTATTGCAATAAACAATCTTTTTAAGACATCTTTCGAGGAAAATAATGATAAAAATGGCATAACAATGCAAGATCACGTTCTCAAAGATCAATACATTTCAAATATTAATGAACATTTAACAAAAGACCTGAAAGACATTTTAAATAGACTAAGATAAATAAACAAAACAACAGAAACCACAAATCAAATGAATTATGAAGTTTCTGTTAACAACAAAGCTTTAGTTGAGACCAAAACACCAGTGAAGATTTTTATCACCCAGTTTTTGGTAGAAAGAGAAAAACGACAAATCATTCAAATGGAAATTGTTGAGCTCATTTTGATTTATCATGTGATTAATTGATTTATTGCTTATTGTGACAGTAATTTGTTGGTGAGGTGAACTTTGCTTCAATCTCTGAAGAATGGGAGCTAAAAATGAGCCACTAAAATGGTTTTCTGATTAGAAATGAAACAGTGAGGCTTAGAGAGAGTATTTGTCATTTTGGAGAAACATAATTAGTGCCAGTGACCTTTAAGAGAGCAGCCTATAGAAAGGTCGGACATAAACGTTTGGAGCCGGATTCGCAGCGGTCAGGATTTTTAGATAAACATCGCAGATCAATATCCACAAGGCAGACCAGGAAAACATAAATTTACACCAAGACGTCTGAACTTCACATCAACCTGAAGATGTTAATGAACTTTTATTTAACCAGGTGAGACGACACAGAACTGGTTCTCATTTACAACACCAAACTACAGTTGATATAAAGACACTAGCTTTATTTATTTTGACTTATTCTCAGTCTATCTCAAACAAATTAATAATTTAAAAACAGAAGACACACTGATCAGGTTCCTCTTAGCAAGAGGTTTGATTTTTTTTTTTTCTTGAAAGTACTACAAAATGAAGGAGGGAAAAGCTATTTGAGTTAGCCATTTTAAATCCGACTGAAAACTAAATTTAACTTTTTATATTTAAGTCATGTATTTCTTTACACACAGACAATATTTCATAACATCTATTGCCAGTTAAATAAACAAAACCTTTCTGTCCACAGTGTAAATGTTAGCTGAATCTTAAATTTTACAACCTTATACAAGCAGATTTTAAAGTTGTCCAAACAAATGAGCAGATTTAAAATCTCAACTTTCTCCTTGAATTATTGCCATTATGGTTTTAAATATGGAAATTTAAGGAAAAGATCTGTGACGTGCAGAGACGCAGCAATTTATTGATCAAAAATTCAGGATCTACTGATTTTCTACTGAGCTGCTCTGATTGGTCAATGACAAAATACTAAAATAATTTTTTTTTTAAATTATTTTCTTTTATTCATTCAGTTTCTCAGACATAACAAATGTAGTCCAACACCAACTGCAAAGTTTTTTCATTTTAATAAAAATTTGTTAATGCACAAATCGACAGCCAATTTTGCTCTTTTATTCGTTCTTGTCCTTTAACTTAAAGAAACGAGTAAACATCTGAATCAGTAGATAAATAAAGGATGATATAGTTTTTCTCCAAGGTTTGGCTTCTTTAATTTTCTCAACCTTATAGAGAATTTGACATTTTACATGTATTTGTATTTTTCCTTTATCCTATGCATATTTTTAACTTATTAAACCACATTTCCTTTATGCCACTTCCTATTTATGTCATGCTTTGTGTTAATACCCAATTAGATTCTTGATGTTTTAAAAGTGAAAAAACTCAGACTTTGACATGAAGCAATGAGTTTTTGCAAGTGAAGCAATGACGTGACATTTAAAATTTATAAAACTGATTTTTGCTCATGCCAGTCAGTGAAGCAGACAATAATAAAACGATTGCTGAGGCAACTGGATCAGTTGCTAAGCAATTGATGGGGAAGCTGTCAGCGCTGCAATATGACTTTTAAAGCTGGAACAGAAATTGCTGCTTCTCCTTGACAGGCTGATTAGTAAATCTTTGTTTTACATTTCAGTCGAATTTTAAATGTATTTTTTCCCCATCAATGATTAAACCATGAAAAAAAGCTCATAATAAAAATGTACTTCCTTTGTTTTTACTACTTTTTATTCCAACACTGATTCCAAATTCTAAATATAAACATTTTTATGGCAAGTATTTACTTGCAGAAAATAGAAGATGGTCAAAATTAAGGGTGGAAGAAGTTTTATCAGGATATTTTGTGGTACTTGGGATAAAAGTGACAATAAGAAATATTTATTATTACTAATTTTTTTTAGATCATTTCACAGCTGTAACTCCATGGTAGATTAGTACCAAAAACACAAACACAGTTCTTGAAACACAATAAAATAACATGCTTCTTTAGGACTTGAGTTAAATAAAGAAGTGTTATTTGCTAACAGTAACTGCATTTAATCCTATTTTTACATGTATTGATACTATAGTTGAACAAACATTGGAGAAAATAGTAAAATAACAATCCTGACAATACGGACAGTTTTGGAGGATTTTAAACATTATTAATTAAAATTTATTGTGACAAAAATAAATCAAAATTCTTACAGATTATCATGATAAATTGCCATCCCTAGCCAAAATACCAGAAAATTGTGTTTTCAGACTTCAAATAATGTAAAGAAAACTACTTAGTATTAATTTATTAACAAAATACTACGATTTTAACATAGAGTTCAGAGGGATATCACAATCCCTAACATTCACTTCACTCATCAATAAGCTGATCGCTGAGGGTTTTCATAACTGCAGATTGTAACATGAATCCATCTGCAGGGACGCCTCACAGCAGTAGATTCACCTTGTTAAAGCGGCCTACTTCAAGCCCAGCAGCTTGGGTATCTGCCCAGCTAAAGCAGTGAAACTCCGGCCTCTGAATTCATCAAAACCAAGCCGCTGTCCCGGCTGGCACCTGTTTTCTGCTGCAGGTACAGCTGGCCCGGCTGTAAATAAGATCATGCAAATATCAGTAGCATGGCTAGACCCTTGCTTGTCAAATGTCTTTCTATAAAATCAAATTTACTTTTGCATCAATTCAAATTGCGCAGAAGCAGAGCTAAGCAGGAAAATATTCCAGCCTCTTTCTAACAATGAGCCTTCATTAGAGAAATGGAAATAAAACGCAGCTTTGAATAGATATCCGCCTGTCTTTGCTATTCTTTTAACTCAAAGAGAGGAACTGAATTGACCCACATAAGGTCCAGAATCCAACAATATCTAGAAATAATTTAATGTTTATTTTCAGGATTTTACCACAATGAAAAAGAATGATAGCTGAATTTATTTTTGCTTCAAGGCAAAAATATTCTCTTATCACTGTTTGTTAATGGAGAAAATATTATACTTTACAACTGCAAACATAACTTTATTTAATATGACATGTCACGGAGGGCACAGAACATGTGGCAATTGAATTTTTTTAATAAAAAATAATCTTTTATTGCTTTTTGCAGGTTATTAATGCTCTTTTATATGAAATTGATTTTTTTTCACCACTCTTATGGAGATTGTTATTCAAAGTAATTGTAATTCAGCAGCTTGAAGATGAAACTATTATTGTTTTTCTGTTTTATTGACTATCAAATGCAACATATCAGTCATTGAATAAGTTTAATTCAACTCCCAAAGAGGATTAAGTGTTAAAACCCTGGTTTCCCCCAGGGCTTTATAAGCCTGGCGGACCACCAGGCTTTACTTGCACCCCCACCAGGCTAAGAAATCTTTAATTCGGATGAAACGACTTAAACAACTTTTTCTTGTTTCTCTTTTTTAAGACTTTACAGTTGGTGTTTAGGTATTGCAAATACTGTCTTCCAATAACACATAATCACCTAGTCATATTTTCACATTTCTTGTAAACTTTAAACATTTTTAACTCAAAAACATGATGGGCCTATGGATGCTAGCGCTCCTACCACCAGGCTTAGCAAGTTTTCTGCAGGAAACCCTGTAAGTGTTGCACTGGCCTGCATCCTGAGTGATCCGATTGGGTCCAGATGGTGTGAAAAATGTGTGAATTCACAACAAATAAACACACTAAGGATGTGATTGTATCTGCATTAGATTGGTAGGACACACTGAAGGACCAACAACAACACAATTATTACTGAACATCTTCAACAACAACCAAATAAAATGTTTTTATAACATCTGCTGCCAAAAATCAGTGCTGCTGTCAGTGGAGTCAAAACTACTACCTAGTTTTATTTGTTGGAATCCTCCTCAGTAAAAACCATCTTCTCTGAACAGTCGGCGTTTAACAGTTGATATCAGGACACTGTAAGGGTGATTTTTTATTTTTACTGTTGTTTTTGGAGTTGATTGAACTGCTGCGGTCACCGCACTATAAATTATTCATGCAAAGTGCAAAATCTCTGGAATATTTTGACACATTTAAGCAGCGCATATTAGTAAATGAATAAAATTGTGCAAGCGAGTCGACAAATGCTTTACTGTGGTGTTGTTTTATGGGTTTAAATTTATGCACACTGATGCTGAGCTTTGTAAAGTCACGCTATTTATTCTCTATTTCCTCTTTATGTTTTCTGGTATCATACAAGGGTCAGAGTATAAAGAGTTGGTAAATAACTCAATAAACCTGAATCAGATGAAGATTTGGCACCAATACAAGGTCTGAACAGAACCTCAGTACCTTTGCAGAATGGTTTGGTTTGCTGATTTAACTCATTAGTAGCTTCTTGAAAGGTCATTCATGTAGACATTAAGGATTGGGATATTTCTGAACTCTTTATGAGTTAAAATCAAAATATTGTTTTTTTTAAAGTGAAAATGAACTGGTTTGAGGTCTGAAAACACTGCCTTTGTGTTATTTTGACCATACTCCAGTTTCTACAAATGGGATCTATGCTAGAGGATAATAGAAATGGTTAATTTCTCTCAAATGCATACCTCAAAAATATTTAAAAAAAACCATATGAACAGAGACCAGAGTTTCTTTCTTCACAATAACAACCTTAAGGATTTTCATCCTTTTTTATGAACATCAACAAACATTTCTTGAAGTGTTTACAGTAATCTGAAAGCTGGCTGTATTGTCTTTAGACTACAATTTGTCAGTGATGTTTGATAATAAAAATCTGCCCATTTTGCTATTAAACAATAATAATAATTAATAATGTGGATAATATGCTGCAGTGTCCATTCTTAATGATGTAACTACAATAATTTTTCAAATTATGAACACTTTTTTACAAAAACCCTGATAATGTGCATAGCCATGACAAATTTGCACACAATAATCACCATGAAAATGTTGCATTCTTTACATTATTATATCGTTAATAAGAAAAAAATAGAGCATCTGGATTTATCATTCTGCCGTGTGCATAATGAGTGGCCCAGTTGGTATCTGCTATTTGATTCAGGTACAGTTAGCCCTACTGTAAACTAAGGCCATGCAAATACCAGCAACCCAGCTTGACCCCTGCTACATGAAACTCTGCTGATTTTTCTGCATGAAATCTAACCTACTTTAATATTAATTTAAATCCTCCAGAAGCAGAACTAGGAAGGAGGATATTAGTATTCTTCCTCAGGGCCTTTACAGTAATGAGCTTTTGTTACAAGGTTGAGTGAAAAAAAAATGCAATATCTTTTTTATTTGCAGTAGGAATCTGATATGTGGGGGGCCACATGAGGCTAATAGAGTTTTTCTACAAGGAAAACAAAGTGTGATGAAGGCGATGACAGATGGAGTCTGGAGATTGAACAGGCCAACTGACGGCAGACAGGTAAACCCTTCAAGATTTAATCTGACACGCTGGGAGCTCAGCTTGCTGTCAGATTGTGTTCCGATTTTAGCGGAATTAAATATCCTCAACTGAGCCCCTTTTACTGGCGCTTGCTTCACAAAGTAAAAGGACAAAGTAGCGTTACTGTACCCAGGCCATTTCACAATTTTTCTAGTTACGAGTCCGACCCGACAGCCATTACCTTCCTCACTCCCTCCGTGTAACTCGGCAAGACGAACCGGACTACGCACTACTTTAGAGGAAATCATGAATGCTTCCCGTTATAATATTAACTGTATGTCTACGAGTAATTAATGAAGAGGAACAGGATTGTCGTTTTGCTATAAATGAATAATAAAACGAGTTTTCAACCGTGAAAGGAAAAAAAGACGCAGGAAGGAAATGTATCACTCCACTTACCCTGAAATATTGCTGATAAACCCTGAAATTAGCCCTGCCGCCGCCTTCTTCGGAGTTGACCCGTCTTAACTAAGAGGCAGTATACAATCGCGTTGAAGAGGCGTCTCCATTTACACACATCCGCGGCATTTTATTCCACTTTATATTGATGTAACCACACTGTCCACCCAGGCGACACAAGCGTACCCAGTGTACGATCGGCGTCATTGACGTTAGCACGTGATTGACCTGTGAACAACCCAATGAGAGACTTCACTGCAAAACTCAGGACCAATCAGACTTCGGGAACGCCTGTGAGGGGCGGGACTGAAAGAGAGGACATGACGGAGGCGGCCATGTTCTGGTATGGTGTTTGTATCCCTCCGCCGGAGTATTTACCTTTTGCATGATTTTGCATGTGGGGAAAATGTCACTGTAGCCCTGCTGTTCGCTGCCTGCTTTCCATAAGACAACCCGCTAGGACATTTGTTTTTCTCCTCGGTTACTACCACACCACTGTTAACACAATATAAACAAAAAGAATAGCGTTTCTATGTTTTAAAATAGGGAAATGTTGAATATTCAAGAGTGTTAACTCTCGTGTTCATTTTAGACCGCAATGTCAAGCTATTAAATATTCACAGATTTTTTAAAAAAAATCTTACTTAATTACACCCTGTCACTGTCCACATTTATATGCAGATATAGATACATAATCCAAATAATTATTAAGGTATTTGATAGCAAACCAGGCTGTGCAATTAAAACGTTGATTGTTTAGCTCACTTGAGTCAATATTAGCGACAAAAAGATCTACCATAGTGATTTTGGTATAGTTTGTTTTCAATTTAGAACAACCACATCCAGTTGTACAGAGAGTTATTATTAACATGCGATAATTTATGCCTGTACAGTAGCGTTATTTAGACAGATTCAAAAACATACATCCCAAAGCAGTCATTATACTTTAATGACATTATACAGTAAGCTTCAGCTGAATATTTAAGCCCAGTTAGGGCTATGTTGTTTTTGTTTGTTTGTTTGTTTGTTTTTAAAGGAAATTGTAAATATTATTGTTGAATGTTGCAACGTAAATATTGATAATAAATAACTATTTTCTATTATAACAATGTTCTCATTAGTCTTCGTACACCTTTGAATTTTAAATGTCAATTGTTGAAACAAAAAGGGACAGATGATAGAAAATTGGAAAAAAAATTATCATCAACTCATAATGTACTGTAAGAAAACATGACTATATGAGATCAGAAATTAATATCTACCAGCAAAAGGTCACTTTTTTTTTCTTCCTGACCGTTAGAAGTGAATAACACCATCGTAAGAAAAGAGCTGTTCAACTTAAAAAAAGGAAAAAAAGGCTGTAGCAGGCAGCTAATGAGTCTAGCAAAAGATTTAAAAAGGTCTCAAATTAATCTGAAATCAGACATTTCACTGTACTGAAAATAGCCTACAAATGGAGGACATTCAAAATAACTGCAGACATCCCAAACTTTGGCCACCCAACCAAGTTAACCCAGAAGGCAGACTGCAAGATGCTAAAAGAAGTCTACAAACTTATACACTTATACAAAGACCAGGACTCCTCAAATAATGCCTGAAACTTTAATTATGTGGACATAAAAACAGAGGAGAAGTTTGGTATCAGGATTTTGCAAAATTGCTAAAGAAGAGTGCAGCTTACTCTTCACTTTTGAAAATGAAATACCAAAAAACTGGATTTTGATATTCTATCTTATTGAGAACCTAATTATCGTGGACTGTTTTAATCTGACAGCCTAAAATATATTTTTATCTTGGTAAGAAATACAAATGCTACGAAGAATATCACATAATTTCATATTATTATATTGTATCCTCTGCTTAGCAGGGGAAATCTGTTGGCCTGCATTGATAAGGCTTCCACTGACAAATTAAAATTTAACCCCTCATTTCACTGTGAAACCTGGTGATGGCAGTATTATGCTGTGGGGATGCTCTTTTACAACAGCTGAAATAGCAGAAAAAGGTAGTTTTCAAAAGCATTGAGTCAGGGAGGCTAAATATAAATGCTCACCACACTTTTCAGACACATTAGATTTTTAAAAAAGGCAAAAATGTTTTTTTTTCCCTTCACAGTTATCTACTGTGTTGTTCTATGTCATATCAGAGAATCTGAATAAAATACAACAAAGTTTCCAACATGTCAAGAAGTTGAAATGACATTTAGATGAAAGTGATGAACTCGTTTGTGTCCTTAAAGTTTATACCCAACATAAAGAGATGTTTCACATCTTACAAACCAGAGCCAACATCTTTCCCTGCAAACTCGTCCTAGTTAAAGAACATGCAGTGGATCAGCAGGGAATAGAAAAGCTCACAGGCATAAAGCACATGACATCTTGGAGAATAAAAGGCCTCTTGGATTAGACGCACAGTGTCAAAGCTTGGCTCGATTTGTTCGGATTAAAACGCATAAATCACAACCCCAAAAAAAGAATATAGATGAGTCAGAGTGAGATTTTGTAGGAATTGCTCAAAGAGGAGACATCAGTATAGATAGTGTGGTATAACAAGAAGCACATATAGAGGAAAGAAGCTGCAGCAGGGAATGAAAATACAGGACAGAAATCCTGCAAATGTTGAAACATCGCAGGCATATATAAGAAATTAAATGCTTGATTAAAATAAACTGGGCAGGACTGTATTCATACTAAAAACAGCATTAAGAGTGATGAGTTTTTATTTGGATTTTTGTATTCAGTTGACATGGAGTCAGTCTATAAACGCTTATCTGGTATTTTAAAACCAGAAACGTTGACACAAACAAATAATGAAGCATAAAATAAAGTATTCAAAAATACTTTATTAATCCCAAAGGGAAATTAAATGTTGTTGTAGCTCATAAAGAGTTATCGAAGATAGTGAAGGCTGTTGTCAGCGCTGGATGACTGGCACCAGATCATAAAGGATTTATATATGATGGAAATAATTATTTTTTCAGGTAGCAAAATTGGAGAAGATCTGAGTTAAATGAAAAAAAATATTGTGGCAAATCAGCTAGGATTTGTGCAACTCTCTGAACTAACTGTATTGCAATTTGAGTTATTTTGTATTTTCTTTGTTCATGTATGTTTAGCTGTGTTCAAAAAAAAAAAGCTAGGAAAAAACAAAATATTTATTTTAAAAATCTGCATTAAGTGTGCTGGTTGCTCATAATTTGTTATTTTTGTCCTTATAATGGAAGATCAATTGATTAAACCTGGATCAGTTTGACACCCAGACCAAATTAAAGTTGGTTTAAAAGCAAATATTCAAACATAGAGAGGAAGTTACATTATTTTTAAATGTTCTCGTTCACTTGTGCTGACTTCAAAACAAGCAGCTCAATAAGCCTGTGTATTGTCAGATAAGAGCGTCTCCATCCATATGTGAACCGGAGAGGTCATCAGATGCCTGGAAATGTGCTTTACGTTCTCCACTGCAACAACAACAAGCCAAAGTGCACTTCATGCAGGTCTGTCCCACTCTGCTGCCCACACACACTCCACGCTGCCACCCACACACACTCCACTCGGCCATCATGCTACTCTCCCATGAACTCATCTTTATCACAGGGACCTGAGCCACTTGGTGTCCTCAGAGCTCACAATGCAGTGGGGATTTATTTACTAATTCCTTATGTTTTTGTGTTTTAGATTAACAAGTTGTAATATTAGACAAAGATGATTTGAGTAAATCCAAAACCATTTCAAATGAAGGAAGAAAGCTCTAAAAAAAATATAAAAAATAAAAAACCTAGCCTGGTTGGAAAATGGCTCCCTAAACCTAATAACTGATTGAGCTCCCGTTGGAGGCACCAGCTGCTGTCACGTGGTGTTTCTGAGCGTGAGCGGCCGGTTTGAGGACACATCACAGTTTCTCTGTCGAATTCTGGGTCACACTGTGTCCAGGCTGCAACTTTTACAGTTTAAAGAGAGACAATTAGTTATCAGGAAAGACAAATAAAACTCATTTCACATGACTTTTTGAAAAAATAACTACTACTTCAGGAAATTTCTTGCAGTTTTAAAAAAAAAAAACAAGCATTTCATTTATATCTTTAGGATTTAAAATAAATGTAATGATAAAATACAATAGATTTTTATTAAGTACATAAAAGGTTTACCCTAGAAAACTTGCTAAGCCCTCTGGTTGGAGCGCTCCGTAGTCATTCAACCAGCGGCCCGTTGTGTTTTTGTATTAAAAAATGTTTAAAGTTGACATGAAATTTGAAATATCACTTGATAATTATGTTATTAAAAGATTGGAAGATTAATATCTGAGCACCAACTATAAAGTCTTACAAAATGCAAACATAAAAAAAACCCATAAATAAATAAGCAATCTAAGCCTGGTGGGGGAACAAGTAAAGCCTGGTGGCCCGCCAGGCTTATAATACACTGGGGGAACCCTCACATAGGCAAGAGTTTCAAGGATAAACTTAATTTGTCACTCAATCCAAAATAATATATTTTGTGTTTTATCCCACAGGGTGGATTGGAAAAAAAAAGAAAGTTAGGTAACACTTTATTTGAAGGGGTGTGCATAAGACTGACATGACACTGTCATAAACATGACATAACACCTGTCATGAAAATAAAGAAGTCTTTATGAATGTTTATGACAGTTGTCGTGAAGTGTCATTCGGTAAATAATGACACTTTTAATGCAAAGTTGCTCTAAAAGTTGCATTAAAAGTCCATTAAAAGTGCCAACTTTGCATGATTTTGTAAATGATGATAATTTAATGCAAAGTTGGCACACCCCTTCAAATAAAGTGTTACCGAAAGTTAAGATACTCCACATATGTTTTATGATGGCAGTAAAAATGATAACACTTTCTCTTCTTCAGTGGCAAAAAAGTTTAAAAAATGTCTACATAATGGGAAAAAATGACTGCAAAACTAGATTTATTTACAGAGTTCTGGGCTCTTGTCATTGACCACTTTGGCTGGAAATAATTGTTATAATTGCTGTATATATTTTATTTTGAATTACAATTTATTTCTGAATTGTGACAGCGTTTTGGAAAATGTACAACTATTTATTTTATTTGATTGGAAAACTATTTTTAAATCAATTACTTGAAGAGTTGCTATTTGTTATTTTGTTCTTACTGCACTTTGGTGCATCTGCATATTGAAAGGATGAAAAAAAATGTTGAATAAACATTAATGACAAGGAAAGAAGATCTAAAAACATAACTTTTAGTGTGGAAATTCAGTGCAAATATAAAAAAAAAAGACAAAAGATTATCACCTGTTCAGTCGCTTAACTCTATGAATCATTCATCCTTGGAAAAGTTCCTGACTTTGTGACTTTATCTAGTTTTGGGTGTAAAATTTCACTTTTCTACCAGCAGTCTATCAAACCAAAGATAAAACAGTTTTACAAATAAATAGTAACTAAGAATCAACGAGGTGATTCTCAAAGTAGTTGAAAACCTGGAGTAATTGCTGAGGGTCAATTTGCGTTGGGTTGAATCTTTTGCCCTTTGCTGTGGATTAAAATTGCTGCAACAGTTTAGCCGTTTGGGCCTCAGGGGTAAATCTGCTGCTCTCGCAACAAAATCCAAGAAAATATAGAAAACCACTCTGCAGTTGCAGCTCTTTAAAAGTTTATGGTCATTCCCACAAGCTAAGAATATATTTCTTGAAGATCTTTGTGTAAGTTAACATTTTTATTTTCGTCTTTTGCCTTTTCAAAATGAGAAGAAGGAAAGACGTTCCTAAGCAAAAGTTTCAGACGGTGCATGTCAGCGTTTAATCCTCCTCTCTTTTTCTAACAGCTGAAGCTCTTTCAGTTCCTCTTTGGAGTCATTTCAGACATTTCTCTTGCAAACGGCTCCTTGTTTTCTGAGAAACTCTCGCCATCTTGTGTGCTCTGCTCTTTTGGGGTCTGTTTTTAATCAATTGTGGGTAGACGGACAGTTTAGAGTCATGAGAAAACCTTCGTTTTGCACCCCTTTATGGGAAGGCAGATACAGATGTTTCCTGTTGTAAAACCACCTTGATCATCTTTTTAACCAACCTTGGTACCGTTTGCAAAAACTTGATCCCCCTTTGCTTTTTCCACAAATCAAACATGATTATTTAATCATTTAATTTTGTTGGAACACAGCAAAGTGACTACAGAATACAATCTTCCTCACTGACTTTATCTTTTTGCAGCTTTTCTTGATTCTTTGACACTCTGATTTGTTTTTCTGCTTCAGTTTTCAATTTAAAGCAGATTGTTGAGATGAGATTTCAGGCGTGAGAATATCTGTGAAGATTTGAAATCTGGGTCACGCTGTCTTTTCTAATGAGGATTCAATAGAAACACGTCACAGATGACACATACAAGCTCAAAAGAGGTGGAAAGAGGACGAAAAATAATGTACTCAAGTAAATGTACCGTTACTTTACTTAAATGCAATTTAAGTGATCAGTGTAAAATATTTAGATCTGGACTATAAAATGAATTTCATTGTAATTCTGCTGAATGTTTAGGTTGTGTTCTTACAGGACGATGAGCCTCTCCTCCACGTCAAGGATTATCCTGATCCACTTCTCTGTGTCTACAGAAGAAAGTAGACACAGCATGATGCTGCCACCACTGTGTTTCAGCAAATCAGCTGAGTTAATTTATATTAACTCTGAAACAAGAATTTCAGTCTCTAAATATACAAAACTAATCAGGTTTGCAGCTGTTGCTGCATCATATGTGCTCCTCTTTTTCAGATTTGTAACCATGCACATTTTCCACTTAAGTTTAGCACAGAAAACCACAGTAGAGCAAATTAAATTTGTGATAATTATGTGACAAAATGGGAAAAGCATAACTATTTTAGCAAGTGAAGACAAATGTCATAATGCACCTGAAACAAATATTTATTTCTACATATGAAAGAGCTTTTAAACTGACCTGACAAGACATAAATCATTCATAAATTGATTTATAAAGTTGTTTTTACTTTAATGTCTGAAGATCTGGATTAATCTGGTGAGAAATTACATGTGTACATTGATGCCTCCTTGGTTGATCAAATGGAAACTTTTGTTTTATCACCATTATTTTTTAACTTTTCAGTCCTTATAAATGTTTACATTTCCACTCTGGTCTGCTAAGAGAAAATTGTTCCCATTTTATTTAACAGCAGACAGACATACCTATATAAAAACACTAAGCTATCATTAGTGTTTAACTTTCTCCCTTTTGTTTAAAAAACAAACTGAAGCCTCTTTATTATTAAGACTTTAATTCAAAAAGGCTTAAAAACAACAAACTGATTAAATGTTGTACTTTTCACAATCCTAGCTTGGTTTTGGTCATTATTCTTTCTGATTGTTGTGTTATGAAGCACTTCTTTACTTTTATCTGATGACAACGAATGAACTCGTCTTAAATCAGAGACAAAAATAAAATAATGAATATTTAAAGGAGTTTAAAGGGGAATCATGACACTGACAGCTGAAGTTTCATTTCATTCTATTATTATATCCAAAATGCAAAATCAGAATACTTGAACTTGAATGTGTTGCAGTTTTGCTTTGTGTGTGCTGTCAGGTCTCTTCTACCCATTTCCATGATGTGTTGTCATGTTTTATAGTTAATAACTGCAGACTCTGAACGTGGGGAAAGAGCAGAGCAATTTAATAATAATTAAAAAAGGAGAATTTACAGAGAAGGATATGGAGTAATCAGGAATGAGCCATGAAAACAAGGGAGTCTATATTCTGCAGGAGGAGTGGAGGATGATCTTAAATATTAGACACATGTGAGGAACTAGGGGGGTAAAGAACAGCTGTGCAGGGGAGCAAAACAGAGAGACTGAGAGAAGGTGAAGAAACGAAACTAGACACAAAGAAAACTACTAACCAAGAGGGAAATATACTAACACTGACCTGAAGGACAAAATGAAACAGTAGTGGCTTCAAGAAGCTTTTCTACAGCTATCGACACAACAATGTCAAAACATGACTTATTGAAATACAGATATAGAGATTGGTTACACAACATACATGGATCTAGTGAGGTTGGAAAGAGCATTGTTTTTTATTGTTTGTGACATATATGGTGTTTTTACACTTGTTTTAGGTTATGTGTGTATGTAATACTTTTATAATGTTCTTATAAGGAACACTGTCTGGCTATGGATTACTTCCTTAAAGAACAGTGGGATTAAGTGAATTTCAACTTCATCCTTCTACTTTTCTTAGTAAATAAACTGTTTGGAATATATGATTGTGGAAATCGATCAAGCAACCAATTGACCATTCGACCAATCATCAACCAGTCAGCCAGCCAACCAACCGGCCAATCAACAAGCCAACAAGCCAAACAATCAACCAACCAACCAACCAACCAACCAACCAACCAATTAACAAGCCAACCAACCGGCCAACCAACCAACCAATTAACAAGCCAACCAACCGGCCAACCAACAAACCAACCAGCCAAACAATCAACCAACCAGCCAACCAATTAACAAGCCAACCAATCGGCCAACCAACAAACCAACCAACCAGCCAACCAATCAACAAGCCAAACAACCAACCAACCATCCAACCAAGCAATTAACAAGCCAACCAACCGGCCAACCAACAAACCAACCAACCAACCAACCAGCCAACCAATCAACAAGCCAAACAACCAACCAACCATCCAGCCAACCAATCAACAAGCCAACCAATCAACAAGCCAACCGGCCAACCAATTGACTGAATGACCAGCTGACAATCAATCAATCAATCAATCAATCAATCAATCAAGCAAGCAATCAATCAATCAATCAATCAATCAATCAATCAATCAACTTTGTCATTAATTTTTTGTGTTGAACCCCAAAATCCTTGCAAAAAGTTTCATTTTATTTGATTTTGTGTTGTATTTTCTTAATATAATATAGAGGAAGATGAGCCAAACCAACATTTATTAAATACCTGCATGTTTGTTGTTTTTCCAGCATAAAGTGAAATTTTTAGTGAAAATTGCACTAATCTTCTTTTTTTTTGTTACTTAAAGTGTAATCTCTCCTATTCCGGCCTAAGAGGACAGACAGAAATTCACTAACCATTATTCAAAAACAGCCCTTGTTTTATCCCGCTTGATTAGAAACGTATTTATTAGTGCCGCTCCCGGATTTACTCACTCTAAAAGATGCGGCTATGCAAAGTTTGACCTGAAGGGGCAGCAGAGCATCAGAAATCATGACTCCACCGGGGCTCTTCCTGCAATGCACAAAATGTCCACACGATGGCAGCAAATGAAAAGAAATCTGAATTTGATCAATCGTTTTCTGCTCAATTCATTCCTTACTTAATAAAAACAACTGAAGCAACAAACAGGCTAAACAGAACCCGTACAATTTATATTGTTTACTCACTAAAAACAAAAGAAAGAAGTCCAAGTGAAGTCCATCATTATGACGAATGTTATTATTATGGATTTCATTATCCGTTCAAAAACGTGATTTACCCTCAGACAACATAAAATTATCTCATTTGTAATGCTGCATAGCATCTACAATTGTACTTATTATAATTCGTATCACTTGAGCTGTTCCTATAGCGATATTTAGTCAAGATATTAAAACAAGTTGCCGAATTTCCAGCAGCAACAATGAATATTGAGATTTAAATCAGGATTTTATACCAATGATTGGCAGCTGTTGTGCTAATATGCACATCTAAGGCTGGTTTCAAAAATAACAAATGTATCTACAGTCCAAAAAAGAAGATTTTTTTTTAAAAGTAGAAAATAAGATACATCCCGCCTGATTTCAGTCAACAGTTATAAACACGAGGCAGCGTGAAGGTAAATATTCAGCATTGCGTTATAATATCTTTAAACGAATATTTCCTTTCGTTTATATTGTTTTAGAACTATTTTATCACACATAAAACATCTTAGCTTCTGCAAATCAAGTTGAACACTAAAAATGCGAGATAGTGCTCAGAATTTGAAGGGAACTTTAAAGTCCTGGAGGAAAACTTTTAATGTCTTGATAAAGTTAATAATTAAAGTTATTAAACTGCAAACCGATCTGTGTTTATGACCGTTCAGTTGCATTTATTTTCAAATTGACCGGAATAGTTTTTCCATTTAGTCAGAGGCAAAGAAACAGCCTGTTGAACGAACCGCGGCGTTTTAATTAATCTTAAACAGAAATCAAAGTTTGAATCGTGGAGAATTAAATATATCACGCTATTTCTGAACAACTGAATTATTTATTTTCTAAGATAAAAAAACAGTCAATTGAAAAGTGTTTAGAAACAAATTAGGTTGGACTCAATAGAAGACATATTAATAGTATTAATGTCATGAACCTACACAGAAATATTAAATAAAATAAGATTAAACTGCTTAGGATCATTATTTTTTACAAATTCTTTTATATTTTAAAAATATTGCAAGTTATTAGGAATCACAAGACGTAAAATATAAAATATTTTGAAGAAGGTCCAAATACTTCATCTGCAATAAATCTTAAATGTTTGCAGCACTATCATTTTAATAAATTATCATAGATTTTGTGATGGTTTAATCTAGAATTATTAAAGTTAATCTTATCTAAAAAAATCATATTTTTTATTATTTACAGTTTGAATAATAGCTTTATGACAACTTGTTGCAAAACACAAAAATCTGCAGAAATCTGAGAGAGACAAGAATATATTTTTATTTTATTTTTAAAAGAATATCTCTGGTGGATTGAAATCTGTTGCTAAAATAATTACATGTAATAAAAAGGAGAATAATGCTTCAGTTCACTCTTACAGTGTTAAGGAAATCTGTTAATTACTGAAAAACTTAATTTTTGACTACAAATGAAATGTTTCAATTCAAGATATATTGCTTTGGAAATCAAGCACATTTCCTTGTTTCTTTCCAAGAAAACTCCTCTTAGTGGGTTGTGCTGATTCTAAATCTCAGCTGCATGTTGAGAGGACGGCAGAGAGTTCCTGGTCGTTTACAGAGCTCCAGAAGAATTAATTAAAGTCCAAACAACTTTAAAATACACAAAACAAATAAGAGATTCTGCTTTCAGAGTCTTGAGGCAGATTTTTTTTTACAGGTCACAGTATGTATGTTGCTGAAATAAGACATGAAAAAAGGAGAAAATGAGCAAAAATGTTCAAAATGCTTGAAATTCTTGTGCTTCATGACTTCAGTCACGCTGCTGCTTGCTTTTCCCGCAGCCCATTATACACCAGCACGTCTCATTAAGCTCCTTTTCAATCCAGCCGATCGCGATTTGAATACTGGCGCGACGCGGGGTGAAAGGCTGCCAGATCTGCATGCGTGGCACAAACCCGCTCTCAGGTCTGAGTGGGTGACAAAACCCACTCTGATCTACACTTTATATTTACAGTGAGAGGTCAGTTGTTGGGGTTCACACCTCCAGATCACCTCCAGCGTGCGCCAAAGCTCAAGTTGCGTGATCGTCCACGCACGCAGTGAATCTCCCGCTCAGTCTGCTGCGTGCGGCGTCTGGCCTGGCAGCGGTAAAACAATGGAGGAAACTGAGACAGACTTTGATCCAAAACAGCCAGAAGACTGTCTGATTCTCACGCCTCAAAGGAGAGAAGAAGAAGAAGAAGAAATGCTGGAAAGCAGCGATCAATCACTCCAGTCCTTTTTTCGGATCCTCCAGTTATTGAGTTTTGGAGTCAGTGAAGCAAATTATATTATTATTTTATCATTTTGTAAGCAGAGTGATTATAGTTGGGTAGTATTCAGTTATATTTACTTGGGTTTTTGAAAAAATGTAACAATTTAGAAGTGCTGTACTTTTTACTTAGTAGTTTTATTATGAAGTATTTCTACACTTACTTCGGTAAAATGTCTGGATTTTCTACCCACTGAATGAAAAACAAATATGTTTTTAACCAGACACAGACACACACCTGCAGTTTTTGTTCAAGTTTAATAAGTTTTTATTGAAAGAAACTGATTTGGGAAAATTTGAATTGATTGATTTGATTTATGGTCATTTTCGTCCTAAAAATACCAACATTTCCACGAAACTTTATATTTTATTCCATTGATTATGTAATTTTTAAGTATTAAATGACTGATCCAGAAAAACAGCGTCATCGCAGATCATGACACTACCACCACCATGTTTGACTGTAGCTGTGATGCTAATTTACTGAAATCCTTAAAGGTGATCTACTATATTTCCTTGAACAGATTAGGATAGGTTTATGGGTGATACAAACATTCCAATTTTTGCACAAAATCATTCTTGGACAGTGAGGTTTTAGTCTGTTCAGCTTTGCCTATTCTGACCTCCTGTCAGAATTAGCTGTTTTAGGGCCTCTTGTCACTTTAAATCCAAATAAAACGCTGCTGGCAACTTAACGTTTACACTCGTTTAAACTGTGAATATGGCTGCAAACAGATGCGCAATTATACAATCATACATCTTTGAAAAGCATTAGTGGAGCCTCCTGCACAACCAACAAAAATGCAGTAAGTGGTTTCTGGATGGTAAGTTAACAATAAAACACTTATCTTTTCCAGCAGCCATTGTACAGTGAATACAGCAGTAACCAAACATGCTGGAACTCTACTTTTGATGCTAGGTAACTGGCTGGGCTTCGCTGGGATTGCCAGGGAACAGGCAATGACTGCTGATTTGTGACGTTACATTCAGAAGGTTTTTTTGAAATGGCTCCTTTTCCAGACACAAAAAACATAAAATTGCCAAGAACTACTTTACATGTTTTTTAAGCACTTGGGATGTTTTCAGAAGCGGTAGAAACACAAAATGTAAGCACAGAATCATGAAAAATGTGAACTTTGCTTAATACATGCCCTCTAAGATATTTTGGACAGATGGGCTTTTGTGTTGGTTTTGGTCACAAGTGATTTTTGTGGTTCGTTAAAGTTCCAAAACCTTAAAAATGGCTTTGTAATATGACATCCTGGCCTAAAAACAGAAGATGGATGTAGGAGGCACTGAAACAGGAAGCTTATAAATGAAACATGGCTACATCTTCAAGCCTGTTTCTTTACGGTTTATACAGAATAAAAATTTATTACTTAATTAAAAACAGGAATATGTCAGATGACTGTGGAACAACTTGTTGTCTAAACTGACTTGTTTATTTTAAAGATGATCCATCCAGGAAGTAGTCTGCTCCATAGATATAAACACAGGTAGGGAGGATAGGTAAGTTTCTCACTAAAATCCATCTCTGTCGAAAACAATTCATTTCCCAGGACTATGAATCACTTGGAAACTTTGACTTAACTACAAAAATATTCTTTCTTTAAAAGCAAATTTTACTGTCATTATGAAACGTGCTGATATTTCTGTTTAATCAGTAACACATCCTCCTACATGTTTAACCATTAATTAGCTTGACATGCAGCTTTTTATTTGTGTCTGAGCCAAGTGAATGACATTGGTTTCTGTAGCTGCAGTCTGATTGTACATGTCAGTAGTTTAGCTTCTCTTCTACACTCCAGCGGGGAACTTTTAAATCCCTGAGTAGGGTTCTGGTTTGATTGGTCTCCAGGATACTGCATTCAGAAAAATAAATCTCCTTTTCTTTAAAGCGGAACACTTAGTAATATCTTCACTGTCTGCCCAGGAAAAAAATCTCCAAATCTTTCAAACTTCAAGGTCGTCTCCTTGTCCATTTTTAAGTGACCCCATCAGATTTAGTTCTGGAAACTTGGTCATTAAACAACTTTCATTTTCTTCAAGTGAACCCATTGTTTTGGTGATTTTGATGTTTTTTTATAATTTTTTCTTTTTGCGTCAAAACTTACAAGTATTTGAAACTTATCAATGTTTTATTCGTTTTAACACAATCTTAGTTACATCTGTAAAAAAAAAAGGAGTTGTGGAGCTGCTCTTGACTGGATATTCTGGACGCCGTGCAACTGGAAAGACTTTTCGCTTTTACTTTTGGACATTTGCTATGACTTGTAACCATGGTAACGAGGTATTGTTTTTACAACCAGGAGCTGAATATTAGCTCAGGAGGTCAAATAATATCTGAACTAAATCCACAAATCCCAGATGAGTTGGAGAGGAGACTTCATGGACGCAGAGCAGAGAGAAGAAGGAGGTTCAAACTAACTCTTCTGGCTGGATAGAGATTTAAAAAGCAGTGGTAAAAGCAAATGAGGTGGATTAGCAGCAGTGCTTTCTAACAGCTGATGGTGTCATCCAGGACATGTTATTGTGAAATATCATCTCTGCTGTCTGAATATTGACCTGTCAGCTTGTCATTTTATGAAACTGTCATGCAGCAACATGCTTCTGTCAGAGGCTTTTTCCGATATGTTGCGACACTGACTGCTTCAGGAGATCCTTTCTGCTAACAGTATCATCATCATCATCATCATCATCATCCATGACTCTGGAGAAAGTTGGATGAGTTATGACAGGATTTAACTTCCTTTGTGGATAAATGAAGTGGGAATGAGCAAAAATGCGGTGCAAAGTTGATGGATGGATGAAAAATTATTGTCTTTTGTACAGATTTACTTTATGTTAAAATATTCATGTTAAAAATCTCCACTATGTAATTGGTGTGAACTAATGAGGAACAAATGCTGAAATTAAACTAAAATATCTTCCAATAAACTTCTGCAACCAGGTTTTCATTCAAACAGATGTTGGTTACATATCAGCCACATTGCAGGCTGGAAAAGTTTGGAAAGATTTATAATTGTTTCAGTTTTCTTAGTCTCAAAATTTCAATTTCAAGAGAGTTTTGTTCACTTCTGCAACTTTCATCTGTGTCCAGTGTTTGATGATGATGTATGTCAAACAGACATTTCACCAAGAGAAAACACATTATAAAAAGTATAACTTGCATATTTTCTAAGTGTAAATGCTACAGTATTACCAAACAAATGCACCACTTGTTTGGTGACTATCAGTCTGAAGAAGTTTAACTCATTTAATGGAAATTAATTTAACTACTGGGAGTTGGAAGGCTGGACTATATGGAAATGGAAAAAATTAGGATATTTGACCTTTAGAGTCAGAGGCATGCATGGTTGATGCACTTCTGCATGCGTCTGTTGGGGGGCGTGAGCAGCGGTGCCAGCCTTACGGTTCGTATTATAATGGCATCTTTCGTTTTGCATAAATTAAAAAAGAAAAAAAAAGCTAAGAGGGTGGGAACAGTGTTACCTCACCGACCCACATGGGGGTGTGGTCTTCCTCTGGATGCAGCTATATGAATTTGGACAAACGAGACGTTGAGTCACTTTGGGAGACATCGCTGGTGGAGATGTAGCTGTCCGGGGCGTGAGGGCGGCTCCAAGCCCCGCGTTAGCAGCGGGGAGGACCGGAGCTGTGGACGCGGAGGATGGACCCGTCAGGAGCATAAATGGACTGCGCCGGCTGGGACGTCACGATGCGTCGTCGCCACAAAGCTCATGAACGCGCTCATTTGGCTCCCAGCATGCCGCACACCCGGAGAGACCGCCGCTTACAAGGAGGACCCCCTAAAAGCCCGCCCTGGAGCCCCCGAGGAGGAAAGAGTAAGACCTGCTTCCTCTTTAAAAATATAATTTATCAACACTCTGATCTCGTCTGGATATAAAAACAAACAAACAAAAAAATAAGCTGCAGCTGCCCTTTAAGTGTTCCGAGCTGAGCTAAATAAAAATCTGTGTATTGTTTATTATCTTTGGCTCCGGATGTGGATCAGGTGGAGATTTATTGAATAAATCTGATCCGGATTTGTTTCCAGGGAGGCGGGTTTGTGTTGAGATGAGTTAGAGATGCATGCATGGTGCGCAGCAGCAGCAGCAGCATCTGAGATAAAGACTCCGAACATCATGTGATGTCAGCAGCAAGAGACGTGCAGCTTCACTTGTGGCTGCAAACACGTTTGTTTGGAGATCTGCAGCTTCAACACAACACAGTTTTTAAATAACCGCAATAAATTGCGCCACAGGATGCAAATATCCTTATTTGCGCCGCGTTTAGCAAATTTTTAGAAAGCCACATGAAAGAAATCCGGTTATTTACTTTAGATGCTGTTGTTTTCGCAGATTCAAATCTTATGAACCTGAATCTATCCATGCAAAACTGTCTCAGGATCTGCCATATGCTCTCTTATTACTGTTTCGAGTGTTACATAAGTCCATGATGCACCATTTACTGTGTAAAGAGACACATGTGACAGTTTTTATTGTGCATCTCAACTTCACAGCGGGGTTTTTCCAGGAGTTATGACCCTCGTGATGCATAGTTTGTCCTGTTTGCTGCTGCGACCTTTCACAGC
Organism: Poecilia mexicana; assembly: GCF_051168715.1. Classification (NCBI taxonomy): domain Eukaryota; kingdom Metazoa; phylum Chordata; class Actinopteri; order Cyprinodontiformes; family Poeciliidae; genus Poecilia; species Poecilia mexicana. The sequence goes on along the minus strand of NW_028263380.1, from coordinate 16,869,556 downwards.
ATTTTGCTAATGCATCCGGCCCACTTTGCATACCAAGAGTTAGCCTACATTACGAACAGGCGAAGAAATTTAAGGCATGATTTTGGTTTGTGCGTCCAGCAGCAGCAGGACTTCCTGCAGGCTGAGATTATGGAGCTAGGGCTCTTACGTAAGGCCTGTTTAATCTCTCTGGAAGTTCAAACCTACTTCTGCTGTACTTTTATCTTTTGTATATAAATATTAACAAAATGTTACAGTTTTTGGTAAGAATAATTTTAAAGTGAAGCCTTGCTTATTTCCCATCAGTTTTGAGATAATTTTAGGTTATTTTTCTTTGTTATTGTGTATTTTGCTTCATCACAAAATCTTTACGCAAATCAAGAAAACCAGAGATTTAACTCGATTATTCCATGCGATTTCTACCGTGAAATTTCCCTTGAAGTCCAAAGATGGGCAAAGAATCCAGATTTTGGCAGCTGAGCCATGCGCTGAGACGCACAGCATGTTTGAGATGGAGAAGGGGCCCGTCGCTTTGAGTTTGCAGCAGCAGCAGCATCATCTGCAGAGTCACGGAAGCTGCAGAGCGATACAACCTGCAGCTTTTACCACAGAGTTCCCATCATCCCAGGATATTTCCGCCAAAACCCAGAAATTCACTTGGATGAAGCCGTGTGCAACTTTATTTTCCGGCGCACCATATTTGTTTAATTATTTTTATTAATTATTGTTGTTTTTGTAGAGCTGAAGATCGAGACACCCTTCAAATCTCCAGGTGAATATATGATTGACAGACATCTCCACAATCCCGCTGCATTGTGGCGCAAACTTTTCAGAAATGAGGCGGTGAAAGAACTTCAGTCTGGAAATGTTCGCTAAATCCGGTCGGGATAGTTTCTATCGCTGCCATAAAAGCTAAAAACTTTACATTTATTCAAATAAAAGACACGGAAAACACTTTATTACTATTGCGCGTTACAGATCTGTTATGTAGAATCAAAAGAAACAAATGAATGTATATACAAGTTATTTAAATAAAGTTAAAAGTAAGGTAAGAATTGATGAAGACAAAAAGGTTTATTAAAAACACACTAGACAAATCTACGTCGCTTTTTTTTGTCAAATCTAAAAATATACAACGCCAAATGAATAAGTACGTCAGAGAGCATGTAGTTAAAAACATTTATGAAAATAATAATAAAAACACATAAAATTAATTAAAAACTTTACTGGAGTTCTACAAAAAAAAGAGAGAAATTGTCTGAGTGAATAAAAACCTTCAGAGTGCGTCATGGCCTGGAGACGTGACGCAGAGAAATGATCTGCAGCAATGGCTGTTTCTGGCAAAAACCCAAACTGATTAAAGGGAAGCAGCTGCAAAATAAACCATGTTCCCCCTTCATAAATACATATGTATTTAATGTTTTCTGTTGGCATTAATCTGCTCAGCCTGTGGGGTTGAATGGGATCAGTGGCCTGTTTCCACCACACTGTAAAGAAAGAATAATTATCTCTGTGATAATGTAGAGTGTTAATTAGGCTTCTCATCTCCACTTAAACCCAAAAGAAAGCTAATTAAAAAATAAATAAAAGTCTGTGTTTACTAAAAGCTGTAATAAAATACTAATTCCCTTTCACACATTGAAATAGTTTATTTTTCTAATTTCTTCCAGAAATAATTGTAATATAATTTTTTTCTCAAATGCATCACATAGTACAAAAATTAACATTTTCTTTACTTCCAAAAATTACCTTAACATGTTTGAAACACTTTAGTTTTTTAATTCCAATTTCTTAGAATTAGTGTAAACTAGTACATCAGGAAGTTATGCACAATAGTGTGTAATGTTTATTATTTTTATATTATAAGTACAGATTTACACTTCCTGTAGAATTAGAGCATTTATTAAATTTTGTGTTGCTGCTTTATCCACTTCCTCATAAAATGTTGCTGTTTTTTTTTAAATCAGATTTTTACTGTATGGTTTTGCTTTGAATTGCAATAAAATTCAAATTTCATTTGCATGACATTTAATTGCTTAGAGGATGCATTTTCCCAGCAGCTTCGCCTTGTGAATCTTTAGAGATGCTTTTTTTTTATTTGTTAAAGCAATTTCACAGGGATGCGTTTATCACCATGTGATCAGTCGTCTGTGTTAAACCTCCACATATATAACGTGAGACTATTACTATCTTAATTTACACCTCTGCCTGCTGGTTGGCACATATTCCAGAGTAAATTAGCTTTGCTTTGTTTTGGTGAATTAGTCCTGATGTCTTCTGCTTTCTGTGGCCGTTTGTCCTTCCAGGAGCATCCAGAGGTTTCTGTCGCGCATTCGTTGCTGCAGGCCTGAGGGGTTGTCTGTTATCTTTGGTTATCTAGCTGTATGAGTGACGTACATTCTTCATAAAGCTAGATAACCGAAAGTAACAAGAATCCCATTACACGCCTGCACAGGAAGAAGGAAAACGGTGTGGAAATTGAGCCCAGAGAGCAGCGGATCGGGCTGGAGGTGGAGGGCAGCTGCTGCTAACCAATGATGTGAAGGTATGATGCCGCGTTACATAAGCGCCGATTTTACCGAGAGGGGAGGGACGCATCTGTGTGCACTGTGGGCGAAAAGACAATAACTGGGATTAAAAAGAGCAAACTCACACTATGGGCTAGCATCTGTGTGCTCATTTCTTTTTTTTATAAAAGGTTAAATTCAAACTAAACACTCATGAGTGATTTCAAACCTCACGGATCTGCTGTTCTTGAAAAATATGTTAAAATTAGAGTCACTAAAATGAGAAGGTAATCAGAACACATTTTATTATGGCAAATTGAGAGAAAACATTACAAAATCACAAAAGTAAGAGTCACATTCACAGAAATATTAAAACATTTTTAGTGTCAAGTATTTTTCAGGAATGCTTTAAAACACACACTTTACAAATCCTCATTTCTGAGTCTAATCAGGGATTATTCTTTTCAGATTAATCGTCTCATTCAAAAATAAATACAAATATTTCAATCCCATATGTTTCCAGAAAAGTCCCAGAAAACATGGCATGTATATTTTTCACAGTTTAATACAGTTTTTATATTTTATATAGTTGAAGACATTCAGTACTAGATATTTTTTACTTTGAACAATTTTCCATCTTATATCTTTTTTTTCCTCAGAGTGAAATTGATGTCGTATTTGAAATACTTTTGAAATGCAACGTGGAAATGGGCCTGTCCTGCTGCTGTAAAACTACGATGGCAAAAATCTAATTTCTTTAACTCAGAAAACAAAAGCAGCAATTATTCCCACTGGTGCCACAAGAATGAAACACTGAAAATCACAATTTTAATTTAAATGTGTAATTTAAAATTATTTTTATTCTGATAAACAGAGTTAAGCAGAAAGGTAAACATCCATCAACATGTTTATTGAGAAAAACATGAACAATTTCTGTGATTCTACTTTTTATAAACTGACAGAGAGCTATAATAGCTTTGATACGGCTCTCTGCCCAGGGCGTTTTTCCGTTTAGGGGTGGCATGAATGCTCAGGAACAAAAACGTCGTCAGTTCTACAGTTTATTGTCATGTCCAGTCAGTAGGAAGTGGGCAGCCCTCGTCTTGGGTACGTAATAAACAATTATTTGCCAGTTTAATGCCCTGCTAACTGCTAATGATGCTTAGGTTCAATTTAAAATATAACTACTTAAGTATTTTCTAACTTTAATATTGGTGTTTATAGGCTGCTGATTGGTCTTTCCTTTTAAATACTTTCTTTCATTAACAAAAACTAAGAAACTACCATCTGGATTTCAGTATTTCATCAGCTAAAATAACTTTAAAACTACTACTATATTTATCAAAACACATAAACAGCAACTTCAGTGATTTATTTTGCATCAGGATAACCTTAAAGAGAGGCAGACATAAAAATGGTAAAATATACATTAGTCAAACCTGGATGGATCGGTGAAAAAGGAGGAGCTTGTTCCACTGACTGAGTGTAACTCTCTCCAGCAACAGGTGTGGGAGGGGAGGGTGTGTGCCTCTATTCCCCATTATGTTAGAGACGATTCTTCCTCTGGGGGGAACGTTTGTTTTTGAAGCCGTGGCCTTTATAAAACCTCGCACAGGTAACTTGCTGCAGATTCATGCATGTTTCAGGCTCCTGCACATAAAGGCCGAGTGTTTACACGTTCATCCCCCTCCCCACCCTCACATGAATATTAATCCAAACTCATCAGGGTTTGGCTTCTTTTATGGCAGCCTTCATAAAAGCACATAATGAGACTGCAGCTCTTGTTGGGTTTCAGAGAGCGCGTCCTGCAGAGGCAGAGGTGGAGACAAAACAAAGACCACCGCGAAAAGGCAATTAGCAGCACTTTGCCTCGTTTGGAGCATCTCCACTCCACTGGAAGCCTTTTTTTTTTCCTTCTTTTTTTTGCAGGTGATTTTGTGGAATCAAAAAAAAATACAACAAAAGGACATCTAAATAACAAAAAACCGAAGAAACTCAAAGGTGCCATTAAAACCGCGTGAAAAAGAAACAAACTCGGTATTAATTACGTGACCCTTCAGGCACATTTTGAGCTCAATTCCTCCCAATTTGAAGCTCTTAGAGGGTCACATTAAACGGTGTTAACTGGTGAGAGTAAGAGAACGCAACATCACTCAGCATGTGTAAGGTTTATCCAGCTGCTATATAAAATCAGTGCTTGATTAGCAGACAAAGTGTGAGTATTTTTATCAGTGTAAAACAGAGATTTAAGCCAGTTTGTGTCCTAATGAAGCAGGTTATAATCCATTTTCTGTTGACCGGACTGTACTTCCCTCCTCCCCCCTCATTCATTTAATTTCATTCTTTGTGTTTTTTTCACCCAGCTCAGATTCTCAGATGGTTGGCTCTGATTTGTATGCATTTGCATAATGAATGTCATTTGCATGCTCAGGGGCAGACCATACCATGAGAACGGCTGTGTTGGTTGTTTGTGCGAATGTGTGTGTTTGCTCATGCATGGGGCACCGTGTGTACATTTGGATGCTTTATTTTATTTTTTTTAATGAACAGACCGACATGTGGAGTTGTGTTTCCCTCCTGTGACTTTGTTTTTTTTTCCTGTGCCATGTTTGTGAGTGGGAGAGTTCCTCCTGAATGTGCATGTAGGGCAGCGATGTGACGATCATGCCTCCTTCTCCTCCCCCCCTCGCCGTCTTGGTAGTGATGCACCAACTAGAAGAATGAAAATAAAAGACTCCTTCCTCGATCCCATAATCCTCCTCGTCTCTGACCCCTCCCTTGCCAGTTTGTCCTCCTCTCCCGCATGGCAAGTCACAGTCCCGCCACCATCTTAGGTGCTAAGACTGGCACAAAATGGCAGCTGAACGGGAAACATGGACAAGCCGGCGCTGCACCTTCCCCCACTTCACGTTATGCCCTCATCCTTTCCGCGCCATTGGTCGCCTCGAGACGGTGTTAATTACTGCCAGAGTGTTAATTGCAGAGACCGCCGCCCCCCCAGAGACGTGCAGGAAGGGATGAGATAGGAGAAAACCGTGCAGCCAGCCGGCGGCGTCTTAATGTCGAAGAGGTGGCATTTTTAAGGGCAACTACGCCGCTTTCCGCCGTGCCCGTCGTCTCGCTGCAGCTGATCGGGATTCTAACGGCGATGCCCGGGAAAAGTCTCGTTAATTAAATTGTTTCAGTGTTTTTAATTACAAAAGAGTTGCAATTAGCACAACTGGCGGTATTTCTGCATGTGGAGCTTTTAATTCCAGATGAGCGTGCCGGCATCTTGATTTGATGAAATAGAGGGGCAAAAAAAAAAAAAACAAGCTAAACCCTCCCACACGTACGCGGGGAGCCGTAATTAGCAACACAGCGGCGTTCATAAATCTCCACTTGTAATCAGACTTAGCCGCGTTCTCACATGAGAAATGTGTTTTAGCTTAAACCTTCGGTTCAGTCGACGTAGCATCAGGTTTTACGAAGAAACTGCGACACGTTTTGGTACAAATCTGAAAGCCTAATTTATGCAAGGACGAAAAAAAAAATCCCAGTATGCACTGTAAAAACAATTCAGTTGGCCTGTAGAGTATTTGACCTCCAGTCACTTTCATTTTGCAAACCCATTTTTAAACTTAAACTAAAACAGTTAATGAATTCAAAGAGTTATGGAAGGTTTTATACATGGAAAAAAAACCACAATGGATGGATGAATACCAGACGAGTGGCTGGATGTGTGGATGAATAAATGGATCATAGATAAATTAATGGAGGGATGGACAGCAACACAGATGGAGAGAGAAATGGATGAAAGAATAGATAGATACAACCTTTATAGAGCTAAAGTGAATAAAGTTCAGACATATAAATATGTTTTCATTCTTCATGCTCCTTCAGACCAAAAATATCCAGAAATCAAATTCAAGAATGGAGAAATACGAGATTCTCACTATAATTATAAACAAAAATGTGACCTAATAAAACGGAAAAACACCATTATTCTTATAACTGATTAAAAAAAGTGCAAATTGATTGTCAAAGTAATAATAATGAGATCTGTATCATTTCATTTTGTTGTTCTTTTGAGCTGATCACCTATAATCAATCCATTATTCTTATTTATTGACTCAAACAAAAACACTCGACAAATTTAGTGGTATAGTTTCAGTCTTATTATCCAGAATATAAACATTTTTATCTACTCTTTATAGAATAATACCTGCAGTTTAACAAGCTACCAGCTGGTTAATTAGTCCAATCTGCTCAGATAAAACACCTTACAGTCACAGAAACGTCTCCAAGATGACTAGAAGTGTGCAGCAACAGGTAGGGGTGGGGCAGTGGACGCAGTAGAAACAATATGAAGGGAAACATTTTAAATCCTCAGCCGGATACCAGTACCCACCCGTCTGCTGCTGTATACAAAAATATATATATTTATATAACTGCAACATTGATTTCAACCAAACAATGAGAAAAAATAGAAATTGGCTTCCTGACTGTAAGTTCATGTATTTACATATAAACGTTCACATCGTCCCACTTTTAAAAATAAACGTGAAATTTTCTCTTAATAGAGAAACCCAACAAATTTTTTATTTTATATTTTATGAGCTGCATTGTGTGGGTCTGTAATTCTTATAAATAGGTGAAGAAATTAAATTTTTTATTTTAATAAATATTACATTTTGTCTAAATAACATCAAGACTGACTTTAATCTTTAATCATTTGCTGTTGGGTTAAATTTAGATCTACAGCTCTGGGAAACATGAAGAGACCACTTAAAATGATATGTTTCTCTGATTTTACTCTTTAAATCTATATGTTTGAGTAAAATGAACATTGTCCTTTTGTTCTATGAACTACTGACATCATGTCTCTGAAATTACAAGCAAAAATGTAATATTTATTAGCAGAAAATGAGAAAAGGTCAAAATAAAAAGATTCAGTGCTTTCAGACCTGAAATAATGCAAAGAAAACAATTTGATATTCATTTAGAAACAACTATACTAATGTTTTAACTCAAAGAGTTCAGAAATCAATGTTTGGTGGAATAATTAGGAGGTTTCCAATGGGACTCAGTGCAGTGGGCTCTTAAGTTTTTCCAGATCTGCATCCTTATTTACTTTATTTACCTTCGTTTAACTGCATCTGGGTACAGAAGACATTTAAGTTTTTAATGTTTTAAGCATTTTTATGTACAAGAGTGATATGTGGGAGACAGAGATGATGAAAAGTAAAATTTTCCATCTATCCATCTACACTGCAAAAACACACAATCTTACCAAGTATATTTAGTTTTGTTTGTAGAGCAAATTATCTTATTACACTTGAATTAAGACAAAACTAATTTAAAAAGATAAAGAAGCTTGTTTAAGTAAATAATTCTTTAATATTGGTGAAAATGTTCTTGTTCCATTGGCGGATTATTCCACTTATCATACGTGGAAAATGTCTTGTTATAAGTAAATTTATCTGTTAATGGAACAAGAATTTTATCACCAATATTAAGGAATTATTTACTTAAAACAAGCTCCTATATCTTCCACCAGTTAGTTTTGACTTATGTCCAGTGTAATAAGATATTTGCACTAGAAACTATACTAAAAATACTTGGTAAGATTGTGTGTTTTTGCAGTGCATCTATCTATAAATACCATAAAATGATTGTCATGGACCTGCAGTGCAAGTGTGTCGTTTTTCGATAACCATTCTACTCTGGGAGTTTTTCTTAAAGGCAGCTGCTTGTGCTTAAAGAGGTAAAATAAATCACTGTATAGAAATTCAGATTTTCTTTTTACCTGACTACTGAGCCAAATAAATGCAACTGCTGGTTGAGAAGCTAAACGGGCTGCAGGATGATGGAGGGGTGTGGGAATGAGAGGAGGGGGAGGCAGACAGACGAGGAGAAGGAGCCTGCGATGGAGAGATCTCAATAGTGTGAGGCCTTCTTTGTGTTTGCGTGTGAGGTTTATTTTGGAGGGTGCAGGGGGGAGCTAAGAAAGGAGGCGAAGACGAGAGGGTGGGGATCCTGTCCTGGACCCTCAGACAAGCGGCACATTGTCCTCCCCAATGTGTGGCGGCACTTGTGGCGTAACGCCATTATTTAGGCCAGCGGAGGGAGCCGGGGTCTGGAGAGCAGCTTAACCAAAACGCCAATTAGAGCCGGATCGTCCTGATTAATGGACGACGGAGATTGGAAAACAATACCGGCCTCAGTTAACTTAACCCCTCCTTCTGTACCCTACATGTACATATATAAATATTACATCTATATGTTAGTAACACATATAGATATGTACAGCAGATCAGAGTACACAAAAAACAATGTCTGGCAACAATCAGTCATTTTGGCTACAGTACGTGTTTGAAAAGGCAGCTTACACTTTTTATATTCCCTTTACACCATTTAATTATTATATCAATGTCTTACATTTTCTATGTAAGATGGAACATTTATATTATAAATTTAATGTTTAAATTTATAGTATAAATGAAAACATGAATTTATACTATTTTATTTCCTTAATTAATCTGAATAATTAAGAATATATCATATTATTGTAAACATCTCATTTTAGTTTGTGTACGTTCTTAGTGTGTGTGTATATATATATATATATATATATATATATATATATATATATATATATATATATATATATATATATATATATATGTGCTAAAATGGAAATTAGCCTCCATTTTAAATCCATATATTTATATGGATTTAATTAAGCTAATTGATTTTCTAATCAAATCCCACAGTACCAAACTTTCTCTCTTTGCCTAAAAAGATAATTTGAGTCACCAATGTTCATGAAAGTGGTCTGCCTTCCTTAAAAGGAGGATTTTCTGCTCCGTATGCTAATCACACTCCGTACGACGCTCTGCATCTCAATACGTCCCGCTTTATTGTTTTTTTAAGCATATGCACTGAATAATTAGTCACTGCATACTCCAATCAGGGGAAACACCAATGTGGGGTTTCCATGGCCACCCCATCACCCCCCTCTCCTCTTCCTCCTCCTCCTCCTCGGCTGCAAACAGGACAGAGAAAAATAAAGCGTGGGAAAAAAACACTTTGGGGGCTCAGACAATGATGGCGGGATGAGGGAGGAGGAGGAGGAGTGATGATTTGAAGAGCAGCTTGCGTCTAGACTGGCTGCTGTGGAGTTTGGTTGTTTTTGGGGGTGGCAGGGGCATATTTCACCTCGTCTTGACTGAGGGCATTCACATTATTAGGAGGCAACATATCGAACACTGACATGAGCTTCAGGGATAAATTAAGACTAAACACAATCCGGCTGTATGTTTGAACAATTTTTGTATCTAAAGAACTTGGATTTTTACACAACTATGCAGACACTCCAGACCAAACCAGTGCTAAATCAAGACAGCTGCCAAGTCTTTCTGTTTCCAGGGGAAGGATTGATTCCAATAACCATGTTTCAACCCCTGAGCAAGTTTTACTTTTAGTAATTCAACAACAAATATATTTTAAGTTGAATTGCTTGTTCCTTCAATGTAAAGAGTAACATTGCAGGGTTTCTTTCAGAAAACGTCCCAAGCCCGGTGCTCAAGCCGTCTACCATGTTTTTGAGTTAAAAATGTTTAAAGTTGGCAGGAAATTTAAAAATATCACTTGATAGTTAAGCATTTTTGGAAGACTTCAGGATTAATACCTAAACACCAACTATACAATCTTAAAAAAAAGGCAATGATTTAAAAAAACAAACAAAAAAAAAACAAACTAAAATAAATAAGCAATGCTAAGCCTGGTGGGGGCACAAGTAAAGCCTGGTGACCTGCCAGGCTTATAATACACTGTGGGAAACCCTGCATTGACAGAGTACTGCAAAAACACACAGTCTGACCAAGTACTTTTAGTTTTGCTTCCAGTGCAAATATCTTTTTACACTTAAAACGAGTCAAAACTAACCTGTAGAAGATATAGAAGATTGTTAAGTAAATAATTCCTTAATATTGATGAAAAAGTTATTGCTCCACTGGCAGGTAGATTTACCTAAAACAAGACATTTTCCCCATACAAGTAGAATAATCTGCCAATGTAAAAGGAACTTTTTCACCAATATTAAGGAATTATTTACTTAAAACAAGCATCTATATCTTGGTGCTAAGTTACTTTTAAATTAAATTAATTTTGTCTTCACTCAAGTTATTTGCAGAAGAAATGAGATTAAAAATACTTGGTAAGATGTTGTGTTTTTGCAGCGAAAAAAATTCAAGTCACTTTACATCAGTAGAGTAGAGATAATCTGTTGACTATTTCTTGGATTAAACCGTGAATAGTTGCAAAATGTACTTACTAGGAAATTATTTTAAAGCATTTGAAGCCGCTTGAGGAGTTCTGGGTAGAATTTTTTTTTTTTCATCTTAACTGCAAAATGTATAGATTTTATCCAGTTTTGACTTAATTATTGCTCTGAATTTGTTGTTCTTTCAGCAAATGGCCTTTGCATACAACAGTAAACAATTAATACGTTAGTTGACAATCATTTCAATAATTGATTCATCACAATTAATCTGATTAATTTTTTCAGCCCTACATATACAGCTCTGGAAATAAGAGATCATTTAAATGATCAGTTTCTCTGATTTAACTTTTTATATGTTTATGTTTGAGTAAAATGAACATTGTTATTTTATTCTATAAACTATTGACAACATGTCTCTGAAATTACAAGCAAAAATTTAGTATTTATTTGCAGAAAATAACAAAAACATGCAGTGCTATCAGACCTCAAATAATGAAAAAACAAGTAGATATTCATTTAGAAACAATACTAACTCAGGAAGAGTCAGAAATCAACATTTGGTTGAATAACAGGAGGTTTTTAATGTGGTTCAGTGCAGTGGACTCTTACGTTTTTCAGAGCTGTATTTTACATCACCCTGAAGAAATCATCCCCACAGTGAAACATGGTGGTGGCGGCATAATACTGTGGCTTAGCATTTTTATAAGCGAGCAAAGGCAGCTAACTTAATTCAACGTATTGCAGTAACAACATAAAAAAAGCTCCTCACCTCGAGTTGAAGAAACATTCCTACGATTTGTATCTTTTGCGCATCGTGCAGAGAAACTGCCTGATTCTGATGAATAATACCTCTATAGAGGATATAATGCACTTCCTTTAGTTTTTCTGGGGTTTTACATGATAAAAATTAAAACATTTGATGATGCATCACTTTTCAGAAGGATGCACAAAATGGAATTTACTGAAATCTTATTGGCTGACAGCTTTTAACGTTTTTAATCCTTTTATTTCCTCCCCTAAGGTTTCTGATCCAGAGGAGTTTTACAACAAACTGCTCAATGACTGAAGCTGAAGAAAACATCTCAAACAAAACAACCTGATATAAATCAGCTCACATCGTTCGGTTGGGTGCAGAAAACACCGACATGTTGGATACGTCAAACGATACGAAGAACAGAGTAATGGATTCTGGGAAGCCGCCCTGCACAGATGTTCAGGAAACATCTGGACTAGATTTTAATGTAGGTCAGAGCTCAGATCAGCATCTCTCTCGCAAACAAAACAATTCCGCTGAGATGTTGGTCATACTTATGTATTTTTATGTTAAAAAAATCTGAAATTGACAAAATTAGTGATTTTAAGTAGTCAAGTTTTAGATCTGTTTTATTTTAGGAAGAACTTTTCTTCATCTTTATCTTAATTTCTTTAGTTTCCTTAGCTTTTAAGTCTTATACGTGGTGATAAATATTTGTCCTGTGTGAATCTGAATGTTTCAGTTTGTTGACAATCTTAGGACTCTCAGCAGTCATCTCTGATTTTATGTCAAACTTGTTACATTTACTTTATTTACTCAGGATAAAATTTTATTATTATTTCTGACTGAGAATGTAGCATTTGTTTCTTGAAATTTTGCACTAACTGAAACAGTTTGCAGAAAGTTTTTTTTTTAGATGTTTAAAAGTGTAAATGTTTAATGTGCATCTGTATCGTAAGACTTTATGTTGCACGCTTTCTCTGCAGGGACTTTGTTGTGTGCATGCAATCAGAGCTACATAAAGAAACTTTGTCTATGCAAGGAAAAGAAAATACAATATTTTTTTGTAGTATGTGTTATTGAAAAGAATTTGCACAGATCAGTTAGATTTGCACTAAAAAGGTTAGATGTTCAGGCTTGATTTGCACTATATGAGCACAATGCAATGTAGAAAAATGAAAATTAAACATGAGTTTTTGTTCCACAAATATGTATAAATTACTGATTCAAAATGTTAAAAAGTCTCATTTTGTTGTAATGTGAACACGTGCAACTGATTTTAATCAGAAAAAACAGTTTAAAGGCACTAATAATTACACAATATTGCACTATTAATAATTTCCTCTTAGCAATTTTAGAAGTTGAGTTTGCACATATCCTGAACTGTCCTATGCAGCGGTTTCTAATGTAAATCAATTAAAGTATTGATGTTTACAATAAGACATTCATCGGCTCCTGTGTGAAGTTTGTATGTGTATCATCACTTTTGATCAGTAAAGTTTGGTTTATTTAGAGACGAGTCTAAATAATCAAAATCCCATCTCAGGGTTCAAGACAATCAGTATTTAATTATAAGGAATTGATCAATTTTGTTCAAAGTTCAACAATCAAAATCGTTGTTTCTAATGAACCACAAATGTAATTAAGGCAAATTCAGTTGACTTAAATGACTGCATGGTGCCACATTTTAGCACTTACAGGAAGAAGATCCTGCATGGATGTTTTTTTTTTATTCTAGTAGCAATCAACACTTTCAAAAATGGTTTTAGATTTATCAATGAAAAGTTACGGGTAAATAAAGCAATCTCCAGAGAACAAAAGCAACAGATTCCATTAGTTTTTGAGGAAATAAAGTCACATCTTTGTTGCTTCCAGATGATTTAAGCCAGATGAAGATCGAATATAATCGATTGCTTGGTCAGGATTAGTGGGAGCTCTCAGATAAAAGTGGGAATTTCCACAGTTTACTGGAAAAAAAACCCCAACAGGAACAGTGACCATAGAGCAGCAATTGTTGCTGCCCATCAATGTAGGAATAGTTGTGAGGTCACTTCCAGGGTTTCCCACAGCGTATAATAAGCCTGGCGGGCCACCAGGATTTACTTGTGCCTCCATCAGGCTTAGCCTTGCTTATTTAAGTCTTTTTAAAATGTTTGCATTTTTAAAAAATTTTTAAATAATTTTTTAACTCAAAAACACGAGCTGAATGACTGCTGAGCTCCCAACCACCGGGGTTAGCAGGTTTTCTAGGGGAAACCTTGACTTATGCAAAACTGTGTGCACAAAAAAATCAATAGTTGCAAGAGAGAGATAATTATTCACAAGTGGAAAACATTTAAAACTGTTTCTAATGTGAACCCTGTAAAAAATCCTCAAGAGCTGCAGCGAATACGGTACAGTTACCAGGAGAAATATTACAGATCACGGTGAAAAACTGGAAGGACGAACAAGAGAAAACGTTTTGTCTCTGAAAACTGACGATGTTCTGGGTTTAGGAGGTCTTTTTGAATCCATCACCTTTTCGAAAGATGAGGCCAGACTGGAGGTCAGAGGGGTCCAAAACCTTCTGGCATGATGAAACAACTCCAGGGGCCACAAACGTTTTAGTATTCCTGTTTTTGCAAAAACTATTTTATGTTTTCATTTTTACCTGAAATAAAAATGATAGCAGCAACATAATTTAGCCATCAACAAATTATTGCAAAACATAAAAATGTTTTAAAGGTTAGCAGATTAAAATAATAACAACAAGCAGTTGTTTTCAACATTATTTTTGTGTTTTTGGCTCACTATCGCTTTACTTTGGAAAGTTTATGAAATGGGATGTCTGCATTTTAGCAAAACTGTTTTTACAAATGAAATAAATCTAATTAAAAGAGAAAACTTGTGTTCTACCTTACGTTTTTCTTTTGGACATGTTATATTGTCTGTCTTATATTTTTTTCCTCGAACTGGACAACTACAAGTTTAGACTGTTCTTACATTTCTGATTAATGGCCTCACATTGGACGCCCCGGTGTTGATGTTTAGCCACAATGCACCCAGTCACTTCTGATTTAAAACAAGCAGAACGTCTGATAACTAACGTCTAGCATGGCAGTGGAGGAGAAATACACCTCACAGTTATTCACCAACATGATCTACAGTCGAATGTGAAGTCATCCGTCCAACAGATCACCTCTGGCCCAAACTGGGTCAGCAACAACAACGACGTCAACCAGAGCAGAAAACCTACAACAGGAAGCTGAACAAGAAGAAATATGGCATCATAAACCCTTCAGTAAGTTTAAGGGTGAATCCGTTTAGGGAAACTCACGGTTAGCATCAATGTAGCTAACAGACAGGAAACAAGAAAATCCATCGTATAAACTGCAGGGACATGGAAACAGTCGTGTGCTAAATGTTTGTACAACACGTTGAATGCTAAACACAGACACTAATTACAGAGCGCAGATTTTAAAATCATGTCTGGGTGAAGTTTTGTGCCGCAGCTGCTGGAAACGACATGCAGCCCAGTGGATCCAGCTGCTGCAGCGCTGCTTTTAAAAACATCTGGAAGCGTGATCACAAACACTCCGGGGTCAAAGTTCAGGCTGAGCATCACAAACATAATCCCCCTTTTAGATGGTCATATTTTCATCTCATGAGACAAAAAAAAAAAAAAAAAAAAAAAAAATCCTGTTTTTTTTTTTTTTTTTTTTGCTGTTAGCAAAAGCTAAAGCTGCAGCCTGAGGGTGGATGAGAGGCGGGGGACACTTTGGACAGAAATAAACTAAAACAATCTAACTTCAGAAGAAGATAAAAAGAAAACTAAAATAAAGTGAGTAAAGTGGTCTGATATTTTTGTTTAGTTTGTTTTTTTGTAAGAAAGTAATGTTTTTCATTGCAGAAGGATTTTGAACATTTGGTGTATTAACAGTAAAGCATCTAGTTTTCATTATTAAATAAAATAAAAGCTGGTTTGAGTGCAGCAAAGTTGACTTTCCAGTAAAAGTCTCGTTGTAAAAGTTTGGTTATAAAAAGACGAATACTTTGTGCTGTACTTAACATTTTCAACTATAAGAAAATTATGTTGGTAGTAAATTTACCCTGATTAAAAATAAAAAGTCTCCATCTACATAATTTGGATTATCCTTAAACTGGAGCTGGGGCCGCACAAATTCAGTCCAAGGGCCACAAATGGCCCCCGAGCCGCACTTTGGACACCCCTGCAGTTAATCATGAGCATTTTCACTCCCTTTACAATAAACTATTTTGGATTCAAAGGGTAATCAGTTTGTAAATCATTTTAATTTTTAACAGAATAATGATGCTATAGTTTCCATATAAATTTATTTCCTTAAATTATTTTCTACTTTCTCTAAATTCACCTTATTTGTAAGTACAAACTGATCAATTCTGCAAGGATAATGAAACCCTTTTTCATAAAAAACCTGGTATATATAATTAGAAATTACAATCAGTATGATAAAACAGACTTGTGTTTCAATTATTGCGAGCACATGTGCTGGACTGGCTGACCTTTAGTGCCTTCAGCAGGTTCTGATTCTATACCTTAATTAATGGGCACATTTAAATTAAAAGGCACTAAAATAAAGAGCAGACGTCACAGGAGGAAATGTCAACTCAATCATTTCTCTCAGGAATACAGTACAATGTGGCTTTAAAGAGACATTGGCAGAATAAAAGTAGCTAAAACAGGTAGAAGATTACAGGGAAAAAGTTTCCCAGATGGATGTAAACAGTCACTGGATAAAAGATTTGAACATAAAAATAACTGAATCTAGGTTAAACTTTACAGAAACTGATCAGGATAAGGAATGGGAAATGCCTTTCACACTCCCACTGACTCAACATTTAAGACATGGGTGTCAAAAATGCAGCTCAGGAGCCATTTGTGGCCCACGGACTGATTTTGTGCGGCCGCCAACTGCAATTCAAACGTGGTTCAAATTTGTCCTTCACAAGTGATGCAAACAGAGTTATTATTTGTAATCAGGGTAAAACTACTACCAAATTAAATATCTTACATGAAAAAAGTGAAGTCAAACACAAAAGATTCATCTCTTTACAGCTCTGGAAGAAAATAAGAGACCACTTAAAATAATCAGTTTCTCTGATTTTACTCTTTATAGGTTTATGTTTGAGCAAAATGAACATTGTTCTTTTATTCTATGAATTTCTGACATGTATTGGAAATTCCAAGCAAATATTTAGTATTTGCATAAAATGAGAAATGGTTAAAATAATTAAACAGATACAGAGTCTTCAGACCTCAAATAATGCAAAGAAAAGTTTATATTCATTTAAAAACAACAATACTGATGTTTTAACTCAGTTCAGTAATCAGTATTTGGTGGAATAACCAGGAGGTTTTCAATGGGGTTCAGTGCAGTGGACTCTTCATTTTTCCAGAGATGAATAACCGAGCTTTTGTTGATCCAGAGACTTTTTTTTTTAGAAAACTCGACTTTGCTGCACCTGGATCATCTTTTATTTTTTAGATTTTTGTTAAAATTAGCTAAATATAGCAAGTATTTTTGAAATAAAGTGACTCAAATCTTGTACGAAAGGCTAAATCAAGCCCAAAAGAAATTGAAAACTTGATGCCCATATTTTGATAAAAGCAAAAGTGCAAAATGCTTTTTAAAAACTTTGGATCTATAATGAATAACAGCCATTTCATTAAAAAAAATCAGTACTTTTTCTTCTATTTAAGTTTATCTTTTTCTTTTTTTTTGGTCTTTGACTCGAAAATTTTGGCTCATTCGACAAAAAGTTTGATTTAAGGATTAAACTGAGTAACTTGGTTACTTTTATAGCCAAACCTTTACAATTAGTAGAACCACATTTATCCAGGCTTTCACCAAAAAGCCGACTTCGCTGTACCCAGATCAGCTTTTAACTTCTAAAACTAAATATAGCAACCGTTTTGCTCTTATTACCTAAAAAAGAAACTGAAACTACATTTTAGTACAGCAAATGTACAAAATGCATTTTTAAGTTTTGGAACTACAGTGACTAGATTAGATTAGATCAACTTTATTGTCCTTAAGGGGAAATTTGTCTAGCAGACAGCAATGACAATTGCAGATAAATGCATTAAAGAAAGTAAAGAAAAAAAGAACAACATCCATTTCACAAAAAAGTAGGAATACTTAATTTGCTTGATATGAGTTTTACTTTTGAGTCGACAATTTTGGCCCAAGTAACAAAAGGTTTGAACAGCTATAATTACAGCTGTTGTTTAACAGAGACAATGCCAGAGGTCGTTAAAAAGAGCGCCATCTGAACAGTGGGTCTCGCACTCCGAGCGGCGTTACAGATCCGGCCCCAGACGGCAGGAAAGTTGCGGGAACTGTCTGATTGCGATAGAATCAATAACGAAACAAAAGCCCACGTCTGAGAGGAAAATCGTGGGAAGTGTCGCCGAGGAGATGATTAGCATTCTGTATTGCGAGTCCCCGCAGGCCGTCTCCCGGAGCCCCTCCCGGCCCCAGAAGTGAAGAATGGCTGAACGGAGGGGGGAAGGAGGTGGCAGCGGTAAAAGGGAGAGGTTACGCCAGGCCAGACGGGGGATGCAAAAAGTCAAGGAAGACAGCTTCACAAAGACGGGCATGGTGCTGCGGCGGGGAGGGGCGGACGGTGTGAAATCAGGCAGCGCGAGGGGAGAGCGGGAACTGGGTTCAAGTTCAACTGCAAATCCTCGTGATGAAGATAAAACAGCTGCAGAGAAATCCTGGAACTAAGCGAGGGCAAAGTTTAGTCAGAAACACAAATATTTCATGTGTTTTTACGTGACATGGAATAAAAAAACCAGAGGTCAGCCCAGATCTGGTTCTTTGCTTTCAGCTTTACAAACAGTTTAATTCAGTCCCAGAAGAAAACCGAAAATGTTTCCTGTGTTTTAAATGAAACTGAAAATAAAATGCACTTTTTGTTTGGTACAGTCCCTGATGTTTACCCAGATTTATTTTACAGATAACCTACAGTATTTATCTAAGTATTAAGTATTTCAGTTACTCAGAATGTTTCAAAAAGACGACACTTTATGTTTGAAAGGTGTTTGTTTCTGTGTGAATGGAGGATTGGCTCCTTTTTTGGTGTGTGGCACAAAAAAATAAACTTTTGCAAACTAATTAACTGCAAATGGTCATTTTTAAAGGTACCGACTAGAAGTGGGTGATAAGGACTTAAAAGTTTCATCACGATATTTTGTGATAGTATTGTCATAAAGTGTGACAGTAACTATTTATTACTTATTTTGTGGATAAATATATGGTTGTGACTGCATGAAGCAGCGTTCAGAGCATAACAAACATAAATACTGATTTTAAAACACTATAAGAAGTGACGCCAAAATATAAATTCATAATATGCTTCTGTAGTACACCAATCACATAAAAAGTATGATTTGTATCACTAAACTGTACATTGAATCATAATTTAAAATTTATTGATATTTGGGATTAATAAAGTATTTTAGAATTAGATTTTTTTTTTATTTCTTCAGTATATTTACTCATACTCTCATTGGACAAACTATGGAGTAAATATTAAAAATAACAATTTTGACAATATAGACAGTTTAGGTTTTTTTTAAGTTATTAGTTGGAATTCATTGTGACAATAACAAATCAAAATTCTTATCAATAAATGATAACACAATAAATGCTCAACCTTAGCAGACTACTGATCAAAATTAGCTAAAAATTAAAAAAAAATACTTGAGTTAGATTCAGATAACTTAACTAATTTACTCATTTTATCACTTATTAACTGAAAAAAAGGTTTTGAATTACTTTTTTAAATTTAAATACTAGAAAGCTTTAGGCAAAGGGAATTTTGATATTTCTGTTTGATAAAAACATTGTTGTTCACTTTCCTTAGAAACGATTCAGATGAATTTGTATCAAATGTTTATTCAGAAAAGTTCTTATTTATGTTGCAGCCAGATTGAAACAATTTGAGCCGTTTTATTTTAATTTCAGAGGTTTTTGTTGTTGTTTTTTCTACCGACTCTTTATGGGACAAAAACAAAACGTCTCATAACTATTTTACTGTTGATCACTTTTCCATGTAGTGACTGATATCTGGGTTTTGGTCCAGTTTGTTAAAGCTAGAAAGATATTATTGCCAATAGAAACAAGAAAGTACGATTTCCAGAGAAAAAGCGTGCGTACCATTTTAGTGCAAGGAGTAAAACTGTGGAACAATTTGAATGAGTTGAAAAAATGCTGTACAATAAGTCAATTCAAAACACTTCATAAGAAAATATAATACATTTTTATACACTTTTGAGTTCATAAAAAGGAAAAGATTTTGGTCTTATTGACTTAGAAATATAAACTAAGAAATCTTTTGTAAATGAATGATATTGTAATTAAAATCTAGCAAACAAAACTGTTCAGATAAGCATCTGAATAATTGTTTTATGCCTCTTCTGGCTATTAGTAAGAACATTTTACAATAAGTTGATTTAAGAAATAATACATAAAAGAGATATAACTTGATTTCTTTTTATTTTAAATGTCTGAAATCATCAGTATTTATAGTAAAACTGTCCACAGATCTAAACATTTTATTTAAATGAACATCCCTTCCAAACATAATGTGCAGTTAATAAAGAGCCTCAACATGTCCGAGGTCAAAAATTAAGTGCAACATAAAGAAATGTGACCCCAGGGCAGCTGGACAAAGGTCACATCTCCCTGCTCATGACCTCTCTCCAAAGACTGTGGTGAATGGAGGAGGGTTCTCTCTGTGACTCTCACTGATAGTCTTTTAAATCCACAAGTTGTTTGACCTTTGAACCCTTTGATTGTGGCTGTGCTTCCTGCCAGGCCACTGGGATTTCCCATTAAGACACCTGTGAAATCCTGCTGTTAGCTTTATGTGCCGACACACCCTCCTGATTTAACACGACTAATTTCTGCTAATATGGGGGAAGCACTGTGGCAGAAAGGATGAAAAAAGCTAAAAAAAATATATGAAAATCAGCAGGTGTTCATATGAAAACTATGTGGACAAAAGGCATGAGCCTGTTATCAATTTTCAGGTATTTTAAAAAGTTTCCACTAAAATTCATCTTCATAATGATCCTGTGATTTAAAGTGTGAGTGACTTTATTTCTCATCTTCAGTGTTGCTAGTTTTAGATGCTTTAGCCTACTTCATGTTGCTCAGCAGGTTCTATTTTAGTGATTTATTTTTTCCAATGCAAATCTTTACTTTGTGTGGCTAATAAAAGTGATGCTCAAAAGTTTGTTTGATCGCCGTTAATTTATGATATAAAAACAGCCATAATAATAAGCATCTAAATGTGACTAAAATCCACAAACAGAACCTGAAAGGTGAGAAATACTCTTTTATAAATATTTAGAGAAAGAGAAAAAAAAGAAGAAAAACAGAGAATGACAGAAGAAAAGAAAGAAACAAGATGAAACAAAAAGAAATAGAGAGAAAGAAAAAAAGTAAAAAAATAAAGTGGTAAAAGAAAAAAATCAAGCAAATAGAAGAGAAATAGAAAAGGGAAAGAGAAATCATTAAATAAAGCAAGAAAAGAGAAACAACGAAAAAAGAAAGAAAAAATGAGAAAGAGAAACAAAGCAAGAGCAAGAAAGATGGAAAAAATAAGGAGAGAAAGAAATAAACCCAGCATGAAAGGCAGAAAATAGCAAGAAAGAAAAAAGGAAGTGTAGAAGAAAGCCAAACAAGGTAATAGAAAAGAAAAACTGAGAAAAGGAAAAAACAAACTGAGAAAGAGGAATAATGAAATAAAGCAAAAAAGGAGAAAGAAACAAAGAAAGAACAAAGAGAAACAAAGCAAGAGCAAAAAAGATTGAAAAAACAACAGAAAGAAATAAACCAAGTAAAAAACAGAGAAAATATCAAGAAAGAATGAAAGAAAGAAGAAGAGAAAGATTTCTGCCGGAAATAAAAAAAAAAAAAACTTGACTCAGAAAATCTAAATTAATTGTAAATTTTTCAGTCTATTTTTTAAAATCATGTCAGCAGCTGAAGAACCAGAGAAAGAAAAACCCGTTTTCTTTCCTGGTGTTTCCTAACTTCTCCACAGGGACGAAGAGGTCATATCCTGATAAAGAGCCTGTTGACCTGCTGGTTTGCTGAGTTTAACCTCTCTGCCGTTTTTTTGATGGGAGGTCAGAGGTCAGGTCTCAGCTGGGAGCGGCATCCTCGGACAGCCAGACAGGAGGTCGGAGCGTGTCGCCGTCCCCAGTGGACCGTGGAGGTCTGCGATTAGGCGCGTGCTAACCAGGCTGACGCTGGAACAACAGACTCCATGTTTTTTGTGCTGCAGACGCTGCACGGGAAGCTGCTGCCTCAATATTCAGCACTGTCTGAAATTCAGACTAAAGTCATTCACCCTCCACTGAAAGCGTCTGGTGGCTCCTACTGAACATTTTCTGAATTATTCCCTCTCTCTCTCCCTGTCTCTCTCACACACACACACACACACACACACACACACACACCGCTCGATGGGAAAACAATGCGTCAGATTACGATAAATAACAGATCCATCCAGACTAAGACACAGGCACAAAACATGGTGAGAAATCAGCCATGAGTTTGTCATGGCATGGTGGAGGGTCTGACTGCTTAATTAGATGTATAAAAGGGCCGGGTCAGACGGATCAGACAGGCAGAGAAAGGCAGGCGCGATGAGGCCCTTCAGATCGTCTGCGTCACACTGAGGGTGTGTGAGCGTGTGTGTGTGTGTCTGGGCTGTGAGAACCTGTGAACATGTCTGCGTTCTGGCTGTGTGCAGGAATGTCTGCCTGTCTGGGACAGTTTTCTTTTTTAAACAAATTAAAAAAAAAAAAAAAGAAGAATCGTTGACACTCACTACCTGGAACATCTGAACGGGGTAAAAGCTTTTCACTGGGTGAAGATGATGCCAACTGGCGCAAGATTAGGACTGACAATATTAATCAGATTATTAAAGTGACCATCAACTAATTTAGTAATCAGTTAATCAATAACCATAGTATACAGACTCAAAAGAGCAACATAGTTAGAACAGTAATTAAGCCAAAACTGTACAAAAAAAAATCTATGATTTTGCATTTAAGATTAAAAAAAAAAAAAAAATTGTCATGCATTTTTAATGAAGCCAGTCTTCAGAGGTTGAAGGTGGCTTATAACGATGCAGTTTTGTTAAAAAAGCCAAGATGGACCGGTGCCGGTGAACTGTTAGTATCTGCTCGTTTCAGCTCTTTAATGGCTGCTTTAAGAAAGATTATGTATAAATTTATTTGCCATTTAAACAAGTCTAATAGTGGAATTTCTCTACTGTTGACTAACGTTAAATATAGTAAGACACTCATCTGTACTTTGGTATGACTGCCTCCTGAACGGTTAGGGGATTTTTATGTACTTTTTTATTCTCTTATTTTATTGATTGTTTCTCTTGTTCTTCTAAATGGGATTTGGACTTCGAGACTTCAATAAAATCTATCTTAACGTGCCATAGTTTTAGCTCTTTGTTTTGTAAGACAAAATTCTGCGCAGTTACTAATTAGTTAATCCAAAAATAATCAACACATCAGCACTACACTGTATTGATGCAACCAGAAATGGCTGAGGTTTTCACATGTTGATGGTGAAAACATTTCTAGCTGCAGATCCATCTATTACTACAAATCATCAAGCCTATGAATGCTATTGCATTTTAGGCAATTAAATTTTTATTTTCTTTTTTAAAAAAGTTAATTGGATTATTTGTTTATTTGTATTTTAAAATGTGTTTCTAATATTGTATAAAAAGGCTTAAAAATAAGCGAAATGTGCCAATTTTTATCCGATGAATAGTCAAACTAATCACTAGAATAACTAGTAATCATATGTCACAAAGAGAAAAACAAATCTACAGATGATGTGAAGTTGGTAGTAAGATTATTTAAACTATTTTTAGCTTTTATTTCAGTTTTGCTAAAACATAATGATTGATTAGCAGAACTGCGAGACAAATGAATACTTAGGTAATATTTAAATACTCACATATTCCATCACAGAAGAAAATGAACCAAAACAGGGAACTCGGGTCCACCTAAAAACCCGGGTCTCGGTTCGGTTGAAGTGAACTCTGGTGAGATTTGAATGCAAATGTGACCAGAAACCGCTCCAAAACCAGGAAGTGGACTACAGCACAGAGCATTCTGGGTAAATACAAGCAAAACAAACGCGTTAGCTGGAAAAATAGGTTGTTGCTTTTAGCCAAAAACAAAAGAGAAATCCTACAACCACTAAGACTTGACGCCACTCCATTTTTGTTTTCATTTCATGAAGAAGGAAGTTGTGCTCAGTGTTTTCATCAGATGTTTTTCTGTTGTTTCATTCAGTAGTACTTGGTGCAGCGCCACCACAGGCAAGGAGGGGAACTGTTTTTCCAAAGGGTTTGGATCATTTGATTCAGTGGAGTGTGAAAGTGAACCACATTAGCTGCAACCGGGCCTTAAGGTGAAGACACCCTTCATTACATCTTCTTCCAAATCTTTGCAGTACCCACTGCAGAGAGGACTTCCTCTGGACGTCTTTCTTCGTCCATAAAGCTCAGAAAACATCACATTTCAGAATTATGACCTTCTGTTTATGGGTCTGTCACACAGAATCCCAGTCAAATGTAGCAATAGTTATGTTTGTAACACAACAAGATGTAAGAATACTTTTGCAAATCACCATATATGTTAAAACCTGAGAACTGACAGAGGGGTTTCTTTCTTTTCAGAGCTGGTGCTTAAACAACACCGAGTGTGTCTGAAGAAGTCATTAACGATCAAAACAAGTCAGAATAACTTAAAATAATCACTTATTCTTACCCACTCAGAGATGCTTCTGAGCAGACATGTCCCAGTCTGGAGTCTGTGGGTGAGAACCGACCAGTAAGCCTCCGCCTCAGCTGCAGCTATTTGTTATCTGAGACACAGAGGAGAGGTCAGAGGTCAAATACAGGTGCTGGTCATAAAATTAGAATATTGTGATAAAGTTCATTATTTTCCATAATGTCATGATAAAAATTAAATTGTCATATATTTTAGATTCATTGCACACCAACTGAAATATTTCAGGTCTTTTATTGTTTTAATTTTGATGATTTTGGCAAACAGCTCATGAAAACCCAAAATCCCTGTCTCAAAAAATTAGAATATTATGAAAAGGTTCTCTGAACGAGCAATAAAAATAATCATCTGAATCAACAAAGTAACTCTAAACACCTGAAAAAGATTCCTGAGGCCTTTAAAAACTCCCAGCCTGGTTCGTTACTCAAAACCGCAATCATGGGTCAGACTGCTGACCTGACTGCTGTCCAGAAGGCCATCACTGACATCCTCAAGCAAGAGGGTGAGAAACAGAAAGAAATTTCTGAACGAATCGGCTGTTTGCAGAGTGTTATATCAAGGCACCTCAGTGGGAAGTCAGTAGGAAGGAAAAAGTGTGGCAGAAAACGCTGCACAACGAGAAGAGGTGACCGGACCCTGAGGAAGATTGTGGAGAAGGGCCGATTCCAGACCTTGGGGGAAGCAGTGGACTGAGTCTGGAGTAGAAACATCCAGAGCCACTGTGCACAGGCGTGTGCAGGAAATGGGCTACAGGTGCCGCATTCCCCAGGTCAAAGGTCAAGCCACTTTTGAACCAGAAACAGCGGCAGAAGCGCCTGACCTGGGCTACAGAGAAGCAGCACTTTGGACCACTGTTGTTCAGTGGTCCAAAGTACTTTTTTCGGATGAAAGCAAACTTTGCATGTCATTCGGAAATCAAAGTGCCAGACTCTGGAGGAAGACTGGGGAGAAGGAAATGCCAAAATGCCAGAAGTCCAGTGTCAAGTACCCACAGTCAGTGATGGTCTGGGTGCCATGTCAGCTGCTGGTGTTGGTCCACTGGGTTTTATCAAGGGCAGGATCAATGCAGCAGCTATCAGAAGATTTTGGAGCACTTCATGCTTCCATCTGCTGAAAAGCTTTATGGAGATGAAGATTTAATTTGGTCTGGAATCGGCCCTTCTCCACAATCTTCCTCAGGGTCCGGTCACCTCTTCTCGTTGTGCAGCGTTTTCTGCCACACTTTTTCCTTCCTACTGACTTCCCACTGAGGTGCCTTGATATAACACTCTGCAAACAGCCGATTCGTTCAGAAATTTCTTTCTGTTTCTCACCCTCTTGCTTGAGGATGTCAGTGATGGCCTTCTGGACAGCAGTCAGGTCAGCAGTCTGACCCATGATTGCGGTTTTGAGTAACGAACCAGGCTGGGAGTTTTTAAAGGCCTCAGGAATCTTTTTCAGGTGTTTAGAGTTACTTTGTTGATTCAGATGATTATTTTTATTGCTCGTTCAGAGAACCTTTTCATAATATTCTAATTTTTTGAGACAGGGATTTTGGGTTTTCATGAGCTGTTTGCCAAAATCATCAAAATTAAAACAATAAAAGACCTGAAATATTTCAGTTGGTGTGCAATGAATCTAAAATATATGACAATTTAATTTTTATCATGACATTATGGAAAATAATGAACTTTATCACAATATTCTAATTTTATGACCAGCACCTGTAAGTTCACAGGAACTCCATGCTTTCACATGTTAATGCATCGCAGCAGCACATTAAGAAAACACACACACTCGGTGGTGATTCTAACATGGTCAGAACAGAGTTTATTTAAATCAGCTTGACAGACACGTCTGCTTAACTGGTAGAAACAAATGACTTTCTGTCCTTGTTGCTCAAAATAGGCAGAAAATACGAACATGAATGAGATAAATGACGATGTTCCAGATGAATGACGGAGAAATGGCTCTAAAATGTACATTTTTACACATAATTTTCAATTTAACAATCCAAGCTTCACCTTTCAGTTTAAATCTACCTGATAAACAAGATTTTGATGTCACAATGCAGCTTTACTCATAGAACAATTTTACTCAATATCAACATTTAGAAGTAGTTTAATATCAAAATACATAAATAGGAAATAGTTTGGAGTTTGGAGAACAGAAATGCCTGAAATCCGAAAAGATCTTAATCGGATCTGGACCTCCAGTCCAGACTGCCCCCTGCTGGACATGTGTGGCTCCGCAGCTACAGGGGAGACGCATCCGAGCGCGGATTAAATCAGCAAAAAACTAAATGTTTCAAATGCTTTCATGCCAAAACTTACATTTGATTTGTTTTAAAATTATTAGATCAACACTCTTGTAGCAGCAGTTAAAAATAAAAATAAAAAAAAGCTAATTAAATAAAGAAAATTACCAGACTTTTTCTGAACGAGCTCAAGTTTAAAAATGTTTTTTCTTCAATAAAGAAAGACGCCAACATAAAATAAATTTCACTTTACAGGACAATACATGATGTTTCTATCTATTTATGTTTCTAACAATCTGTCCTGCTTTTAGAAACAGACATCAAGAGAGAAACCAGCATGTACACTTTACTTTTATCTGATTTTTCTTCTAAAAAATGTGAAATAATTCAATATACTACAGAAGAAGAAGTTTTCCATTATGACGCATTTAATGTACAGGAAAGGAATCAGATTTTTAAGTAGTTGACCTGCAGCTTGGCTGATTTTATAAAGTGGCAACAGAGTCTAAAAAGTACTAACCAGGATCTGTGAATTTAAAACAAAACATGTAATTAGGTACATAATTTAAATAGACCTTAGACATGGTTATTAGACAGTATTTTCACAAATGTCAGAGCAATTTTCTATACAAATTGAAGCTCAAGGTGTCAAAAAAGAATAATTATGAAATATGTAACCCTTAAAGGAACCTTATACAAGCAAAAGTCTACATTTCCCCCAATGAACTCGATGCTTTTCATCAAGTGTAAACCTCAGTTTATAGTTGTGTCAAAACTAGAGGAAGAGGGAGGCTGCAAATACTTACTACAAACACAAACACAAACACACACACACACACACACACACACACACACACACACACACACACACACACACACACACACACACAACAAAACACATTTTCCCTCCCAAAACTGGAATTCACAAATGAGAGAAGCAACAAAGGTTGTTTGTGTTCCAGTGGGCAGCAACGTGGGGGTGAAGGATTGTGGGTAACGCTGGTTGCTGAGGTTCCCAGCCAGCTTGGCACGCCTTTCCAACCTCTTCTAGGGCCTTTTGTTTCTGCCTTTTGCAGGCGGGTAGGAACTAGGTAGTTAGTTTTTACAACTAGTATTGGTAAATTCAGAGAATATCTTCTGTTCCCAACAAAGAACTTCAACCCTTAATCTATAAACAGGAAATTTGCCCTTAAATAGAACAACAGGATCTGATTTGATCTACTCCCATTAGAGAAACAAGGAAGTGGGGATTTATATTCATACTTATATTCCCAATGAAATGAAGTTATATTCACTTTACTAGAAATAGTCTATCAAGCATTTTAAAGAAAGGATTATGGTATTTATTACTGAAATCATTTGATGAATCAGAATTACTCTATCCTATCTTAAAGATTAAAATAAACAGCTCCAATGAAATACACATCTCTTATTTCTGAGTCCCAGTATCTCCAGCTCACACCACCAGTCATTTTCTGGCATTGACCGCTTCACACTTGGGGTGTGAGGAGGTGGACCCCCAATTAGTGAGCCACACGTCTGTAGAAAGAAAGCAAAGCCCTTAAAGACTAGCCACTATTCACTCCTCTGTGACCTTCTGACTCCAGGGTCATAGGTCTGAGTACACTCCACCAATCCCAACATCTGGAGGTAAGTTATGGAGGTAAGCTCTATGGCCTAAAGGACGGACACCAAACCTTTTCATTGGTTAAATGAGCCTGTTAAAGGCTTCACAAATGGAGTCCTGGTGTTCTTTTATTTCTTAAGCAAGTCCGATAAAAATGGACCTCTCTTTTATTTATTAAAGGAGGTCTGAGCCGAATCACACAACAACAAACCCTGGTGCATTTTAATGGGATTTTTATGAGCTAGACCAATACAAAGAGGAGAATAATTTAGAAATGGAGGCATGCCTTTTTGAACAAGGTCTTTACCAGTTTTTCCACATGTAGAGGCTAAAATATTTGCAATAAATTAAGATTAATCGAAATTCTATGCCACAGCGTCATTGCTCTTTCTGTAAAATACCATTTCATCAAACATGGCCCAACGCTGCCATCTGGTGGCAAAATCCGTCCATGCAACTCTTAAAAGAACATTTTTTATATCTAAATAAACTCGGAAATTATCGGAGCACATATAGCTAAATAGCACAAAATATAAGTACATCATTTTTCAGTAAACAAAACAATTTCTTTACTCATTTTAAAGGGTCATTTTATGCAAAATAAGCATGAAACCTGCTCCTGTTTACCTAGTGCATATGCGCATTTTCATGTTTTTACAAATCTTTAAAGTCACTTCTGATTTACACACACAACTAAAACTTACCTTTATCAATTTCTTTCTATCTTTCTTTTATATCCAACTTATTTTAAATTCTCATTGATGCGAAATTAAGTCGGTTGCTGGGAACAAATATGGCCGCCGAAAAGCTAGACCGTCGAGTCGCTAATTTGATAAAGATTCAAGCTAGCTTAAAGAGAGCGAAATTATTCCCCCGTTTTAATCCAGTTAAAAGCTACAAAACAGTATTAACTGTTAATTTGTCTTGTTAGAGAATATAAACAAAAAATTAACCTCCATTTTTTGTCACCTTCTCCCACTTGGAAAGTCAGAATTCCTGTAGCGCTTTCTTCGAGATCCAATATAGTCGCTCCTCACCTCAATCTTCTATTTACCTCGGAAGTTGAAACTCTAGGAATGACGTCACATCAGAGCTCGAAGAGGTTCGGATTCCAATATGGCGATGCCTAAATATTCATTATTTGTAGTACCACTTACAAAGATTGTTTTAAGTAAATCCCAGACATCAGGCATTGGTACCAGTTAGCACTTCATTAAACACTTTGGTTTTAGAGTGATTTATTCAGTACCTATCTTCTAAATTTGAACTGTAGGTAATTTTTTAAAGTCTTTTGTTTGTCAAAGATGCTCTGTTATCGTCAGTTGGAGCTAATTTGCTACAGAGACAGAGCAGCAATAGGGGTTGGACATGAAATAAAGTCAACACACAGTGAGAGTAAAATAGACTGATTTATTCTTGGCTCTGTTCTACAAAACTTTATTACAACATAAAGCCACCGAACAAAACTGTGTCTGATCTTAAAGTTTCCTGTTGGAAAAAAAATGTGGACGGTAATTTCAGCTGTGAAAACCAACATATACAACATTTCTTGGTATCTGATGACTCACTTAGAGGTGTCAGGATCTTTGATAAAGTAGGAACATGACACAATAAAAATCTAACTCTGCAAAAGTGTCTTAAAAGCTTAGCACCATTGTGTGAAAAGACCCTAAACATAGCAAAAACCACAACAAGAACAATTATTAGGAAATATTTAAAGATCAGGCCTAATTTGGGGGTAATTAAATTCCACATGATGAGTTTACAATATCCATAATCATGGATGCACATTCTTATCTGAAGCAAATTTGAATAATTTTCCATCATTTTTTGTTTTTGTGGTTCATTATTCAAGATAATTTACATTTTGTCATGGTACCGTAACCAAACTGTATTTTTAAGGTGTTAAAACTTGATGTCCCAGTACTGTGGTGTCTCTTTAGTGGCTTCAAATTCAGTTTCAGCTGCTGAAAAGTTGCTGTCGGTTTGCGACAACATGCCGAGGTGCTGCATAATTTCTCCACCTTCTGGATTAAATATGAACAAACAAATAATTAGACATGATTAACATGAATAACTGGGTGTAGTTATGGAATAAGCTACAGTCTCACCAGGGATGCAGAGGATTTGAGGTCTCTCCCATCGGCCTCCTGACAGACACCTGACCACAGGGTTCAGTCTCTGCTGGAAGCCCTCTGAGCAGCGATACCGCACAACTGCATTGGTCTCATATCTCACTCGCATTTTTCCAAATATGGACGCATTCCGGACTTTTGGTGGCGGGCCACAGGAGGCTGTTAAAAGAAGGAACAAATGGTGATGTAATGGCTTCTATCAACCAGTAGAGGGACCTACAATCTCAGGTTCAAATGATGTCTGCTCGGTCTGATATGCTGAACTTACAGGTGCCTTTCTTGCAGGTGTATGCCAGGTGGTAGTTGCAGGGTACATCACTCCAGCGGCCGTTATCGTGCCACACCATCACCACGCAGTCTTCTCCAGACAGGAAGTAGCTGTCAGGCTGCCCTCTGTACCAGTTCTCATACAGCTGCATTGATTTAGAGAATAAGTTTGAATTTGAAAAAAGGGGTATTTCTCTCATACATTTTAAATTTGAATTAATAATAGTTTTAAAAATTATTTAGTGGAGTTACAAAACTTTTGAAAATGTACCAAAAAATACAATTGATTGACTTTGTCGTAATTTTGTGTGATGTTTGTTTTTTTGTTTTTTTTTTGTAAAAGCCGTGTGTCTAACTTTTCTCACCAGTGGGTTTCCGTCAGACCAACGAAAATCGTCCTCAACCGTCTTATCGTTCAGACCAGTCCACTGGTATTCCTTGTAGTTACCTAGAAGAGTCATATTCCAGTTCAATCATAAAATAAAACACTCCCAGAAACCTTTAGAAAGTCTAAATTAAACTCTGACAGGAAAGAAAAGGTAAACTGGACATCGTGGTCCTACTGTTGATGTAGTCCTGCTCCTCTGGGGTCATGATGGACACCAGATGAGCTCCTTGCGTGCGGCAGTGCCTCTCTGCCACCTCCCAGCTCTGGCGCTGGCTGAAGTGTCGATAGCAGAAACCGTGAAATTTATCCCAGCCTGGTTCACATCGCTCCAAGTCTGAAGCACAGCAGGGAGTCAGGAAAGCACAACAAAGCAAGCTTAGATGACTCAGCAGGTTCTGCACTAAATGAATGCTTAGTTTTGTTCATTTTGTGATAATTAATGACTCAAGAGAAACTGTGCCCCGTTTACTTTTATTCCACATGCTACTTTGCATAAAATTAGAATAAAATTATGATAAACATTAAATTATTTTTATTTTCTGTTTTCATATTGCACTTTGCTGCTAGCAGAGCTGAATTTCCCCACAATAAAGAATATTTCTGTTCTTTTCCATCAGCCGTTTAGTAACCTCACTGACCTGATTTTGCTTTATCAGTCATGGACAACAACCACTACTCAAAGTGTCACTGTGTCTCCATATTTTCTCAAACAACTCAAAATCTTCATTCTTGGCATTTTATATGTTACAATGTGGATTTCTTTGCACTCTCTCCTGAGAGAAACTCTCTCCAATGAGAAACTTCTGCAACCTGAGTGCAAGCTAACCTAAATCTGCAGCTAAAGGATCCAGAAGAGTAACTTAAAAACCCATCTAGGATAGCGTACCTTTATTTACAGTTAATCGTGTAACTTATGACAGCTATGTATGTTGAAGTAGATTTAATACTGATTTTAATCAAAAGCTGCATCTGTAATGTATCAGTTAAAGGGGCTGTTGTGGTCATTTAGAGTTTTTTAGGTAGTTAGAATATAATGAAGCTAGTATTTAACCTAAATCTGCAATTAATGTTTGTATTTGGAATTGATGTGATTATTTTTGATAACTTTTAGACCCTCCAATTAATAATAATAATTTAAAAAAAACTAAGAACACACCAGAGGACGTGGCAGAGATGTTTTTAGATTTTCAAAATAAAATTTTTTGGTCATTTTCTGAACTTGTAAGATAAGATCAAGTTAACTTTGGTTTGCATCTAAGTTGTAAGAAATGTTTAGTTATTATTATAACATTTTATTTATTTTTTTAAATCAAGTCGGAAGTGCATTTAAGAAACAAACCACCTGTTTCCATCCACTGCCTTTTTTAGGGATACTTTTAATTGAGTCTTAAATTTTTCTTTGCATTTTTCCTGTAAAATATTAGTTTTGGGTGGAAAAAGTCCTACATTGACTGATCATGATCTAATTTTTGTTTTTTAAACAAGTGAGATAAACATTTGATACCTCTGTGTATAATCGGGTTGCATTTCTACTGTTATAATTACACAAAATGTCTTTTGTTATTCCGATTGTTCCTTAGCCTGACTATGAAACAGCTTAGAAAACTCTGTCATTGTTATAACCGTGTGACTTTAATATTGTTGTTTTTGTCAGAATAGACCAAGAAACCACCAATTCAAAAAAAAACAACAAAAAAAACATGTCACAGCCAAAACATTTAATAAAATCAACACAACACAGAAAGGATCCGACTAAATGTGTATGTTCTTCAAAACTGTGGAAAGCAACGACAGGCAGGAATCTCACCGCTCTGACAGAACCTTCCTCCATATGTCGGCAAACAGAGACATTTAATGTGTCCGTCCCGCTCAGTGCAGGTCCCTCCATTGAGACAGGGGTCGTCCAAACAGGCATCTGAAACACAAGAGAGGGGCTACTGCAGATCAATGTTGAAATAAAAACCACAGATCTGACCCCACGTGGGAAAATGATCAGTAATATTATTTAAGCACACACTAGTTTAAAGGTAGGAATCCATTGTTTTATACATTTAATATTAGTATAATTTCAAATGTAGGACACAGAATTAAAGACAAAATGTAAGCCAAGAGAGGACAGGGTGATCTTTTTGTCTTCTTAGATCCTTCCTTTGTCATCTTCGTTCCTTTTTGTTCTCCTAAATATTAACCCTTTAAAATATCTAATTTTGTTTGCACAAGGCGCAATAAGCAATTTTTGCTTCTCATAAAGACTCTGTTTTCAAAGGGTTTGCAGATAAATACAGAAGTTGTTTATTTTTTGGCAATCATGTTCAGTATTTTTATTAAAAGTATCCATAGTTTTTTTTGCTAAGGTCATGAAAAGTATGTTAGTCATAACTGATAACATTATTTCATACAAAGTGTTCACTCAAGCAAAATGTTACTGAAAGCTTCAGTGCACAAAACAGAAAAATATTTGCTTTGTCACATTGAGATGATAGCTTGCTTGTTTAAAGCCTTGAAAAGAAGAAAGAGAGCTCAAAGTCTGGATTTATTTTAAAATATATGAAAAGAAAGCAAAACATGATATATCTGTATAACCAGAAATCAAATATTTAACAACATAAGCTTTGTCTTGTCATTATGTTCACTTTCACATAAAGCTCCTTCCAGAAACATCTCTGCAGTGTATGTAAAAGGTAATAACTACTTTTCACGACACAAATGGGAATCATATGCTCTCCAGGCGTAACTGTTGTCAAAGCTGAGAAAAGGAATATAAATAAAGCGTGGGAAACCACAGAGACTCCTTTAAAGTCTAAAGGACCCCGTCCTCTCATTAAGATCGTTTTACTCATGTTTATGTTCACTAAAACATCAAAGTTTTACTAACTTGGCAAAGTTTATCTCAGTGGAGATGTTTTCACTTTTCTTCACCGAAAGGGGAGATGGTTGTTTATGCACCACTAAAATCTGAAAATCAAGGCTGCAATTGGTATATTACTAAACCAAGCACCAGTAATTGCGTGATTATTATTTTTATTTTAGCAAACGAAAATGGACAACTTCAGCCTTTAGAGGACAACAGAGACTTAAAATATATAAATCTGCGAAATGTCCATCTCCTTATACATGCATTGCTAACATATTTAAAACACTTTGTTTTCAGTGCAGTTACTTGAATAAAAGGAACAGTTGTAGTATAAACACAGACAAATAAAACAGAATAACAACAAAAAACAAGTGCTAAGGAAGAAAATCCTGTTGTAGCAATTACATAAAGTATATGGAGAACTATAACCAGAAATGTATTTTAGAAATGGCTCAATATGGCCACAAAATAACAAAAAAAACTAGTTTAAATAATTATGGCTATACAAAATGTGGCCAAAATTGATATTTCTACTTATTTGCCACGTATTTTTAATTTTCGCAGGGTATTTCAATATTTAAAAAATCCAAATTAAATATTGTTCTTAGATTTTTAGTGACAAATGCTTAATATTATGGTAAATGTGAAAATTTATTCATAAGAAATTAAAATATAATAGTTTTGACTGTTTCGTGTTTTTTATTATTGTCATGAGTATAAAATGTTTATACTTCTTTGTGGGATGAAATATTCACAAAAACTTTCTTTTTTGCATTGCTCTGTCAATAACTGAACACCAATTTCTGACTAAAATAATAATAATTTAACTTTAATCTATTACATTGAGTTCAGAATAAAAGGATCTTATTTTACTAACACAATAATAGCACTTCGATTAAATGGATTTCTGTCAAGCAAATTTTATACAAGCTTTTTTTTAAAAAAGTATTTTTTGTCTTTTTTTTGTCTTCAAAGAAATTAACATCTAATGCCTCAGGATGTAGAAACTGCCAACCATAAAACGACTATGTTTTTACTAGTGTAGACAGAAATAAAATACACTAGAATTACTTCTTAAAAACACAACACACATCCTTGAAAATCATGAATAAACAACAGGCAATATAATTGTGAAATATGAAAAGGGAACAGCTTAAAGATAATTAAAAACAAGGTGCTAAACACTAACAAGCAGTGGCAGTTCTTGCATGAATGGCAACTGTGCTTATCCCTCCTCCCGCCTCTTCCAAGCCAATCAAAATGCAAGAAAGTTTCAAAATGTTCTGAGTTTCTCCATTTGATATGCTCAAAACCTATAGAAAATCTGGAGCTTGTCCTTCCCCCTTCCTATTGCTGCCCTGGGCAACTGCCCACATGGCCAACCTCAAAAACCCCCACTGCTCACAACAAATTGTGAATAAACATGGGTTGTGCTTCTAAACCTTAACACAACGTGTGCTTATGTTATCTGGAGAGGCAATATCAGAGAACATTCCTGTCAAAAAACATTATTCCAGTTGCATTGGTCAGTGCTATCACATTCAAATTAATTTGTTACATTCCTAAATTAGGCTACATGCACACTGCAGCCTGAAGTGACCCAAATCAGTTTTTTCTTACCTTAATACAACTTGTATTTGATCTCCTCATGACCATCTGAACGTCAGAGATCCATATCCGATCTTTTCAAACGTGACCTGAATCTGAACGTCATCCACACTCAATAAACGTCACTATTCTACTTCCTAATATGCGCAAGCGGGAAGAAAAACAACAACCATGGCGGACGATAATGCAGGTTATGTTGTTAATGTGCTGGCTCCGATCGGACAACAAAATCGTAAGCTATGCTCCACCGTTAGCATCCACGTTTACTTCCGAAAACACTGAGCTCTTCCTCTTCTTTTTTTATGGCAGTTGGCAAAACACTGAGCAGGCTCACTATGTGTGATGATAATGCGCTCTCTACTGCGCATGCGGGACACTTTCAAGTAGTTTGCAGTTCACATTGGAGATCACACACAAGTCGCATATATGACCTGCAGTGTGAATGTAGCCTTAGTTTCAACATTTATGCAAAACACATTCTGATTTCAGGGGCTATTGCCACCATTCTTGTACTAAAACATTCATTCAAACGTATCTGTACTTCACAGAAGTCAGTCTTTGGATGAGTAGGAAATGTCATGCAAAAAAAGAAAAAATGTTGACAAAATGTCAACTGTCCCAGTGTGAGAAGCAGGAGAGCAGGGAGGAGTGTGGGAGTGTTTTAACAGGGTGAAGCGTTTAGGAGTCAGAAAGGTGTGAGGATCTGTTGAGACAGCAAGTGAAACAAACAGGGAGAGGGTTTTGATTTGGGGGGAGATTTTTGTTTTACAGAACATGGAGGAAGTTTGTCAGAAAATAAACCTGGGATTTTAGTGCATCAGTGTGCTGAGCAAGAAGAGGATGGTTAGGTTGATAAGAGTGGTTTTAGCATTACCTGAAAATGCCCCTGTACCACCTACAGCTGCCCTCTCTTTGGGCAAGTTATGCAGGGTGGGTGGCTGGGTGAGGCTAATATCAAGATCAACCACACCGTGATCCAATGGTGGCATGAAATGGTTCACCTTCTGGGTTTCTGTCGTCTTATGGAAAGTGTGAGGTCTAGTGGTTCTTGGGCTCCAGGTGCGCTGGGGCACATATGTTGGGGTAGAAATGGTAGGGGCAGAAGACATGGACTTGGTATTCATTGAGGGATCGGACACTGGCATGAAGGGGGGTTTCTGACTAATCTTTACACTATCCAGATGCTCCTGAGGTCCAGTTGTGGTAGTCAATAGACTCCACTTAGATGTTTGAGTATTCACAGGAAAGATTGTAAAGTCCTCAAGGGTTGGTGCAACATCAGTTTCCTCTTCGAAAACAAGGATTGGAGTAACTTTAAGTTCATCAGTCACAAAGGTTGGGGTTACTTTGGAGTCTTCTTCAGGGGCACCAGAGAGATTAGTAATTTCCTCTGAATTTTCAAACTTTAGGACATTGACTTCTTTCTCCTGGAGAGGGATTTGGGTAGCTTTACTTTCCTCATAAATCAAAGTGGGGTCAACTTGAGCTTCTTCCTTAACACTTGGTGTAAAACTAGCTTCTTCTTCAAGAACCAGAGTTGAGTCAAATTTAGCCTTTTCTTCAAAAGTTATGTTTGGGGTAACTGTGGATTCTTCATCAATGACAACTCCAAAGACTGGAGTTGGGTCAACATCAGCCTCTTCCTCAAGACCCAAAATTGGGGAACTTGAAGTTTCTCCTGTAATTTCTGGGTCAACTTTAGATTCTTCTTCAGCGGCAGGGGTTGATGCAGTTTTAGAGTCTTCTTCAAGAGCAGCTGTTGTGTCGACTTTATTTTCTCCAACAACCAATGTTGGGATAACTTTAGCTTCTTCTACTGGGACAACAGTTGGGTCAACATTGGCTTCTTCTTCAACAACCAGAGCTGGCACAACTTTATTTTCTTCAACAACCAATGTTGGGCTAACTTCAGCTTCTTCTACTGGGACAACAGTTGGGTCAACATGAGCTTCTTGTTCAGGTACCAAAGTCGGATGAACTTTAGCTTCTTCTGCAACAGTTGGGTCAACATGAGCTTCTTGTTCAGGTACCAAAGTCGGATGAACTTTAGCTTCTTCTGCAACAGTTGGGTCAACATGAGCTTCTTGTTCAGGTACCAAAGTCGGGTGAACTTTAGCTTCTTCTGCAACAGTTGGGTCAAAATGGGCTTCTTCTTCAACAACCAGAGCTGGCACAACTTTATTTTCTTCAACAACCGATGTTGGGCTAACTTCAGATTCTTCTATTGGGACAAAAGTTGGCTCAACATAAGCTTCTTCTTTAGGAACAAAAGTCAGGTGAACTTTAGATTCTTCTGCAACTGTTGGTTCAACATTAGTGTCCTCTTCAGCAACCAGAACTGGAGCTACTTTCATTTCTTCAAGGACCATAGTTGGGCTAACTTTAGTCTCTTCATCTAGGACAACAGTTGGGTCAACACGAGCTTCTTCTTCAGAAACCAGAGTTGTTATAACATTAGCTTCTTCTGCAACATTTGGATCAGCTTTAGTTTCTCCTTCAAAAACTGGGGTTGATGCAATTATAGTGTCTTCTTCAAGAGTAGCTGTTGGGGTTATGTTAACGTCTTCTCCAAGAGCAGTTGTTGGGGTTCCTTTAGGTTCTTCTTCAGCAACTAGAGTTGGGACAACTTTAATGTCTTCAAGACCCAATGTTGGGTTAACTTTAGCTTCTTCTACTAGGATAACAGCTGGTGTAACTTTGGTTTCTACTTCAAGAACAAATGTTGGGGCAATTTTTTCAGTGCTTTGGCTAGCATTAGCTTCTTCTTTAGGCACAGCAGTTGAGGAAAATTTAGCTTCTTCTTCAATTGAAGTCGACTTGTTCTCTTCCTTGCCAGGGGTTGGGAAAACTATAAAAGTTTTCTCAAAAGGCGATGCAACTTTAATACCTTCCTGAAAGATGGAAGTAACCGTTCCAAGTTCAGATCCACTTGCTTCTTCATAAGAGCTGCCTAATGTCTGATACTGTTCTGCTGCAAATTCAGATGGTGAATGAGAAACATTGAAGTCCTCTGGAGATTCAGTCATAGGTAAACTTACTCCAGAAACTACCTGTTCAGGAGCCTGAGTTGCATCAACCTCTTCTGTGTCTGAGCTTGTACTTCCTTCCTGTCTAGAAATAGTGAGTTCCCACAAGTCTGATGTCGTGGTGTGGATTTCAAAATCCAATTTGTCCACATGGCGTGACACAGAAGAGAGGGTTGGATCGGGAGCTTCCCTCTGAGGTGTGGTGCTAGCCACCGCAGAACCCACCGGTTTAGCGGTGAATCCAGCTGCAGAGGATTGAGACGAGGATGTGAAGGTGGCTGCTTCTGTTTCAAATTCTCTCTCTGAAAGAAAGGATAACATATTTTGGATTACAGGTGTGACAAAATGCTTAACTGATAAGAATTTGCTGAGATAACATTATCTGATATATATATCAGATGTGTAAAGCAAAAACATTGGAAATCTGGATAAAAGTCTTCAATAAAATTGTTTTTGTAAAAGTTTAAATTGATTTACACATTGTCATAATTTCAACTTTGCACCTAGTTTTCTAGCTCTCATTTAACCTTAAACAAATGCACCTACATTTCAAGCACATTTTGCCCAAGCAGTTTAGTCTTGCAAAATAAATTTTTTAAACACAGACCACTAAAAATATTTTCAGCTCAAGTCATGTAAAAATACCAGAAATAAATCAGAAAAGCTTCTCATAACTTAACACCTGGCACAAAAATCCAAAGTAAAATACAATTTGTGTGCATATATTTTTACATTAAGCATCTTGATCTTTGTTGGATATTGTTCAGAAAATTATTTAAAGTGGCTAAACATGAAATATAAACCAATAATTACACCATTTCCTGTAAATAAATAAACAAGAAGTGAATAAATAAATAAACAAATCAATTGAAAAAAATTCAATTCTGAATATAAATTTTTGTTTTAGATACTGGAGGAAACTTGTTTGAAAAAATCTGTATGACGTAAAGAAGAAAATGACAAGTACCTGTCTATCAAAAAACAAGAAATATTACATTTCCACAAACAACACTGCAAAAACCCAAAAAGTATTTTTGGTCTAGTTTCTAATGCACATAAATTGACCTGAAATAAGACAAAACTAACTTACAAATAACTCTTGAGCGAAATATAGGAGCTTGTTTTAAGTAAATAATTGATAATATTGATGAAAAAGTACTTGAGTCATTGGCATTTTATTCAACTTGTAAAATGGGAAAAATGTCTTGTTATAAGTGAAATAATCTGTCATGTTAAAACTGGTACTTTTTCATCAATATTAAAGCATTATTGACTTATCTTGCCGAGAAATTACTTGTAAGTTAGTTTTGTCTTATTTCACATTTTCACATATTTCACAAAAATCATTGGTAAGATTTTATGTTTTTGCAGTGATATCTGTAGTGTTTTTAATTTAGATAGAAAATACCAACCTCTTGAAAAATCTGCCTTAATCCAAATATCTAATGTGGTTTATGAAATACATTGAACATTAACATTTAGAGGTAATATGTTCTGATTCTAAACATTATCATCATTTAATTATACAATGACACATTTTCAGGTGATCGGCCTATGTAATGCACTTATTTTATGAAAGTAGTTTCCCTACCTTGGAAAATATCTCCGGATCCATCACTGGGAGTCCATATTGAGTAGGCCTCACTGGTTAGTTTAGTAGTTGGAGTTTCTTGTGTGGCTGGAGATCCTTTATCTTGGGACGCCTGAGTCGTGTCCATCTGTACAGGATCCTCTGTAGTTGCATCTTCCAACTTTACCTGAAGCAACGGACCAGCCGCCAAAGTTGTCCCCTCCCAAAACGCTTCCTCTACATCTACGTCTGTACGGTTGTTCTTGGTTTCGCTGTAATTGGTGTGAGATTTGTCCAAACTGGTCTCGTGAATTTCTTGGTACTGGATTGTCTGTTCAGTTGATTGTAGAGACTCAGTAGAGTTTGTGTCTGATGCTGTCTGGTTCTCCGTCTGCGGTTTGTATGTGCTTCTATCAAACTCCGATGTGTGAAAGGTGAAGCTCAGGTTCCGGTGTAAGTCTGTCCCGTTGTAATCACCAGGAGGAATCGTTGTGCTTTGTGTTGAATCAAAGGTGTTCGTTGTGCTGATTGTGCTGACAGCTGGCTCTGTAAGATGCTGGGAGTCGTAACGTTTTTCTGTGCTTTCATTTAGTGTTTTAACGAAGCCCGAAGCGTAAGCTGCAGTGGGGAAAGATTCTGCTCTATCTGAGGTGACCGTTTGGTTTCTATCGAGTGGATCTTCTGTAGTTAAAGACTCGGGCAACAGAGGTAAAGACTCCAGTTCGCTTTGTGCTTCTCGTTCCACTTGCTTCTCCAGTTGATTAAGATGAATTTCTTGTTCTCGTTCCATTAGAATAACAACATTTTCTTGTAAGTTTTCAGCTTCTGTGATCAGATGATCCACTGGAGACTCAGTAAAAGTTTCTCCGTGTCCTGCTGAGGACAGATAAGAAATTAAAAGTTTGCTTTCAGTGTAGAAACAACAACAAACAAGAATATTACAGTGTAACCAACTCCCCCAAAAATCTTAACTTACTAAATGGGTTGTTTAGGGTTATATCTTTATGTTTCTGTGCAAATTTGCTTATTTGAAAATTTATCTGTCTCAGATTAATCTCAAAATCTCAGTGTTTTGGAAAATATTTACTCTTTCTTTTTTGTTTCTATCTACAATGGTCGTAATACACCATCACTTTTCAGGTATTGGAATTTAATTTTTTTAAATCTGGACCAAAACTTTTCCTTGCAGTCAAGCAAAACAGTTATGGTGTCAGTCGTCACTTCATGATGTCCTGCTGGAGGAAATTACTGCATATATCTTTCATTTAAGGTTGCATTGCCGATATGTACTATATAAATAATTTTGTAACATTGTTTTTATGCTAGATGCATTATTTGACTGTAAAATGAGTCGTTTTGTTATAAAAATTACACATGATTTGCAGAGTTGTCCGAGATGGCGTCAGTTTCACTCTTTTGTATGTCAATAAACCTGCTGACAACAATCTTCGGTTTCCACAGTGGTGATAGTAACAGCTCAAGGGAGGTTAGTCACACTGTAAAGAACCACTTTGTAATATTTAAAGACACCCACCTTTGAAACAATAGACATCATGCAGGGCAGACGGCTCTGGGAAACCGGTCTGGTTGCTGAAGCGGTAGAGTGTTTTGACGCCTGCTTGTGGGCCACCACAGCGCTCTCTTGGGATTACGATGGGGTAGCGCACGCTGCCGTCAGACAGCCAGCCTGGACTGCAGCGGTCCAACCCTTCGCTCCACGCCGAGTACAGCTGTGCGGTTGTAGCCAGTTGTGCTCCCGCAGCTCCGCAATATGACTGGGCTTCGTCAAATGACAACTGCTGTGGGACGGGGTCATAGAAGACCTTTCCTAAAAACACAAAACATTGGTTTTGATTACTTGTACGGAACAGGTCGAGGTTATAGATTTTATTTCATGTCATTTTTAAGAATAGTGTGCTTAAACAAATAAGATTGGTGGAGGAGAGAAGAAGAAGGTTCTGATCTATAAAAACTATCAAGAACAATATCTGCAAGTCAACTACTTAAAATCAGGACTAAAATCGAGCAAAATCTTGTTAGAGAAATCAAGAGATTCACCACCTCTCGGTTGATCATAGATTCAGTTTTCGTGCCTTTTGTTGTTTTTTTTGTAAATGTTCAGCCCATTGCACATGGTAATTTTCAGATTATGTTCTTACATTAGTTAAACATAGCTTTAAAATGTGAATTATTCAGACTTAAACAGTCTCCTAAACCACTATTGTGTTCAAGGTTTCCCCCAGAAAACTTGCTGAGCCTGGTGGTTGGGTGGCAGAGCAGTCATTTATCCAGCAGCCCGTCGTGTTTTTCAGTTAAAAATTTTTAAAGTTGACATGAAATTAGAAAATATCACTTGATAATCATGCATTATTGAAAGATTAATACCTGAAAACCAACTATGAAAACATTTTAAACAGACTTAAATAAATAAGCAATGCTTAGCCTGGTGGGGGCAAAAGTAAAGCCTGGTGGCCCGCCAGGCTTATGATACACTGGGGGAAACCCTGGTGTAGTTACATAGCCTACATTTTCACAAAAATTGAGTATTAAATGGGATGTGTCTGAAGAAAACATTGTGTTCATATTTCCTTAATTAAATCTATGAAAAATACCAAAGAGCAGACATTTCTGAAGTAAAAAAAATAGTAGTGTCATGATCCCATAAATTCTGAGTTCGGTTTTATCTTAGTTCTGTGGTCTGAGTCTCGTATTTTAAGGTAATCTTCTGTTTTTGGCCTATACCTCTGTCTTCCTTGTGGGTCAATGATCTGTTTTTCTTAGCTCATTAGACTTATCCTATAACTCTCTTAGCTCCTAATCACTCTGATCCTGATTCCACTAATCACCTCCCCAAACATTTATAAGCCTGTCCGTTTTGCTTACTCCTTGTCAGATCCACCTGCTTCCAAGCCTCGTTTCTGTTGTTTCTCTCATGTTTCTTGATAATTTATGCTCTCTTGTTGTTTCCCTGATGTCATTCTAAAGTTATCTTATGAAATATCCTTTATTTTGAGACTTTTAGTCTTCTGTCTGCTTTTTGGTCTGACTCCATCTCATGGTGTTATGAACCAGAAGATTCGGGAACACCAGTGAAATTGTCCACAGTCTCTAAACTTCTAAATCTAGGTGTAAATTTTAAAAAGACCTTCTGAAAGTGTGAGGAAATTCATGTCAACCGTACATCAAAAGATTGCAACAGACAGTGAGAAAAAAGGTTTGTGTACTTTTTAGAAAGTTTATCTAAACATCTGATTTGAACTGTTTCTGTGTACACCACATCTAGTTTTACAATATTATAATTCGTACCATGAATTTGCTCTATGTAGCAATAGACGTCAAAGAGATCATCTGGATCCATCGTCCCATAGTTCCTCACTCCTGGCTGTCCGTCCATGTCTCCATAGCAACCTTCACGGGGCACTT
The DNA here is from genome assembly GCF_051168715.1 of Poecilia mexicana. NCBI lineage: Eukaryota > Metazoa > Chordata > Actinopteri > Cyprinodontiformes > Poeciliidae > Poecilia > Poecilia mexicana. Next base: position 16,826,054 of record NW_028263380.1, on the reverse strand, counting down.
GGATTGGATACCTGCGTCAGTGAAGAAAAATGCTTTCTAAAATTAAACTGACCTCTGAGCAACTGAGAAATTAATGCAGGTTTGACAAAATAAACAACAAATCCTACATTCATAAATATATCAAGGGATTGCAGAAGTAATTTGTGGATTTTGTGTAATTTCAGCATGAAATATAATAAAAGTTCAAAGATATTATGCTTCCTTAAACAGGCTAGGGCTGCAAAACATGTTCATTATATATTTTTTTTACACAAAGTAATTTTCCAATGAGATTTTAGTCTGTATTTTCCTCCAGAATGAGCTGCTGTAAGGTTTCTTATCACTTTAAATCCAGATAATCTGCTGCTGGCCACGCCCTCCAACTCAACGTTTACACTTGTACGTGAAAAAGGCTGAAAAAAGACACAATTATGCAACCGTGCATCTTTGAAAAGCAGAAGCAGAGCCTCCTGCACAACCAAATGAATGCAGCAAGTGGTTTCTGGATGGTAAGTCAACAACAAGACACTTTTCCAGCAGCCATTTTACAGCACGTACAGCTGTAAAACCAGCTGACCAAACGTGCTGGGGTTGCTAGGTAGCGGTGCCCATTGAATGTGAATCGGGAGGGTTTTGAAGCATTTTCCAGACACCAAAAAGCATTAACTGATTGCCAAAAGATGCCTGGGTTGATTTTAGAAGCAGTAGAAACCCAAATAGAAGGACAAAGATGTGCATTTTTTAAAGAGTGAAAAACTACCTGACAGATTGGTCCGCCAGCCAACCTGCGTCGCATTGCTCATATCCATCAAAATAAGCTGCAAGCAGCTGGTCGGGTGTGGCGACCTGAGCACCGATGCCTTCACAAGCCCTCTGGGCCTGCTGGAAGGAGAAGGAGTACCGACCCAAAGCATCTCGATAGTGGAACACCACACCTAAAAACATCACAACATATTTACACATTCAGAAATACACTGGACAGTCAGGTTGTGCAATTATTAACATGATAAAATCAAATATTTTACAGCTCTGACACATACAGAGCTGGGAAGAATACACAGAAATTGTACTCAAGTAACAATAGAACTACATATTTTTATTCAAGTAAAAGCAAAAAGTAGCTATCCAATTTTTTTTTTACTCTTAGATTTTTTGTACTCTCTCAGATACTCTTAGAGGATCTAAGAGAGTACTCTTAAAGTATTTGGTAAAAAGTATACTCAAGTACTGAGTAAGTGATCAAATTATTAATCATTTTATATTTTAAAATGATTAAAGGGACCAAAGGTAAAGTTAAGTGGAAATTTTTGTATTTTGAGTACGAAAATAACAACAATTCATATAAGTAACAAAAAATAACAAAATCAGGCAAAATTTTTTTTTTAGTTTCTCTCAATAAAAAACTTATGAAACTTTAAGAAAAACTTTAATTTTTGGTTAAAACATGTTTGTTTTTCATTCAGTGTGTAGAGAATCCAGAAATTTTACTCAAATAAGAGTAGTGATACTTCATAATAAAATTACTGAAGTAAAAATAAAAAGTACAGCGTAGTAAAAATACTCCTAAAAGTACATTTTCTCTCAATTAAATGTAATTGAGTAAATGGAACTATTTACTACCCAACTCTGGATACAGAATGATCAAATATCATTAAAAATTTCCACAAAGTTTCCCCCAGAAAAGTTGCTACGCCTGGTATTTGGGCACTCTGCAGTCATTCATCCAGCAGCCCGTCATGTTTTTGAGTTAAAAAATACCCAATAATCATGTGTTATTGAAAGATTGGAAGTTTAACACCTGAACACCAACTATAAAGTCTTAAAAAATGCAAACATTTTGAAAAGACTTAAATAAATAAGCAATGCTTAGCCTGGTGGGGGCCTGAGTTAGGCCTGGTGACCCGCCAGGCTTACAATACACTGGAGGAAAGTGTTGCACAGAAAAAAATATGGAATAAGCCTCAACATGCTGATGCTACCTTTGACTTTGACTTGTACGACTTTGCTGGCGTCCTCCAGTCCCTGCTGCACCTCGCAGCGATAGTGACCGGAGTCGCTGTGGCGCAGGTCGCCTAACCACAGAGACACATCTTCAGGGGAGGACGTGTAGTTCAGCAGCGCCACACGGTCGCGGTACGCTTCGTTGATCTTCACCCTTGAACTCCGCGCTACTAAGATCTGTGTCTCAATCCCACCGGACACAACTGTCCACTTCACCCGGGGGACGACAGACGGGGACGAGGAAGAGGAGGACGACAGAGACACAAAGCAAGGGATGGAGATGGAGCTGCCCAGAGGGACAAGAATTGGACCTGAATGGGGGATGTCCAGCTTCAGCTGCCGCACGTCATCTGATGGAAGCAAGAGAAAAAAGGACAAAACAACTCTGAAAACTTCCCCCCCAAAAATTTATTGACTTTTATGCCAAAAATAATATGGAGGGGAAAATAATACAAGAAAAGGGACAAATTAGTTACACTACAAGCACCACGGGACTGTTGTTTTATTCAGTTTGTCTACGCTAATGTGTGTCTATCCCTAACAAAAAACATAATAAAGTCAACAAAATCCAAGAGAGTAAAGTCATAAAAGTATAAGAATAAAGTCATAATATTTTGAGGATAAAGTTATAGTGATATGAGAATAAAGTTGTAGTGTTATGAAAATAAAGACAATATTTCTAGGATAAAATCTTAATAATATGAGAATAAAGTCATAATAGTTAGACAATAAACTCATAGTAATATGAGGATAAAATCGTAATAGTAACACAAGAATAAAAGTATAATGTTATGAGAATAAAGTCATAATATTACAAAGTTGTAGTAAACACATCAGCATCAAATTATAACAGGATACAGCTTGCTACTATCAATAATCTGATGCTAATGTGTAAACAGATTAATTATTTATAAGATAAATACTAAAGTAGCTTTACAACATTCTCCACATTCTTCATTTTATTTCAGCTATAAAATTGCTTTTTCTTGTTGGAGTTCTCATAATATGACTTTATTCTGGTAATATTATAACTATTCCTGCCATATTCCGACTTTATTTGCATATTATTACAACTATATTATTGTATTACTTGACTTCATTCTGGTAATATAATTATTTATTTTCTTAGCCTGGACGTAGCAACTCAATAGCACCATATTGTTGCTTGCACTGTATGTAAAGCGAATACTATTGTGATGTGACTTAATGTGATTGTACAAAAATTAGTGTAAAAAAGCTTAAATAAAATAAGGCTTTCCTCTAACATTCTGAAAACGGTAACATGTATTGATATTCAATCCTGCTTTCCTCTTATACCTCTTAATATTCACTGCAACCAACTGCATAATGAAGCAGCTAATATCACATAATGTGAAAGTTCACAGGGTTTTTAATTATTTTGTAAGGCGGGAAATGTGGACTCACCATGAGCTGATGGCGTTTGGATGGGGAAGGCCAGGGTGAGATGGGAAACTGCACAGATGACTGGAAGGATCTGGACATATCTGTAAAGATAAAACAATAATCACTCCAAATTACCACAATAAAAGAGCTGAAACAATTAATCATCGACATTGTGATTAACTGTCCATTAATTTAGAATACAGACTCAAAGATATGACATTTCCTGAAAGAATAACAACTTTAGAACAATAAATAGAAACATTTCGCATTTAAGATGAAAAATATTCTTCTAAATCTACTGGAGAATAACAAAGAAAATAGATTTTTGATGCTGGAAAGCATGCATATTGTTGGTTCAGCTAATTATGCTCGGTAACACTTTATTTGAAGGGGGTTGAATAAGACTGACATGACACTGTCATAAACACCTGTCATGAACATGAATAAGCCTTCATGAATATTTATGACTGTTGTCATAAACCGTCATTCGGTAAATTATGACACTTTTAATACAAAGTTGACATTATTCAAAATGTCTTTGTTATGACAACTTGACATTAACCAGGAAATCATTACTGTTATAAATTTGTTATAAAAGTATTACTGATTGCACTTTAAAAATTAGGTAACTTTATGTTATTAAAGGTAAAGTTTAAACAGTAATGATTTCCTGGTTAATGTCAAGTTGTCATAACAAAGACATTTTGAATAATGTCAACTTTGTATTAAAAGTGTCATAATTTACCGAATGACGCTTTATGACAACAGTCATAAATATTCATGAAGACTTATTCATGTTCATGACAGGTGTTTATGACATGTTTATGACAGTGTCATGTCAGTCTTATTCAACCCCCTTCAAATAAAGTGTTACCTTATGCTCCATTGATCTCAAATTGATCTATTCATAAATACCTGCACATGCATGTAAAATACTATTCATTTTGTGGTTTTACGTTATATCCTGCTGTTCATTTAACTATTATTGTTATTAATTGACTTCATTCCTTGACAAGATCAACTGGAGATCTATCTGATATAATTGCTTTTTCAGATTTATTCTGCTTTTGATTTATTTTGTTAACGTTAAATTTTTTTAATCTTAAATTTATGTTTAAAAATTATTTATAGACTATAGTAGAGTATATATAGACAGAGAATATAGATTAAAGTAGTGCTTTAGTTATTAAACAAAGACGATATAAATCTGTGTGCTTATATCTACTGAAATCTGTGAATGTTTTTTGTTGGTTTTATACAACATTTTCCACCTGAATAGCACATGAATCCAAGTAAACCTGGTTAGTTTTAACCAGCTGGTTTCAAGGAAAGAGTCCATGTGATTTGAACAAACTGTGGGGGCTTTTGTAAATTACAGGAGCCACGAAAGCAACTAAAAGCCCAACCATACGGCAGATTTTTCTGATTTTCAAAGGAAAATCGGTGCCGCAGGCCTCTGACCTCAAGCTATTTATCACCTCTGTGAGCTAATGACACAGCGTTTCAGCCGGGAGGCATCTGTCCAGCCCTCCATCACCAGGCCGGGTCTGTTATTAACCCAGCAGCCATGACGGGATGTCTGCAGTGACCTCATACAACCTCTGGAACAACTGGAAATGTTCCTGAATTGTGGAAAGACAGTGCTTCTGCACTATTTCTTTACCTAATCTATCTTTAGACTAGCTTAGGTCTTTCATATTCAACCAAAAGTCACATGTATAAAGAAGATGATTATGGGTCACCTGTTATGTCAAACTTTGTTTTATTTCAATCAATCAAATCAATCAATCAATTTTATCTATAAGGCACCCTTCATGTTAGAGGCAGCTCGCTGGAAACACATAATAAAAGGTGCTTTTGAACTGGGTGTGAACCATGCAGGGTCACAGTGTGCAGGTGTAAATACCAGAGTTGTGAAGTAAACTGAAACTGGTGGGATACTCCCTTTTGCTTCAATCATTTTAAGAGGGCTGGTATTTATTAAAAGCGATGTACTTTTATCTTTTCTTCACTTCACTGGACTAGCCAGTGGAGTCATTGCTATAATCTTTGCTTAATTTCTTGATAAAATAATAATCAAAATGCATTTTGATTCATTCTTGATTGACTCAGTGTTTCACCTTAGGTAAGACTTATTTATTTCCTTAACAAACCAGACCAAAAAAAAAACAAAACAAAAGACTTCTGACTTTAAAGGAAATGAGCACCTGGGAGGAATCAGGTTCAGTGACCAATGTGAGACTTATGGAGGAGAATAATGAACTTTCTGGAAGAGCATGTTGTATCTATGCAAGTTTTTCTGTGACTGAGGAATTTTTATTTTGAGCTATGTGATACAGCAGTGCCATGACATCACAGTGCCCTCAAAATTCTGAGGAAAAAACATCAGAATTCTGAGATTAATGTTGGAATTCTGAAAAAAGTCAGAATTTTAAGATTAAATTCAGAATTATGAGGAAAAAAGTCAAAGTTCTGAGATTAAAGACAAAGTTCTGAGAAAAAAAGTCTGAATTAAGAGATTAATGTTAAAATTCTGAGATTAAAGTCAGAAATATATTAAAATTAGAATTTTGAGAAAATTCAGTGAGAAATCTTTATTATTATCACTGACCCTAATCGTCCTCCGTGTATATAAACCTGTTCAGAGATAATTTTTTAAGCTTACGGTGGATTTATCCTTAGAAATCTTCCTTTACCGAGATAAACCCCCAATGTGGAGTGACAGGTTCTGAAAATCAGGGACAGAGATGTTTAGATCTTGTGGCGACTCTCTCAGCTTTGAAAACTTTAGTTTCTTGGATGAAGTCTGATAATTAATTGAGCGCTCCTAAAAAATCTTGTGAAAGCTGCCCAAACGTCTAAATACTCTTGCTCCACTTCTGCCAGCAGCTCTCCCTGCCCAAGCAACTCAATAAGGCCTGGCAGGCAATCAAACCTTGAAGTTAAGTCCAGTGAGATCATAGTTTCTCTCAGAGGGTTCATTTGCAGTATCAATGAATATTTTAGCTGCCACATATACTTCCTCAAAGTCTTTAGGACTTACCAAGGTCGCTAAATACATTCTGGTGAGTTCATGCCTTTAATAGTTACATGCTCCCTCCATACAACCATTTATCCAGCCGTCAAAAGTTTAAACTAAAATCATGGAAGTATTCTGGTAATAATGATAAATGCACTATAGGTGTGACAGAAACTGAAACCTGGTCAGAGCATTTTGTCTGCCACCCGACATAACAGCAAATAAATCCTAACTACTAGATTGCTTTTCACCTATTAATAATAAAGGGGATCTGTAATGAAAATTTCATTTTTTAAAATTCGATTTGAGCCTAAACTGATTCTAAAAACAGGGTAAAAGCTTTAAAAAAAACACCCAGATATTTTTTTGGAAATAAGTTAAGTGTTTTTGGTATACAGAAAATGCCAAGTCACATTTGGGTTAGGGGTTACCCTGTTACCTAGCAACTCCTGGGAAGTCCAGCCCGTCACCTAGCAACCCAAGCTGCTGTTTTGGATTTAAAGTGACAAGACGCCCTAAAACAGCTCATTCTGAAATGATCTTAAAATAGGCATAACTGAGCAGACTAAAACCTCATTATCCGATTTCTTTGCCTTAATGTGACATGTATCTAATCTTTTCATGACAGTCTGAACAACACAGGTTGGATTTTTAATTTTTTTTTAATGCGACCCAGGCCACTTGGATATCCGATACGTATCCGATTCAAATGTGACCTGACGTTCAGGTCGCATTCATCCGAACTGAACGTCATTGATACTCGACAAATGTCACTACTCTGTGTCCTGAAACGCGCAAGCGGGAAGAAAAACATCAACCATGGCGGACGATAAGGAGGATTAAGTTGTTAAAGAGCTGGTTCCTGTCGGACAATAACTTCAAAATGTGTAAGCTATGCTCCACCGTTAGCATCCATGTCTACTTCCGCAAACATTGAGCACGCTCTCTGTGTGTGACGTTATTGCGCCTTCTACTGCACATGCGGAACACTTTCAGGTTGTTTGCAGTTCACACTGGAGTCGCATATATTTAGAAATGTGAACGGCCACGCCCAAAAAAAATCTGATTTGACAAAAAATTGGAATTGGGTCAGTGTGAATGTAGCCTAAGAATAATTTTCTGCAAAAAAAAAAAAAATAATAATAATAATAAAGATGTTTTGTGTATTGCCCAAAAACCTATTCTAACCTTATCAAGGAAGCATAAAAGTCACCTTTAACAGAAACTATTGCAGAGGCAGAGCAACAACAAAACAAACCAATATGTTAGTAAAGCTATAATACAATAAGTATTATTTAAAAAATGGAAATAAAAAGGGTACCCAGACAGGCCTATCTGATTAAAAATGTCCAAAACTAAAAAGTGGATGTTGGAGTCAAAACCCAAGAGTACATGTTATATTAATAAAGTTATAACCTCTGGACTGCAAAAGGCTTAATAAATTTAGACTTTCTGCATTTATGTGAAACAGTTTCTTTGAAATGAGACGGCACAAATAGACCTCATTGACTTTTGTCAAATGAAATGGCCTTCTCTTATGGCAGTATAATTGCCGTCTGTTTTCCTGGCAGCTGGCTGGACTCTACAAGGCTGGTATCACTATTAGTATTCTTGACAAGAAAACGTCTCATAAAAGAGCAAGCATGGAGCCAAGGGGACAGCTGCACACTGTGCTTTCACCTCATACCAACTCCCTCACAAAAGGCTGCATGGAAAATTAAAGGACAGGCCACTGGCACACTCGCGCACTGTTTCTCTTTTCTTTTTCTCGCTCTTTTCATGGCTGGAAAGGGAAGTTTTCAGCACTTAGGATCGCTGTACACTGGGCTTTGTAGAAGAGAAACAGTAGCATTAAGACCCCGGACACTGATTCAAACGCTCACACTGTTAGGCCCAAATGACAGTTTGTGAATCGAGTTGATGGGTGAGGAGAATAATTGCGGTTGCTGGGTGTTGTGCCATCTTTATATCGCTTTGCCACTGAAGGCTTGCAGCTCCTCTTGTTTAAACGACACTGAAGAAAAGTCAAGCTGAAATCAATGCCACCCACTGCATTTAGGGGTCTACAAACTGCAGCCAATGTGTTATCCTGTCGACACAGAGTAGCTCCAGACTATTAACGTCATTATAGCTAACTAAAACTAGCAAAAACTGAAACTGAGAAAACATTTTTGTTAACTGAAATAAATGAAAACGGTGATTAATGGGGAAAACCTATAACTAACAAGGACTGTATTGTAAATTAGCTAAAACATACAGAAATTATAGAAATATTATCCATCGTTTTTGTGTTTATGAATCTATTTATTCGCTTTTTAAACTGATGTGAAATTGATTTTTTTTTTTCTCTCCCACACAAACAGTTTACGTTTGTGTAGGAACGTAAACTGTTGCGGGCTAACACTTATGCTAGCCGGCAAAATGGCGACGGCAAAAGTTGGTAGAAAACACCAACCAATTGTTGTTTCTTGTCCAACAATAATTCAATACATTTTCTGAAAACAATACCTTCTATTAAATATTCCTTACCCAATCAATGTATGCATAATCACAATAAAATACTTTAATCCTTTTGAATTCTGCACCTAAATATGAAAAAAATGAGAAAACAAAAACTACTACTACAACAAATAAAAAGTAAACTGAAACTAAACAATATTAAACTAATAATAGCTAATAAAAGCTAGCAAACACACTAAAATTTCATAAAATCTAACTGAATTAGACAAATAAAAAGTCACAACAAAGTAACCCTGCTTTCGTCATTGAAACATGAAAATATGTTAGCCTAAGGATTGCTTTAGAATATATTCAGTAGATCAAGAAACATAAGGAGCGTGGTTACACCATTTTTGCAAATGTTGCACTGTAAATAAATTCCCCCTGCGTCTCGTGGGTGGTCTCTGCAGAGTTTTACATCACTGTCAATACAGGGAGACCTCGTCCCCGGTTCCAAGCAACAAGCCAGAAAATGACTCGTGATCCCAATTCAGCCAGGTCAAACACGTCTGTTTGACGGATGTGCAGCGAGCTCGGAGGAGTGCTGAGCTGGAACAACACACGTCTTCTCTAGAGCACACTAATTGAGCTTTTACGAGGTGTAAATGTGGCGCTCTAGCTTTCTTACTCTACGAGTACGCTCAATCTACCCCAGATTTTTTTATTTTAGTGTGGTTGAACTACAATTACATGCAGGATAAAGTAGAGATTCTCATGCAAAACACCAATAAAACCTAATGTAACATCCCGCACACAAAAAGTTGATTTAAACAGAAAACTGAATTCTCTCTAAAACACATTTTTCTGCTGACTTTGTGGGTTTTTTGTTGTAAGAAACACACTATAGGTTATCTAAAATAAACTTCTTGCATTTGTTTAAAAAGTTCCAACATGTTAATTTTTTTGTTGATTTATCATTTCAATCACTTAAATAAGAGATTTTCAGCATGTATTTGTTATTCTGAAATGTTCTATTCTAATTGTTAGAGTTAACTTATTTGTAATCACTGTGTGTAAAACAATATTAACAATTTACCAGCTGATTTGTGTGGTTACATTTTGCAAGCTTTATGGAGTTTCATATAAATTCTGATTTATTCACACAGTTGTCAACTGGAAAACACTTTGTAAGCTTTATGGAATGTCATGGGAACTTTGGTTTTGATTAATATAATCAAAAAGATTATATTATCTGTTGTCAGCTCTTAGAGCTGACAACAGAGCACTGCTGTGCCTTCAAGGTCTTTTACTATCAGTTTTGTTGCAATTAGCTACATGCCAGAAGCAACACACACATTCCAACGACTTGACTTGTGCAGATGCTGGCCTGCCCACAGCATTAGCATATGGCCGTGTGCCTGAGTCCAGCCTATTATCTTAAGAAGATAAATATTTAATACTCTAACTACTTTGCTCTATCTGTGGTGTTCACATCGCATAAAGGGCCCAGCGCTGTAAAACTTTATATGTGGTCACAAATAAATTAGACTTTGGCTTGTGGAAACTAAAACTGACTCCAGCTATTTCCCTTGGGTTACCGAAAAAAGAACTGGGTGATAGGAAAAGCTAACAGGTTAACAGCTATAATAACCTAGTAGTTTTAGTCCCTAAATTCAAACACAGACAAAAAAAACAAATGTCCTGCCAAAAGATCTATGAAACAGAGTAACATAAGTATTGAAAAAGCCCAAACCAATTTTAAATTGTTTGTTTAAAAAGAAGCTTTGGTACTTGATAGAAAAACGAAACAGCCATAGATGAAGATAGACAAGATACAACAGCTAGCTGACCATTAGCAGCAACTATGCTAACATTGCCATGGGCAAGATTAGGCTACATAAACAATACCACTTCATTGCTTTAAAATCATTTGTGTGGCACCATTTAGACAGTGACGGAGTGGAAGGCAACATATAAGTTTCATCAGCACTATGAGAGTAGAGCTGCTCGTAAACCATTAGCTGCTAGCTACGTAAGCTAACGAAAACAGATCGAACTAGCTAACACCAGTGTAGAAAAATTAAAGAAGCCACTACAACTCTTCATAATTTGTCATCCAGTCTTTTAATACTCATTGATAATGTTGACATTACCCTGAAATTTAAGATTCAATACCGACATTAGGTAAGATACTCAATACTCGATATTAATACTGCAAGGTTTATTTTAAATCAGAAGGTTCTTTAAATAAAAAAATATTAAAGCTGGAATAATATGATACATTTTGTGTCTTTATTAGTTAACATCCAATAATCAGCAGGAAATTCAATAGCCACTTATTAATTAAAAGTTATTAAAAACAAACAAGTAATTTAACTAAGTTTATAACTCATGAATTAACTTTGTTTGTTGACACTAAAATTTGTAGCATGTATACCGTTTTCTTTAACGTTACTTATTTTTTCATTAGGCCTGAACAAAGTGGAGGAGTAATGGAGTGGTGAGGTTTGTGGTTAATTTTGCACTTTCTTTGTTGTAGTTTTCATTTTCTCATCGCTGATAAACGTCTTTTGTTATGCCGACCATTAGCGTCAAGTCATACTGTTAGGAAGGCAAAGTCGGAATAGTGTTAGCAGCAATATTTAAACAGATGGCCATCCAGCATCTTTAACAATTTGCTGCTCTATGTAAAGGAGCTTTATTAACCTTTTAAGCATCAGGGAGTCGGGCTTAAAGGGTTTTATGAAGTTTGAAAAGCTAATATGTTTTCTAGGAATCACCAGCTTGCATAAGGGCCGATAGACATCTTCCAGCTTTCTTTTTTCACTCCCTAAAAGGCAAATTGCATCCAAACAACACTTTTCCTGCAAATTATTGAGTAAAATCGCAAAGGTTTTCCTCCAGAAACTTTCAAGCTTCACCCTTTTGATTCTCAGCCATCAGGTATGTTGATGTAACAGAGAGAAAGGGATAATGTCTGCAGCAATGCTGTGCAAAGTTGTGTGCCAAACAAGGAGATAAAAACGGCACAACTTAAACTGATTAAAAATATATATCTTTAATATATCAACATACCAATTAATTTGACAACTTCATTGGTTTTTGGGTATTACGACAGATTTCTGTTTAAGTCTAAGTTTTATGTTTGTGTATTATGGCAGGCTCTATCGACTACATGCAAAACAATTACTCTTAACATCCAAGTATCCAACAAACTAACTGTCTCCACAAAAGACTGGGCAGAGATGTTTTTAGAGTAAAATAAGACATTCAGTAGGACGATTTGGGTTTTAAGATAGCTTAAAAAGGTTGGAAAATTACATGTCATTTGACGTGCCTGAAATGACCATAGTCTCTAAATGAAGTTAATTATCTGTGAGAGAAGTTAGAGTATTAACTTGACACCATAATACAGTCTTTTTTCCTCTTCCGCTTGCACATCTCCAAGAAAAACCACCAGGATGTCTCCCCACAACATCTCTGTGCCAGAAAGCCACCCACTATGATTCACCATCCAGTGGGTCTGGAAAAGCCTCAAACTGTTTCCACTTATTTTCACTGCAGTACCTGGTCATTTTGAGAGGAATGTTTTTCTGTTTGTAAAACCACTAACTAACTCTGAACTATAACTCTATCAGGTATCTTATGTCCTCTGTATGCCAGTGTTCTTAATTTTCAAAGGCTTCATAAAAAAGACTGAATAGAAAATAAGAAAAACAACAACAAAAGCTTCAGCATGTCTATTGATTACAACCACTTTAAAGCATTACAAGAAAGCCTGTCTTCTTGAAAGCAAAATACTTTAAAAATAGAAAAGTTCATCATGAGTGAATTTTACTGTGTTTGAACACCTGATAATCCAGTAGACTTGGTTCAGCTGGGGACCAAAATCGCAACATTTGCTACATTTTCAGCTGGTGTTGTTCACTTTCACACTGGACTGTGTCAAATGAACCAAACTAATAAAAAAAAAACCTGTTCACCTCCTTGCCTGTGGTGGCGCTGCTCCACGAACCACTGAAGGAAACGACACAAAAACCAATGAAGAAGACCAGCTCAACTTCCTGCTTCACAAAATGTAAACAAAAACGGAGTAGCGTCAGATTTTAACGGTTGTAGGACTTTTCTTTTGTCTCTGGTGAAAAACGTTGAGCCGTTTCTCCCAGTAGCGGGAGCCAGACCCCCCTCCCGTTTGTGGAGCGGGGTCTGGCTCCACAAACACCAGACCCCGCATTTACTTTGGTTGTATTTACCCACAATGCTCTGCCATGTGGTTCGGATTGCATTCACATTCAAACCGCACCATCATTCACTTCAACCGAACCGATAACTTGGGTTTTGGGCAGACCATAGTTTTCTTTTCTGGTCCGCATCAGAGTCCAATTGCGCATTCACACCTCCACAAACAAACCTGACTTTCTGGACAAACGAACTAGAGTTTAGTTAAAGGGATTAAAGCAACCAGTTGTAAAAATAGGTCTGTTCAGTTAACATTACCAAGTATTATCTAATACAAACCATTAGATAATACAGGATGATTACAGTGTGTTTTTCTGTCAAAGGTACAAGAAGAAAACTAAAAATGGATGGATGAGAAAAGGGATGGTAGTGATGGTCAGATTGATGCCTTTAAAAACTAGCAGGGACTCATTTTAAATCCCATACTGAGGTTCAAAGTCAAATTTAGAGGATTTTCCCAACGAAACACTTTTGAAACTTGCAGTTGTTTGACATTTTTTGAAGTAGTTTAATAAAAAATGAGTACTGTAAGCTGATTCACCATTACAAGCAAAGAGAGAACATTATGTCTGAATCTTCACGTCTTTACCTCTCAAACTCCAGAATCCATTGAAGCATTATGTAAAAAGAAGTTACTAAAAGGCGGCTACATGACTGAGTGTGACCGCTGGCTCTCTGTGTGTCCATTACTTAAATTTACCTGCGCCTCAAGGTGAACTGCAGAAAGTCAGGTAACATTTAGGGAAAGCACTCAAAACTAAAAGCAGCATCCTGGATCTCCAGGGTACATAAAAACCTGCGGTCTATGAATATACAATATATGTTTTGCTTTTATCTAGACAAAAATGCTGATTAGAAACTGTTTAATGCAAATTTCCACAGCTACAGAACTGGGCAAAAATAATAATTTTCCCCTCATTTGTTTATATTTTGCAGGCAATAAGTCAAGATTTCTTCTTCTTATTTTTTGGATGGCTTGTATTGGCTTTCTAAATATCCAGAACCTGGCTACTTTCAGATGAATCTTATCCACACCACTCTGACCTTCCACACTAGACTTAAAAACTTTTCTTCTGGTTAAAGCCTCTGGATTATTTTGAACTTCTTCTTCTGCTAAGGGCAGCTGAAGAACATAAAGTTCCTGCGCTTTTCTCCTATTCTCTTGCCATTCTTACATTTTTGTACTCTCTTTGCTTTTCCTTCACATTAAAAGTCCTGCCAGCCCGAGGCTTTTTGAATCACTCTTCTCTGTACAGAACCAATGGGAATGCTCTTACTGCCATCAGTGATCAGTTCTCTTTGGGGTTTTCATTTGCATTTCATTATCTGCCTCCTTTCTGTCTTCTTAACCCAACTTGTCACAGTAGATGGTGATCATATTGAGTCTGGATGTATCGAAACCACCAAACTAGATGGTTTTGATTCAGGTTGGATCATGAAGCATGGGGCGGTATAAGTTCTGAACTGGAGCAATGTAGAATAAAGTGATCTGAATTTAAATGGGAAAAAGATATGACAGTATACGTGACGTCCTTTTCTTGTATTTCAACATCTGTTCTTAAATTAAGGCTGCAGAGCGTTGATTGACAGATATTTGTGTTTCAGCTTTTTAAAATCTCACTTCCTCTTTGTTTCAGGCAAGTTTTTCTCTCCATCATTTGTTTTGAGGATTTTACACATGCAATTAAATGTTGCTGCACTGGTTGCTACACTATTGTTCAGTGCTTTATTTTTATTGTTAATTTAATAAATATCTTTAATTTTGTCATGTCTGTGGAGCCAGTTTGTGGCAGTGTAAGATATGTTTAAGTGTTGTGTCTAAACATAATAACTTTAATTTATTTCATTTGGTAGATGCCACAAGGACATAGTAGGTTCTGATTTCTTTAGTTAAATCTATTACACATAGATTAGTTTGATATACATTTTGTACCAATATGGTGGTTCCCAAAGAAGAGAGTGGTGAACAACTGGAAGATGATTATCTCTACTGTGTCGGCCGCAGTGTGATATGACAAAATAGGGACACCTCATTAAATATTCAGTTCTTGATTACGAAATGTCTGGAAAGGTGATACGCTTCTTGTAGCCATCTGACAGTCTCTGACATCAGAAGAAAGAAAGTTCACCATTCTGCTCACTTTCAGTTGTGAGATTTTTGAGCACAGCATCTCCATGGGGTTTATTAATTTTTAGCTTGCCTTTGGTGGATTTACTGGTTTGTTTTGGGCCACTGCTGTGTTGCAGGGTCCAGTTTCAGACCCATGACTTCAGATTTTTCTCCAACATCCTCTAATGTGTGGTTGAAATCATGATGAATCAGACGATGCAACAGCAAAGCATCCACAGACTATGACACGCCCACCTTCATGCTCCACCTTCATGTAAGCCTGTCTCAGTAAATCAACTAATCACATGATAAATTAAGACGAGCTTGATCATTTCCATATGCATGATTGTTTTCCTTGTTTTTCTGTCTTGTCCAGCTAAAGACTGAATAAGAAAAGTTTTAAATCTGGTGCCTTGGTCTCAACAACTTATTTTCTTTGAGGACAATTGTTTACAAAGACTTCAGTATCCAATTTAGTTGTTGTTTTGGTTGTTTTGTTTATTTATTTTGGATATTTAAAATGTCTTCCAGGTCCAGAGTTAAATGCTCATTAGAAATTAAAGTTTATTGATCTTTGAGAGAGTGGACTTACGTTATATTATTTGAAAATGGTCTCAAAACAACAATATTACTATTTATGCATATGGTTTCATTAATAATACAGCATAAAACTAATTTATCTATTCCAGGATTATCTTCAGCAAACTTCTGTATGTCCTTAATGGGAGCAAAGATCTTTTCTTTGCACATTGCCAATGAAAGTTTTTTAAGATTGTACAGGCATCTACTTTCATATCAAAAAAACTAAATGTAAGGCTGTCCCAATTCACTTTTTACATGTTTTTCTTTATCCAGAAGTTTAAAACAATTAAATTGTTTTATTTATGTTTCTTGGATTAGTCAATATTGTTAAAACTGAAGTTAAAAAATCCATATTTCCAAATATTTTAGAAAATCACACGCACAGGTTTACCTCTGTTACTCTATCACTTGATCTTATGAAAAAAAACATTTGTAAATTAATTGGCAATAATCTCTTTCTAGCTTTAAGCACGACTAATTGCATTTTTAAATTAACCAAGTCCCTCATGGTAATCTTAATTTCTTGGACTGGAACTTAATGTAATCGACTCTGAAGAAATATAATGCCAAAGCAACCAAAGTCCAAGAAAAAACTTTAAAATCTCCATTAAAACACTAAAAGCCTGTTAGGACTGAAGCAAAGTTTAAAGAAATGATGGGACGGCTTAAAACTTTTGCACAATAATGCACCTCACACTTAGGTGCAGCTGCAATGAACTTCTCTCCGTAACAACGCAAAGCGCAAAAAAAGACGGCATGAAATCAAATGGCGACTTATTAAGATATGAAGCGAATGAAAAGCCTACCTGGTTGGTGTCAGCAGCATTTCAGCTGGAGCAGGACGGCCTGACTGCTGGGTACAAGTATGTTCCGTCAGCTCCTCTCTGCGTGCTGCAGTGCGTCTGTCCGGGCAGGGGGGGAAGCGGCTGGATGCTCTGCACAGGTAGATAGATACAAGCTGGAGCTGCAGCCGTGCACCGACAGGCTCGGAGGCTCGGGGAGAAAGGAGGGAGATGGAGAAAGTGACGCCACAAATGAAACCGTGAACTGCCCACTCCCTCCCCATCCAGCAGCCGGGATGGAGGTGACGCAGGGCGGCCAGGAGGGGGTGTGGGCGCTGGGAGGAAGGGCATCCACATAAACTGATGCAGAAGAGTGAAATGTTCAGGACGTTATCCAAAGATGTATGTCAGATTAGAGAAAGGATGAACCAGAACCAGGACAAGTCGAGTCAGCATCGACTGCTGCTGCAGGTAAACTGATAATGCAGCATCAGTCACCTGCGCAGAACAAATAGGAGTCTGTTCAGAGATGAAACACAAAAAATAAGACACACACACACACACACACACACACACACACACACACACACACACACACACACACACACACACACACACACAAAAAAAAACTATTCAATAAAAAGCATAAACCCATACAGTTTAAAAGTCGTTTTAAATCTCAATAGACCAGAGATGACAGATCCCTTTTGGCTAAATGGAAAGCCAAGGGTTATAAAGTCGTGAGAGGACATTCTTTATGACATATGAAATGAGACAAGCATGATGGCAAGTGAAATTGAAAAAAAGGTCAAAGAGGTGAGCAGTGTCCGATTTAATGTACATAACTGTCTATCATAGCTTATGTGGTACTGAAAGGTTTATGGATGTTATTGTGTGCCTCGCAAAAGTGTTAGTCCTCCTTGTACTTGTCCACATTTTGTCGCGCTATAACCCCAATATTCAGTATATCTTGTTGGGATTTTATTTTTGATAAACCAACACGATGTAGTTAATCATTGACTAAGATGATAAAGTGATGGATCACTTTAGATCTATTACTTTTAGATGGATCTAAAGAAGAAAATCTGAAAAGCGTGACGTCCATTTGTAATAGGGGTTCATTTTAACAATGTTACAGATGTGAAGTTTGTCAAAATGTGTTTATCTATTCTTCAAATTCATTTGTGTTTCGTAAAAAAGTTATTTCTCCTTTTATGAAGGAACGTTACGCCGCTCTTGACCGTTGGTGGTTACCATAGCAACCAGTGACTGAAAGCTCCGCCCCCCCTTTTCTGTCGCCGTTCTGTAACTGTGATATGTTTTAGGATCAGCTCTATGTTTTCTTTACAAGTGTTACATTTTAACATATATTTTAGACAAATTCATTCATGTACATGGTTTTGTATGTAATTTTGCCATGTTTCATGTATATGTAGTGCTTTAGCTGTGTTTAATTTTACCTGTTAACTGTTGTTAGCTGTGCATTCACCTCTGTAGCTTGTTTAGGGTTATTTATTATATTTTATTTAATGTATAAGGGCAGAAGCTGCTGGACTGATGTTAACCACTACCTTGATTTTCTTTCTTGATAGAATAAATGCAGTGAACCTGAGTGTGTTTGTCAGAAAACATTAGAGAAAACAGCAGAGATATATCTGACTAAAATAAATTATTTTATTCACTTGATTTAACAATTTTCATTATTAATTCACAAACATTCTCTTTCTACTTCCCAACAAGTGAAAAAGGAGCAGAAAGAAGAAAAAACCTTGTGTAAACCTGTCCCTTTCTTAATTACGTTTTCATGGCCGTACGCATTAAATTACCAATACTAACTATTAACATTACTATTAACTCCTCATACAAATTGTTCCATAGTTCTTACTCCATGCACCAAAATGCATAATTGTTTTAAGATAGCACAAGCAGTTTTACGTTGGAAATCAAATTTCCCTCTATTTCTATCACAGTTCTTTGTAAAGACAAATAACTTTTGGCAGTAATCTCTCTATAGCTTTAAACATAACTAATAGCATTTTTAAATTACCCAAGTCTCTAAGATTCAAGATATTTGACTGAATCAACAATTTGCTTTCATTCACTTTATATAAAAGTCACATAGCTTTATTTTGTATCACAAACAGAGGGTTGGTTTTGGTTTTAGATGTGTTGCCCCATTCAGTGTACTGGAGCAGGGAAAGCAAAGACCACAAGAAACAAGAACAAACCCCAACAAGATGTTTATAGAACCACAAAACAGAAAATCAAAAATAACACAACCTCCATGAACCCTGTTTCTCTGTGCAGAGTGTATTTGTTTCGGCTAAACATTTAGCTTTCTACTTGAATGAATTACATTCAGATTTATGCAGTCATCCTGTATGTTTTTGTTGCCTAGTAAGAAAAATAAGATGGGGAAGGTGTGCAGCCGGTGAATGGTGCTTTGTGATGGCCGTCCTGTGATTCAGCAGCATCTCTTGGCTCTGCACACCTGAGGAATCTGACACCCAGGTGACAGTCTGGGAAGGAAATGTCAAAGCTCAAAGAGCAGCCAGAGATCAGAGGTCTTGCTTCTGACTTGGGCCAGCTGTCACAGTGACCCAGATTGACTCTACAGGCAGCAGAATAACATCATTTATACAAGGAATTTCTCCCTCACAGAACATAAAGAGACACTTTCTGCTTAAAACTTGTGTGAACTAACAAATCAGGTTGTAAGGATGTCATAAAAGAGTAAAGAAATCTGTGTTTAGATTATATATTTTTTTGTAACAATCCTTCTGGTTATTCCTGAAATCCTCCATTGTGTCTTCAAGAAGATGAACACACTGATGTACTTTCAGGTAATTTACTGGATAATGAAGAGGTGAAAGTTGTCCTGGTTCTGCTTTTAGTCAAAGTGTGGAAACTATGTGGTTTTTCTAGCTATATTAGTGGTATAAATAAAATTGTGGTTATCTGAAAATTATAACAAATTTCTGCCACAAACATTGTCAAAACTGAAAGCCGTTTTTTGTAAACTTCATTTAATATTTGTGGATCTGAATGAGTTTTATTTAGATGGATTGTGGGCAAAAATTGGTGTTTGGATTGTTGCTAGACCTTTGACCTATAGGTGTAGTTGAAAAAGTTTGAGGTTTTGTTGGCTATATTTTTTTTTATTTTACTCTGAGGCCATAGTTCTCTGAGCTATGCTTGCAATCAATGAGGTGACTTACGATTAATTGTCCATTAATGATTTATTAGATTAAAATTAGTTCCAGTTGATGAATTTCAATCCTTTGGACCTTTTCTTACTGTTGTAGTTCCAAATTGTTGTAGTTTGGCCGCCGTCCAGCAGAGGGAGCCGCTGGTCATCCCAGATCTGATAATAGATGTTTTTTCCCCTTTTTTTTTAATTCGTGAAATTTAAAAAATAAATGTATGTGATGTGAGCTTCATGAAATACTTATTTGAGGTTCAGAAATCTGAATTTATACATATATTATTTCTTTATACTTTTTATTATGAACTATTATTGAAGGTGAGTGCTGTAAAAAGGTTAAATGATTCAAAATGGCTTTTTATTCAGTTTTTATTGTTTAAATTAATAAATTATATTATTAAAAACTTCCTTCATTTCAGTAACTCAACTTACACCCAGAATTGTGTTTTCAGTCCTTTATTTCAGTAAATTGTGATTATTTTTCCGTTTGTTGCCAATGTAAACAACATTTACGGTTAGAATATAATATTAGACCAATAAAAATAATACAGAATACAGAAATCTGGCTCAATTATGAGTATGTGTATTACATACTTATAAGTTATTTTCAAAAGCAGCCAAGCACAACAATGGTCTGGAAAACTGAAGCTATCAGAAGAAATTAAAGATCTAAAGAAGTTTGTTTTATCATTTGAACCACAATAAATTACAGTCATATGCAAATATCTGCTTGCAGCTGACTAAATTTGCCCAAACACAGTTAAACATGAAGGAAAAGCGATGGCTCAGAGAAGCATGAGGGCTAAAGTTACATTTTCCAGCAGCCTTTAAACATCCAACCTATAATCAGACTCTGTCATTACACTGAAGCTGCAGCTTAGATCATGTGCCGAGTCCAGAGCAGCACTTGAATTTAGTTTGAAATGCTCTTCAGATGTTCTGGAAGTCCTGGGGTTTTTAAATCCGTGTTTTAAACGTGCATTTTCCACCACTTCATCGGTTTACTTTTGACATAATCTCATGCTCAATAAGTAGTTTCTGCTTGTATATTCAGCTGTTTTACATGCAATCATCGCTGCCAGGTGGGACTCATTAATGCTTGCGGTTGAGGAGCAAATATGACTCAGCTAAACAGCAGCAGAGCCTCCAGTTTACTCTTTATGCATCTTTGATTCTGCTTGAGTCATGCTAGCGGTTTCCTTTAACTGGATTACCAGAACTGCTGTCAACTCACCACAAGACAGAAATTATAAGACGGACAACTCGAGGCTAAAATCAGCACTTTCTGTGAGCAAATGGAAAAAAAGAATAAATAAGACAAATGAAGTAATGCATCGGTTCCACTTCACCACTACCCCTCACCTAGCTGCAGACTCAAAGCCGTAAAGTGACAGTAGAGACGACCGGCCTCAGACTCATTTTTCCTCCCATAAAGTTGAAAACCTCAAAAAAAAAAAAAAAAAAACATGTTTCCGCTGACTGGCAGCTTTTATTCCCTCCTGGATGCGGAGGCAAACCGGTTCAGGAGGGGCGAGTCTGGGAAAATCTGCAGCACTCATCCCACCACCGGCCAAACCAACGACTCACCACGCTTTCTGCATCGCACTGACCAGAAATTATGGTATATGGATCCACAGTGAAATCTCCGCACAAATGTACGATCTGCAACACGTCAGCTTCTTCTGTCGATGAATGAAGCTTTAGTTGCTTCACCAGCTGACGAGCTGGCATGGAAGCTGCTTGGTTTCACGGTAAATCAATACAATGTGGTTGACCAGATGGAAAAAGAAACCTTCACATGAAGCATGCTCCTTTCACACAACCCTGTAGATCACATTAAACTCGCTGGTTATTTTATCCATACATATAAAGCTGGATATTTATGGGTACAAGTGAAAATGTTGGCTTATTTATGAGCGTGTGGCCAAAATGTTTTAATTCCAGAGGTTTGAATGGATGAGTGCTTTATGAAAAACAGCAACGCGAAAATAAAGAAGCAATGCTTCCTGCAAATTTTGATTATAACTCTTTGTTTTTGTTGTGCCATCATGTTATTTTCTACTCAGAACTGAGATTTCCAAGTTACAGTTTGGATTTCCCATAAAGTCATCTGTGTAAAGTATTAACAACCCCTTCCAACTTTTATTGTTACAACCACAAACCTCTCTATATTTGTGATAGGCCGACACAAAGTAATAAAAATTGTGAATGACAAATCAATTCTGAAAGGTCAGACATATTTGGTCCCTTTTACTAAATAGATTCCTGTTATATCAGCTACCGTCACACAGGAATGGACTAAGAATGGACAATAAGTGTGATTCTGAACAAACACATCAAACAGTATAAACATAATAACACATAGTGATGGCAGCATCATGGAGTGGGAGTGAAGGTCAGAGGTTATAGGATGAAGGTTGGAGATAAATACAAGACGATTAGGGAAGAAAACTACTTTACAAATAACTTTTCAGCTAGAAATAAAAGCTTGCTTTAAGTCAATAATTCATGAATTTATTGATTTTAAAAAGTATTAGATCCACTGACAGATTATTTCATTTACAAAAATACAATTTTACCTTGTCGTAAGTGAAATTATCTGCTTGTGAACCAAACCTTTTTCATCAATATTAAGGAATTATTATTATTATTATTATTATACAGGAGCTTACAAATAAGCTCCTGTATAGCTGAAAAGTTACTTGCAAGTTTGTTTTGTCTTATTTCAAGTGTAATCTTGAAATACTCTTACCAAAAACACTTGGTAAGATTTTGCAGTTTTGTCTTCTCCAATATTATAATTTAAATCCAAAGTATTTTATGTGTTAAAATGGCTTAGACCTGAATTTAATAGAGAATTTCTGGGAAAACTGACTGAACTCATTTAATTTTGAAAAGAAAAATGGGTCTAAAAATGATTAAATCAAGTGGAAAAATAAAAATAAAAAATAAATCCTGATAGTTTGTGAGTAGATATTACTTTGTTTTGGCCTATTAGGAAATATCTCAATGAAATATATTAAACGTTGTGGTTATCATGTGACAAATTGTGAAATTTTTGTAGAGGAGGCGTCTACAGCCTGCAGCTCCAGATATATTGGCTCTTAATAAAACATAAAAATACAAAATACAAAAAAGTTATCATTGCTTTAAAATATCAAAAGTGAAAAATAAATGCTAGTTTTACACAAATAATGTAAACAATATTTTTGTGAACTAACGTTTTGGTCTTTAGGTTACAAACTGTATTTTTTTAATGTTTTATTAAAAAGGTATATAATTAGATTTTTTTAAACTTTAAAGCCAAATAATCAAAATAATGTTGATTTTCTTTATTCATCCATCCATTTTATTTTGAAATGTTGTGTAGTTTTTGTGGCTCTAAGCTAAATTTGTTTATGAAAGGCAACAAATGGCTCTCATGGTTTTAAAATGGTTTAAAATACCAGGTTTAAGGGTGTGAATACTTTTTCATGCCACATTAACCCTTTCATGCATGAATTATGATCCTTTGTGTCAGGATTTTTTTTTCTTTTTTCTTTCCTTAAGGCATAAAAAATACAAAAAATTTTTTGTTAAAATTATTTTATTTTTTTTAATGTGATCAATTGTAATTTTTTTCCAAATACAAAGTTGTTATTTGAAAAATACATCAGTAGTATTGTTCTTTAGGGGTTATCTGATGTCACAATATTTTTTTTACCTGCAAGAGTCGTCTGGAGGGACTGGGTTGGTTGTCGTGCTTTTTTCTCTGTCGGCCATATTGGATTTAACAAAAAATAATTTCTTGCATTTGCAGCTGATGGCCAGTAGTTGATAGTGTGTTTTATGATGCAATAGTGACAACTTCAGTAGTCTGTGTGCATTTATAACATAAAAATCCACAAGAAGCTCAAGAAAGTGGCTTTTAGACAGATGTCCGCTGAAATGACCACTATTCATAAAAGGGTTAAATTTTATTGGTAAATTGGAAGTTTTTTTCCACCAGCTTCAAAAATGAACCTGGCTGCAGCCATATTGGATTTTCTAGATGGCTCCAGAAGAAATGGCGCCTTCTTTCTCGTTACACCATATAGTAATTTCAGAAAATTACTTCCTGTGCTTGGTCAAAACATTTAAAATGGGAAGCATGCCAGAGGCAAAAAAGGTAAAGGAGCTAAGACAAGCCTCTGTGATTATTTCTACTAAATAAAAAGGAACAGTAATTATCCTGTAATAAATGCAACTCAAGGTGTTTTTTCCCTCCTTGTAGTCTGATTTAGTTTCTAAACTATTTCTGGGCCAAGTTAATTTTCCGCAGCTGGTAATAAATTTGTAGATTAAGTCATTCTTGCGAAGCTTTAATACGTCGCAGGTGGTGCCAGACAGAAAGAGTCATATGAGGTGAGTGAGGACTTTGTTGAAACTATCCAGACTGTGTAGTCTCCTACTTCCAGACCGTTTCCACGTCTCCCTCAGGTTTCCCAGACATTTTGGAAAGACAGACTCATTTGTCTGACAGCTTTAAGTTTTGGAGAGCTGTGTGTGGGTCTGTCTGGGCAATGGTTTTAAAAAAAAAAGAAAAGAAGAAGAAAAAATAAGCCAATTTTTTGCCTTATGACTGATCCAGAACAGGCGGCACCCGTTTCCATTCCTGAAGCTGCCAATAGTACTAATAATCTCGTTTTTCAGACAGACTGGATGAAGCCTGAAATAAAGATATTACTGTTCTGTTAGTCCTGGCCATAAGATAATGCTACTCCTCACTGACGTCTGCTATACGGAGGACCAAAACTGACATAATAAAAAATAAAAGCATAAATGTTTTGGTCCTTCATACTGGTAGAAGAGACACAATGGCACAATTTAAAAACTCAGGCTCTACGACACAGAACATGGTTGGTCAAAGCGACCCACTTCAGCATCATATATTTTATATTTAGAAATTCAAATAATAGCCTGCTTGCTGGAAGAAAGTTTAGTTTTTAAAAAAACATTTTTTTACTTCTACTACTACTTTATTTATAAAGCACCTTAAAACAACTATAGTTGTGACAAAGTGGTGTTCAGATAAAAATAAACATTCAAAATATGGAAAGGTTAAAAGGCTTGTTTCTTTTCTTTTAAGGTTTTGTATATAAAGTATCTACAACATTTTATTGACCTATTAAAAACAAAAGACAAGCTTACAGTCAAAAAAACAAAAATGATAATTTCCACCTGCATGTTGATGCTAATCAAATATGATTTAACAGATTATGAATTACTGTACCAGCTTTTCACCAGCTCAGAATCTGTTCAATCACATTTGAGTCATTATTTAAATCTCACTAAAACCAATCAAACTACAATTCTACATAAACCCATTTTTTTCCTGCATCAACAATGAGTGTAAATCTGCTTATTTAATGGTAATTTTTTACTAAATGTGCAAAGATTTTATAACAAGTACAGCTAATTTGGGAAAGTACTCCAATGACCCGTTGCAGCAAAAGAAAAGGAAGTTTTATTAAAAATAGTCCTACATTTAAATATGGTGCACTCATAAAACAAATCTGCAGTCATTTTGATGGAGGTTGCCGTTTTTTTTTTTTTTTAGTTTTAAGCGATTTAAACTCCTTCTTAATAGAATACGACATACTATTTAATAGTCAAACTTTTAAAGCTAGCATTGTTTAAAACCAAAATAAGTCAAAAAGGTTTAAAAGGCCTCACTAAGCTTGAAAAAGTAATTTTATTTTGTGGAGGTGTGGAATCGCAGGCAAGTACTTATTCACAACCAGAATTTAGCACTTCACTATTTATTACATCGTTTCCTGCAAAACGATAAAACACAGGCCTGACATTTACTCACAATATTCTGAAAAAACAAAAAGCAGCCCCAGAATACCTCAGGAACATAAGTTGCACACAGATGAGGCCCACAAAATGCTGAAACAGTGTTTGTAAGTTCGTTTGGGCTCCTTTTGTTGTCTTCACACAGTCCAGAGGACGCTATGGTCAGCACGGCTGTAAGAACCGGACAGAACCAGGAGGAACCAGTCTCATCTTCAGTACCAGTAGGACTTCTGGTGCCTCCTGTGCTCCTGAATACCCAGTTTCTCCATGACCTCCTCTTCCAGGGTTTTCAGAGATGGAACGTACGTTTTTTCAAGCGCGTCTTCAGGACTGGTGTCTTTGGATCCGTCTGCGTGGAAACAGAAATAACTCCAGTTTGAAAAGTGAAATTAAATGTGTTTTAAAGGTGACCTTTTATGCTTCCTTGAACATAAATTCCTTGGATATGTCTAAGGGCTACACATTACTTTTTTTTTTTAAAGCACAAAATTGTTCTTAGAAAATAAGATTTCAGTCTGCTCAGTTCTTCCTGGTTTGAGCTTCTTTCAGAATGAGCTGCTTTAGTGTCTGTTGTTGCTTTAAATCCAAATAAGCAGCCAGCAGCCACTGCAGAGCACATTCAACAGTAAAACCCGTTGACCGAAGGAGCTGGAGCTTCGCTTGGGTTGCTAGGTGATGGGTGGAATTCTGCTGCGGTTGCTAGGTAACGGTGCAGCGCCCACGGACTGTGACTTTTCTATCAGGAGGTTTTTGAAACGGCTCATCTTCCAGACACCAAAAGATATTAACTTATTGCCAAAAAATGACTGGATGCTTTTGTTTTAAGTGCTTGGGCTGTTTTTAGAAGCAATGGAGACCAAAATGGAAATACAAAAATGTTAATTTTGCATAATATGTCCAATTTAAAGCATTTTGAAAATGTTTCTATAATCCTTAATCCTATTTTTAAACATATTACAACTTTTAGTGACTACTTAGCCTTTTTGCGCCCCTCCCCCCCTTCTAACCGGGAACATGCCTGAACAAATACACAAAAACATATAAATAAACAAAAATGGCATCATTCCAGACTAGCTTAACCAATGCTAACATTGCTTATGTGACTTTCTTTTGTGGAATGACAGGATAGCTCTAGTTAAAGTTACTCTGGGTGTAGGAAATAAATCATCTGGTTTTAATGTACTGACTGACGTGATCTGCTCCCCGCTCACCTTTCCACTGCAGAGGCACGATGCCATCTCGTCGCTCCACCACAGGTTTGGGGATGATTCGACCCGTCCTGCTGGATACTCTCACCCTCTCGCCTTCTTCTGTGTACTTCCACTCAATCTGAGTGGGCTTCCTGTAGATTAACCATCAAAATGTAACGACAGAAAAGATCTGCTCTGGTACTTTAAAACTATATAATAAAGGAAATATAAACCATGTACAACTAAAACCATGAATAAAATGAATTATGAAGTCTCTGTAAACAAAATATCCCTTGTTGGGTTCATTTTAATTAATCATGACATTAACTGATTCATTGCTTATTGCATTTTGTCACTACATTGAACTCTGTGTTCTGATTTTAATTGAAATATTTCTTAACGTTTTCACACGGTTGAAAATTGCTGAACTTAATAAAGGCGACCTGTTTTTTTGTTTCCTCTTTATCCTACCTGTCTGAGGGGTCAACGAGGGCGACATCACGGAGCAGCAAAGGAGCCTCGCTGGCAACGTAGGTCCCACGGTAATCCTTGACTTTCCCCACATACCTGAAATGCTACAGCAGGAAAAAAAAACAAAAAAAAAAAACAACTGTCACAACTGAGTCAGCTTTATGGCTCCATCTAGTGGAGTTAAAGAGTCTGGCTGTGGAAAAGAAAACAAATACTGAGCTTTACGGTGAAATATGAAAAGTTTTATACAAAGAAAGTTTTACTTTATAGTACTTTCTGAAGACAAAACTCAGTATCTAGTCATCAAAACATACAGATCATGATACTTTCAGATCATTAACAGCATCACAAGTAGAAAGAATCAAATATTAAAGCACATGAGATTTTAATAATGGAAGTCACAGGAGAATCAGAGAAGCCAAAGCAGTAAAATGCTAGGTTGTGGGTTTTTAAAAAGATATATTCTTAAACAGAAAACAACTCTCACAATAGCAGGGATAGAAACACAAAAAATTACAAAGTTTGAATCCAGTCTGAACCTAACAGGCCAGATCTCATACAAATTTTTAAATAAGATGACACAAAAAAAAAAGAATCAGAGCTGGATAACGAATACCAACTTGAAACGCAAAGTAAAAAGGTAATAAAATGCTAAACAGTCACACACCTGCTGGTGCTTCTTTATAACCTCACTGTTTATTATTAGTATCAAGCTGCATTACTAGTTACAAACTGTGTATGACTAATGAGAATTAGTGTGGAGAAACTACGGTTGTAACAGTAGCCACCTGCTACTGTTACAACCGCAGTTTCTACGGTTGTAACAGTAGAAACTTAGAAAAACCACAGATTTATTACAGCATACGGTGAAGTCTTAATAAATTGCTTTCTTACCGTGTTCAGTCCTTCCAAGATGACCCAGTTTCTGCGTCTAAAGACTTGGATCACCTTTCCCTGCTTCCCTTTATCTTTACCAGCAAGAATCTCAACCTGCGAGGAAAAACGTTTTGAAACGACTTGATATTCAACATTTTACTGATAACACTGGTAAACCCTAAAGTAGTTATTGAGTTGGAAACACCAGGTTATGTTGTATTATTTTCCTTTAGGATAGTGAAAGTAAGAGAGTCCAGCCCACTGCCTTGTAACCCAAGTTTGGAACTTGACCAAGAAGAATTATTTCTCGAGAAAGAATGTGGAAAAAACAATTGACAAATAAACCTGGTAATGGCCCTTGTCATGCTTAATGGCAACAAATAACTGGCATTTAGACTTTTACGTCACGGTGAATGAATTCTGGCTCACACTTTCTTACATTTTTTGTTTTTTTAATCCGCCATGTTAGAGGCACAAGTCAAAATTAGCTAAACTTGCTGGTGTCTTTTGGATCAATGTGCTACTGCGCTACCAGGTCTGTTTCTATGCTGTCAAACTACAGTCTGTCTTGAGAATCAAGATATCCATCCATCCATCCATCCATCCATTTTCTTTACACCCTTGTCCCTTAGTGGGGTCAGGAGGTGCTGGTGCCTCTCCAGCTATCGTTCCGGGTGAGAGGCGGGGTCACCCTGGACAGGTCGCCAGTCTGTTGCAGGGCAACACAGAGACACACACACACACACACTCACACCTAGGGGCAATTTTGGAGAGGCCAATTAACCTGACAGTCATGTTTGGACTGTGGAAGGAAACTGGAGTACCTGGAGAAAACCCACGCATGAACAGGGAGAACATGCAAACTCCATGCAGAAGAATCAATATAGTTATTGGGAAATGTCAGACATGCTTTGATACTTTTTTGCTCCGCAGAGGCTTTGACCTTTTCCAAAGTTCTTTTATTGTTAAATTGTGAACAACGAACTAAGGCAACTGAGGTCTGCAGTGCTTCATATGTTTTTCTTGTCATTCACAGATGTTGCTTGTTTTTTTGCACTGGTGGATGATAAGAGACCTATGATTTTTCTAATGTGGTAAAAGCAGGCAGAAATTGCAGAGTTTCAGGCAAAGAAAAATAGAATCCACTGTATAATGCAGAACTGCTACTGTCATGCTCAGGTGAGACAATGTCAACTACAATTAGGGAATCAGATTGTCCAATTAAAACAATTTCATTTTTATTTATGTTTAAGTTAAGACAATGAATCTGCATCCAAGCCTGAAGAGAGTTCTGTTTGAGGAGATGGCGGTAGGTTTGAATGTTTTGTGGTGTTTTCCAGTAAAATAAAGCACTAAAAATAAGCAGTCCAGGCAGCTCTTACAGCGTTGGACCATTAGAATGAGCCTGTGAAGACTTGATTATTCCTTCTGGACTCAGTGTCTTGCTCTCACCATGTCCCCCTTCAGTATTGCCCAGTCCTCTGCCTCTATCGGCTCTACGAACACCTTCTTCCTCCTCTTTCCCGGAGGATTCATCCTCTTAGCAGCCTCCGTCCAGGGCCTGTTGGTGCCGTAACGGTAATCTTTAGGCGTTACAACCCGGGCTGCCATCGAGAGGAGAGCGGTCAGCCTCATGGTGCTGTAGGAACCAAAGCAAATAACGTTATCCGTCTTGTCAACTCTTAATTCACTGACCCAAGCTAGGCTAACGTTAGCTCAATGATAAACATCCGTTAGCATTAGCTCTTAACTACTCGCACCTATTTTTCGCAAATATGTTACTGTAAAACTGCAGCTACAGTTTCAGTTTTATAATATGAATGTGGATTTGAAAGGAAACTGAATACATAATATATAGCTTACCCTTTGTTGATGTCAATGTCACATGTAGCAGGACGAATGAGGCTACTACCTAGTTGTAGCGCCACCTGCTGGACCGGAGCGTCTTGACGTGACTTCACGCATGCGCAACTGCGTGCAAAAGAACGTCCTCATAAACCACAGTGACAGACGTTGCTGCATCAATTCGTGTTTTTGTAATTTAATCCTAATTGTACATTTCTGTATTTGATTGTTTCTTCTGAATTAAACTAAGTTTCAACTTCCAGAGTAGTTTGGGGAAAGAAAAAGAATAAAAAAATTATGATTAACAGGTGAAAAGCTGCTGATCCTATTGGTTAAATCTAATAATTCACTTAACACCCATGAAACCCAAAAGACAACAAAACCAGAATTAATTTTTGGTAATCAACATGTTTATTAAATTGACTGGCAACTACAATGGCAAACTAGGCAGTAGCTTAAGATGAATGTCAGCATCTGAAATAAACAGAAAAAGCAAAACCCAAAAACTTAAAATAAAAACCCTTAAAAACAAAATTTACTCTGAATATTAAGTGAAGGAAGGGATTTATAATCTTTTTTTTTTTACCGTAGCTTTCCCTTTTTTTTTCCAATGACTTGATAAACTTTTAAGCCGACACTGGTAAACAGATGAAATAACACCAACGTAATGAGAACAATCACATCCACAACTTTGTATCACAGCGAAAACAATAAGACCACTGAAGTAAAATGACTCGTATTCCAGTTAAAAGGTTGGGCAAAATAATAAAAAAATTAAATTAAATTTTACAAAGTCAACACTCTGTAATGGTAACACTCTGATTTCTTAGAGGAAAAAAAACAAACAAACAATCAAATTATGTTAGCGTTCACAATTTCAGCGATAACATTTCCGAAAGAAAATTCTGTGCAACTAATCTGTGAATGCAGTGAATCTCGGTGACACATTTGGAAAAATGTAACTAGAGCTTGTGTACAGAGTTTATGGTTCTGACGGGTTTCATTCAGATGATCTAGATACTTTAAAACGGATGTTACCACCACCCCACCTTAACCTTTCAAGATGGAGCTGAGACGACGCTCAGGAATGTCTTTCTTTCTACACAAGTCGTCATGGGCTGAGATTTCAGGGCAGTTCTGTCAGTGAAACAGGCTGAACTAAACATGGTTTGCATGTTCAATGTGTTTGGAAGCCAAGAAGTCTACATGTGGGAAAATGTAGAAATTCATTACACAGTTTGGTCACCTTTGGTGAGGCATTCACTTCAAAGCAGCAACACTGCTGCTGCTGCTGAAGATGTCAAGACTGATCATGCATTCAATGACTGAATAATAAAGAGTGTAATGGGGCTGAGAAGCAGGTTGATACAAACGGGTGAAATGGTTACAAACTAAAGCTGAGATGGTGAAAATTTGTTGTTTTTCTTCTTCTGTACATTATGTTTTAAAACCCACTGAATGGGAGTAGTTTGTGATTTAATCTTCTTTTGTGTTAAATGTAGTATATATTAAGTTTATTTCTTCCCTCAAACTGACAAATGTTTTGACACCTATTACTCAGTCTTTGTAATTATGTAATTGCACTTAGAAATAAAAAATATATAAACACCAAAATCCTGTTTGTACACGAGCTTGAAAACGCTCAGTTCAATTGTTTGAAGCCTGATCAGCGAATGTTTACTTTTGTTTATTCTGGGATATATAATATCCCAATAGTGGCAAATGGAAATTTGTTTGTCTTTCAATACAAACGTGTATTTTTAAATGTTTTTCCTCACATAATTCGCTCATTAATTAAACAGCTGAAATCTGGCCTTCTGCAGGTGTTTATTTCGAAGCCTGAATTTCAGAGAAGCATTGAGGGTTGTTGGTTTTCTTCTGAGTCGACGTTAAGCACTGTCTGTTACAGGCTGCGGGGAGAAAAGAAAACTGTAATTAGTGCAGTGGTTTAAACAGAAGCAGTGTAAAATTAATAAATACCATATGCACAAAAAAACTACAACTAATGATTATTTTAGTAACAATTATTCAGACAATTTTTTTACACAATATTACAAATGGATAAAAATGCTTATAATTCAGTTCCTTTCTTGAAAAAGAAAAACACTTTTAAATCCTAAACTGCAATATTAATAAAATGCTGTCATTTATGTTTAAATTTGTATTAAATAAGATATACGTTGCTGTTGAACTGGTATGTCGTTGAAACCAGATAGTCACACAGACACTGTATAAACAGACAACCAGGTTTGGTTTATTTGACTAATGACATGCAGCATCTTTACTAGCCTACAAGGATGTTAGTCAATTCTGATAGTTTGATGGCAGCCATTATTAATGAGAACATTTCACCTTTTCTGCTGTTAGCTGGGCCTCTGCTGGAGCTTTCTCCTGGCCTTCCGGTTTCGACTCGCTCTGTGAGGAAGGCGCTGTTGCCTTGGTTCCTTCCACATCATTGAGCTTGGCCTCTGTGTTGGGCTTTTCGCCTTCTTCCTCTGTAATCTTTGGCCGCTTGGGAGATTCCTATCAAAGTGCAGCGAGCGTTGATGACAGCCTGGCAGTAATCTAACTGCGACGGTTAGGAGAATCTGAGAGACTGAAGCTCACCTCTGTGGACTCCTCTGCTTTTCGTTTAGTCCCTCCCCTCTCGTTCTTCTCGTCGATGATCAGAGTCCCCTCCTCTTCGTCACTGCTGCCCTCGGTGTTGGCTTTCTCTGAGCCGCCTATGTCTCCAGTAGCTTCCGATGAGTTCTCATTCTTTGCCGACTAAAAAGAGAATAAAGTAAATGTAAAAGCAATACAAATGTAAAAGTTACCATGAACCAAGAGATAGACATCCATTCATAAAACATTCTATATAACAGCATTAGAGGTTAAAAACTTGTCTGTTGCATTGATCGGTTCGATATTTTATTTTATAAAACAAAACCGTAAACCACAAGCAACAAAATAGAATCGTACAGGAATTAAGAACTGAACAACATTAGGGAAGCATGTGATAATGGTGGTGAAAATTTTAATAAAAACAACATATATCTTACTAAACAGTATTAATCACTTTCATTGCAAACAAAAGCCTATGATAGCAAATAATTAATAAAGCAACTGGCAAAAATCACAGCCAAAGATTCATTATATTTATCTCAACACAGTAGTTTATTGAAAACATTGTTGCATTTGAGGTTATGGTTATTATTTAAGGAAAAATTTGAGAAAAAAAAGGGAAAAATTTTTTTTCAGTGCTCCCTTAGAACATTTTCTGCTGCTTTAACCAGTGAAGCATCCGCAAATATATCAGACAGAAAGAACCCGATTATTTGGTACTTCTATTAATCTGAGCAGTTGTTTGCAATATTGATGTTTTGCACAGCGATACACGGTCATTCAGGCAGACTACCAACCTCGTAGGCTTCGTGAGTGACAGTGGGGTTGTTCTCAATTTCCCAGAGTCCCTCAGCAAAGCCTTTCCTCTTGTTGGTCTTTCCAAATTTCTCCTTGCATTCCTCATATGGGAAAAGATCCTTGGCCCCCAGAAAAGCCCTGTGATCATTGAACATTTGAGATTAACCAAAATCTGAAATCAAGCTCACAACAAAAATATTTCAACAATGACAGAGCTCTGCAAACTACACGTTATTACCTGTGACAAAATTTATGTTAGTGATTGATTGATTTGGTTAACAATGAAAGTAATGAGTAATAACAGAGGTGTCCAAAGTTTTAAGTATTTTTGTTTGAAATGCAACATTTTTATAGGGTGTGCCAAGATGTGAGCACTGAGGCTACACAGTAATTGATAGCTGACCAATCTAAAATGGTAAAGTGGCACAGTTTTTGACATTTCTCCTGCACAAAGTAAACCAACAACAGGTTAAACACAAAATACTTACGTCTCATGTGTCCCAAAGAAGAACACCTGGTACTTGTTTGAGGGCGACTTCACAGCTCCTTCGGGAAGTTCATCAATCTGGGAAAGAAAAGAGGAGATGAATGATAAAATGCAAACTTAAAAAGAAAAACGGGAAAGGATGCTTTCTCAAACTAGTTAAATCAACATAATCTCATAATAGTAAATTGCTGAACATCCTTTCTGTGCACCTTTTGGGTCTGTCATTCTGATGGCATCAATAGCGCACAGCTAAGTATAGAGGGACAAAAACACCACCAGAATGATGGACAGACATGGTGACCATTTGCCTCTGCCAGACGGGGCTTTTGGCATTCACCAGATAGGAGCGCTGTGAGCTGGTAGTTGGGCTGGGCCCAAATTCTGTTGAGAAGAAGCTGATAAGATTGAATAAAGGGAGGGAAAAGACACTGCCAAAAGTCACCGTTACAGCTGAAAGTAAAGAGTAATCTGTCTACTCACATTTATTCAGTTACATTTACTAAGGTAACTTTTTGATCAATTACATTTTACTTTAGTAAAGTTATGTTTAAGTATTACTTCAGTACAATTTGGTGTTGTAAGAAAAATGAGAGACACACACATTTCTCCATTTCATTTAAAGGGTGATAAAAAATGAAAATTTAAACTTCACTCCAACATACAGAACCTGGCCAAACTGTATAAATAAACACATACAAATGTCCAACGACCAAGGGATCCTCCTGTGATAAAATTTTTTAACCCCACAATGAACAGTGTCAGTCTTAAATGATAAACTAAAGACATGATGTGACAGAACAAGTAAAAAGAAAACCGTTTCAACGTGAGAGCCAGCGCAATTGTGAGGCCAGGTGCGCATGTTTACAAACAGAGATGCATAAAACCGTCATATAAATAAGTCAGTAATTAAACAGCTGTAAAGAAAACAAACATATCTAATATGCATTTAATGACGATAAATGACTCAGTGCGTTGTTAAACCGCATGTTAAGCTGTTAGTTAACGTTCGCTCACGGTCAGCGGTTATCGGTGCTTGACATGACCGTTAGAGTTTGTGGCTCACGCGCTGTAACGGCTGCGAAAAGCTTAAAGTTAACGCTAGCCCCTCCACAGGCCTCAGGGGACACGAAAGCGGCGCATAATGAGAACTAACAAATAATTCAATGAGAGCATCGGTGTTTAATAAGATGCCTGCAGTTTTTATGTTATGGTGTGCACAAAAGCAATGTGTAATCGCCAACTACTGGGTCTTTTCGTTTACGCTGGCTACAAACGGCCGCGCTAAGCTAACTCATGGTAGCTGGCTACCGTTAGGCCTCTCGGGTGAACAAGTGGAAGGTAGGAAGGCAGCAGCAGACGGATAAATTTAAGTTAGCAGCACAGTCAAAGCTAAACATGTAACGGCGGGAGCTTACCCTAGCAGGCCAGTGTGGATACCCCTTCATTTTAGCAAACACCAGGTCTCCAGGTTTGTATTCCTTTTGCCTGTTGGATCTCGGCATGGTTCTGGTTGAATATCAGAGATGTGTTTGAATAAAAAGAAATGCTAGTGTGGCTTAAAATTTCTTCTGAACACCTTCTGCGACAAAAGCCAAAGCAGAGTGTCGATCTGACAACCAAATAAACAAACCAGGCGCGGAAAAATTGGAGCGAAGACACAGCGGGCGATTTTTTTTTTCTTTTCTTCTTCTTTGGATTCAGAGCAACGAAAACAACCCGCAGCCAAAATATAAGAGAACAATTTCTGCGCTACATGAATTTCTACTGCTTAGCGCGAAATATATTCTACCGAGTATAAACGTTACCCCGTCCTCCGGACTATTTAGGTTTGAAATGGAAACCCGCTTTCCTCGACAGACGCGCCCCCCAGTATTTACATGGAATCAAAACACAGCGCCCCTACTGGCCAAAACTTCACATCAAAGTCGAAACTAAACCAAACCTCTAGCTTTAGTTTCGTATTTTTATATATAATCTGACGTTTATCTCAGCATTCATCTCAATTTCTGACCTTAATCTCAGAATTCTGGAATGTTAAACATTCGAAATGCCAAAATATGGTCTTCTTAAAATAATGGCCTAAGTCTTTTTTTTTTTTGCCTAAATATATTTTTGGCAATAAGAAGGGATAGTTTTTTTTCATCTTGTTTCCCCTCTAAATCACTTAGGCCATTATTTCCAGATTCACCTTTCTGAATCTGAATTCAGGAAGGTGGCGATATACATATACTTTTCAATTACCCTAATCCTTTTCCGTAATATTGAAACGCACAAGTATTTAGAATGAGAACCTGTTG
Source organism: Poecilia mexicana (assembly GCF_051168715.1). Lineage (NCBI taxonomy): Eukaryota > Metazoa > Chordata > Actinopteri > Cyprinodontiformes > Poeciliidae > Poecilia > Poecilia mexicana. The sequence continues at coordinate 16,789,909 of NW_028263380.1, read as the reverse complement.
TTTCACAACCTGCTCGCTAGGGGGCTCTATAGTTTCAGTGCTACTGTAAATAGCACAGGAAAAAGAAGTCGGCGGTCGTCCTCAATCACTGGATGATGAAGGCGAATGTTTTGATGGAGTCAAGGGAGTACTGGGCGTAGTTTACGAATGCAGACTTACTTTAAAGCGACACATTGTGTTCGTTTTGCTCAGTAGCAGACATTACAGTTAAAAGTTTTGCATCCGGATAAGAAACTGTGAGAAGATAGGTCACGGTGGCCTAGCTAGCATTCGCTAGCTCCGTGTTTCCAGTTGATCAGCTCATCCCGTCTTTAATGCTCTAATCGCTGTTATATTATCTGTTTAGCAAAGATAGTCGTACATTTAAAACTCGGCTCAGCTCACCAGGAAACACGCTTGTACGGCTTTTTCAGAGCGACTCATCCATGTCCACTAGTTCCTGCAGAATACTAATCCTCGGTAGCCTCAGCAAACATGTCTCTAGTCGCTTATGGTAGCAGTGATGAGAGTGACTCGGAGGAAACCTCGACCTCCGCTGCAGCTGAGAGTAAACCTAGCGGGGGAGGGCTCTTCTCTTTTCTGCCTGCACCTAAAGCATCTGGATCTGCAGCTGGAGGGAAGGAGGTAGCATCCAGGGCAAAAAACTCTGCAGCAAAGGAAAGCACAGGAGGGTTCCTGTCCAGTCTGCCCAAACCCAAGAAACGAACAGAGCCTGTCAAAATCCCTGTGCCACAACTACAGAGGCGGGATGTAAGTTAAATCAGACCCCTGATCATGCGCAGTGCTCACTCTGGTTGACCTGAGATGATCATTTCTAATAATTTTTATTTACAGTCAGACTCGGATGATGACGAGCCAGTCCCAAAGAAGCTGCAAACCCAGGTAAGACGGTGCCTGTCACGACAACACATTTTGCTGGACGATATATTGTTCCATAAGTTATTGTGATAAACGATAATATTGTTGTTTTGAGACCATTTTTAAGTAATATGATGGTAATGGCAAAATAATAATTCAAGAACACATTCTAAAAGATCTGTAAACTTTAAATGCTAATGAACATTTAACACTGGAACTGGAAAATAAACATTCAAAATAAATAAAACAACAAATAAAATTAACTTTGAAGTCTGTGTAAACAAAATTGTCCTTCAAAATAAGGGCTGGTTGAGACCAAATCACCAACTTAAGACTTTTATCATCCAGTTTTTGGTAAAGAGAGAGAGAGAGAAAAAAAGAGAAACGATAAATAATGCCAATGGAAATTATTGAGTTTGTTTTAATTTATCATGTGATTTATTGATTATTGTGACAGGTCTAGTAATCAGTGTTTATATTATCAGTACTCACATTTTGTTTGCAAACTTCAGTGTAGTTTATTGGAATTTTATGAGCCAAGAAAAAAGCAAGAGTTGCACATAATTGTGAGGTGGAAGTAAAATTAAATGGAGTGTAATTTAATGTGTTCTGTACAAAACTGTAAACTGCATCAAAAAATAAAGAGGTTTAAAGTAGATTTAACTAACAATTATTTTAGTTGTCAATTATTCTGGCATTTGTTTAATTATATAAAAAAATTTGACATTTTGTAGATTTTTAATTTAAGCCTTTTTATACAATATTAAAAATACATCAGTGATGTGAATCATCAATTCAATTAAATAAGAAAAAATTAATTCCTTTAGTGAATTTGAACTGGGTGAAGCTAAAACTGAGTCACTTGGGAGTTTTGGGTAAAACATATTTACAGAAAGATTTTTTTTTTTATCGTAAATGCAAAATGTATACATAGCTTCTACATTTTTGGCTTAATGACTGCTCTGAATATTTCTGCCTTTTTTGTATGTATGTATGTACAACTATATGCTCCAGTTAATAATTAATCTATCACTAAATTAGTTGATTATTTTAATAATCTAGCTCTGTTCATTTCACCTTCTGAAGTTCAAAGGAGTTGTAAACCTTTCAAGAAAAACTAAAACCCCACCTAGTTTGTCGCTGTAACAAGAATCATTCCCATTTTAACCCGTTTGACCGTTCCTATCTCCAGGGTGCCGGTTCAGGCTCAGGTCTGTCCTCCATTCTCCCCAAACCCAAAAACCTAACGGTGAAGGAGATGGACCGACCTTTGATCCCTCACACGCTCACTAAGCGTCCAGACCTCAAAGCACCCAAACCTGGAGCTGCTGCTCCGGGTCTGCTCGGTTCCAGTGCGTCTCCCTCCGCCATCAAAGCCGCAGCCAAGTCAGCGGCCCTGCAGGTGGCGAAGCAAATCGCAGCAGAAGACCAGAACAATGAGGAAGACATAACCCCTCAGAACTACTTTTCCCTGGAGGACGACTCCCAGCCTCTTCCCGACGTCGTCCCGATTGTGGATCCTGAGCCGGCGGCCCCAGCTGAGCCCTGTCCTTACGTAGCCGCTGATGAGCCGGGACAGTCGAATGCACCTTTGGACTTTGGAGGGAGCCATGAGGGAGCGAGCGCATGGGACGGTCAATACGACCAGTATCAACAACCCATGGCCGGCCCAGAGACGTTCCCCGAGGTAAAACCAGCTATTCATAGGAGCCAGCTCGAGTCAGACGCAGAGTAATGCACTGTGTGCTCAAGTTTTTCCGATAGAATCTCACCTGAAATGTAACTAAAGCCAACTATTACTGAAACTAACATTTATTTTAGGAATCGATTAATCTAATTCTGCACTTTATTCATTTAACCTCTTAAGCTTTTTTTTATGCAATATTAGAAAGATATCAAAATATGCAAACAAACAATAAAATTATTTTTAAAAAAATAAAAAATGTATTGCCTAATGTAGCTTTTCTTTAGTGAATTTGAACTGAGTGAAGCTAAAACTGCCATTTGAGGAGTTTTGGGTAAAACATATCGACAGACAAACATATTTTCATCTTAATTGCAAAATATAAATATATTTTGTACAGTTCTGGATTAATTTCTGCTCTGAATATGTTTTTTTCCAGCAGATTGCATTTTTTTGGGGTATCTGTCCTCCAGTTAGCGATTAATCGATTACTAAATAAATAATTATTTTAGTAATTGGTTGGATTAATCATTTCAGCCCTAAAAGCCAACATTTTCTCAGTTTGTTGTAAATAAATTATTTTTACTGTAAGTACTTTGTTTCCATCTATAAATATAATGAAGCTATACTTAAGGTGCCTTTTGTTTTCATTTATAGGGTTACTATGACGCGCCGTACTACCAGAACCCTGACCCGGAGTTAGCAGAAGCCGAGCCGCCAGACAACTCCACCATGTTTGATGACGAAGGGGTAAGAAAGATTTACTGTTTAATAAATAATCTGCCTTTCTGAACCCATTTATCCTTCAGCTTAGGCCTTAAATTAGCTTCTAACTTGCAAACCACTACAAACTCCTTCTCACTTGCCTGCTGTGCAGTTCATGCGGCTGCAGGGGAAAAGAAACCGAGGCAAAGAGGAAGTGAAGTTTCTGGAAATCAAAGGAGACGACCAGCTGAGTGGGAACCAGCAGTGGATGACCAAGAGCATCTCTGAGGAAAAACAAACCCGCCAGTCGTACAGCAAGGTGAACGTTTTGCATGAGCTCTGTGTGGTTTTGGTTAAAAATGGTAGACTTGGGTGCTTTTATTGGAAAAAGGCATAAAAATAATGATGCGTTTAAAGCTGACTTTATTGATGTTTCTGCAGAGAAGAGGAGACCAGCCTACGGGGCAACAGAGGCGAAAGCATCAGATAACGTATCTCATTCACCAGGTGAGCAGCTGCTGAAAGACGCAAAGCATTTAAATAATAACTCTTGGAAACATTAACCATTAAAGAGAAGCTGCATTGATTTAGTGTTTACATTACTTTTTCATTTTAAAAAACACTTTTTAATTCTTATACCTAGCAGGGAAATAGATGGAAAATTACACATATGGTTTTCTCTGTTTTAGCATTGAAACAACTTAGTTTCAGTGTAGTTGTAGTTCTTATCTTCTTAGATTTTTTTATTTTTTAAACAAACAACTCCCAACAATTTCACTGGAGTTAAAATAGAGCTGGAATTCATAATATTTAATAGCAGTTCTTCACCATGTGCATTTCACACACTGCAGTAACAATGTATTTACAAAATATTGTGTTGCCCTAATCTGTGTCAACATATATTTTTAAGTCTTCCCACAGACCGTCACATTGATTTAGGTCCATACTTCGACTATATAAACAGAGTTTCTGAATTTCTTTGGTTTGCTTTTTCCCAGGCGAAGGAACGCGAGATTGAGCTGAAGAACAACTGGGCAGAGAACAGGATGACCCGGCGTCAGACCCAGGCCAAATATGGCTTCTAGATCCTGTAGCTTTGGACTGCTGTGGCGTACAGACACATCGTATCCCAACTTACCGATCTCCAGATTTATCCTCTTCCGTTAGGAGCAAAACCTGTTTCTTTCTTCCTGATCTGCAGCCTGCAATGTCTTGAACTGATAATATTCTGTTTGATATGGTGTTACTCTGTCTGAATCCCGGTCATTCCTAGAAAATACAAAGGCTAAACCTACAGATAAACCCAACCGGTGTTTTTAAGGTACCAGAACCACATGTTTCTCCTTTGGATGTTTATAAAACATATTCATGGTATTTTCTAAGGTCTGATTTATTGCTTTTGTTGTGCATTTGGTTGTTTTTAGTTACAGTTTTAAGGTAGGAAAGCTGTGATGTAAAATATTCACTGAATCATCAACCAGTCAGTAAATTATGCTACAATGACGACTTCGTCGAGAGCCAATCAGGCGCTTAGATTTGGTCAATCTTTATTGCAAAAACAAAATAAAAAGTATTTAAAAAATTTGGCCCCACCCCTCGAAAAGAAGAATTTAACGTGAAAATTCTTGACGTTTTTGCCTCAGAAATCTTAAAGTAGATTCAGAATTTCCTAATAATTCTTAGGTGTTGGGGAAATAATTCTGGGATTTAAGCCAAAATTCTGTGGAAGAAAACCCTCAAAATTCTGAAATTCTGACTTTAATCTCAAAATTCAGTTGATTTTTTTTCTTCAAAACTTCTGAGGTTGAAGGAAGAATTTTGATTAATATTAATATCAATTCTTGACATTTTTGCCTCAGAAATCAGAGAGTAAATTCTAACATATGTGTTTAATATAAGAATTTTCAGGGGAGGGAATTCTGAGATTAAAGCTGAATTTTCTAAACAAAATCCACAAATTTCTATTTCAAAATTATTGACTTTTTTGCCTCTAAATTCCAAGAGTGAAATTTTGAGGCAAAAATAATTTTGCCTTTCGTAAATTTCACAGAAAAAAAAGCTAAATTATTAGATTAAATCCAGGAAACTAAGAGTGGGAACGATCCAAACTCTGTTTCTTAATCTCAAAATTGTCCTGTTTCTCTTTTCAAATTTTGTCAGAATTCTGATATTAAAGTCAGATTTCTGGGTTGTTGGGCTTTTATTCCCAGATTCTAACTTTTATCTCAAAATGCTGAGATTAAACTCAGAATTCTGGTGTTATTCTGTTAAATTAACTCATTTGAGATTTTTTTTCCCCTCTCAGATTAAGTAATTTTTTTCCGTGCTGCTGTTCTGTAGCAAACATCAAGTTATTTTATTTTACTGGGAGTTCTATAAATCTGTAACACTTGTTTTCTTTACCACTTTTCTTTCTTTTTCTTCTGTGGGTTTCAGTCGTTTTAGGTTAAATCTGAACAGTTTGATCGCAGGATTGTTGGGAGAAAATGTGAACTTTAAAAGCCCAAACTAAACTGCCCAGATGGACACATTTGCATCTTTTCTTCTTGTGTTTTCACATCTTATGTGAACTATAGGAGCAGTTCTGTACATAATTTTCTCTGAAATGCCAGATAAACCCTCCATCAATAATGTGCTGGTTCTCTCCAGTAGCTTAGCGATGCTAACAAGATACCAGTAGGATTACTTCAAAAACCTGTAAATGTGAACGGATCCAACTCAACCCCAGATAAAAACCCAAATGTTATATATCAGCAGTAAAAGGTGAATTTGGAGTCAGAAAGGAATTTAAAGTTACAGAAGTTTAAATATATATTTGTTATGTTGAAACAGGACTAAATGTTAAATTTTTCAATTTGCGTTGCAAAAAAAGCGCTCGCCCTGTTTTTGTTCACTTTATATAAGTGTGTAATTAAATTCCAATAAACAAGTTTTGAATTTTTCTTGTTTTCTTACATTTTTAATGCCTTTTTGCTGTTTCTTAAATGTGACATATTATGCTTCCTTGAACAGGTTAGGTCTATGTGCTGTACAAAATATTCATTACATTTTTTGCCAAAAATAATTATATGTTCGATTTGTAGCTAAAGAAAATACTAGTATCAATGTGAAAAGCCCTTTCTGCTTGATTTATCAATACTGTGTAGAACTAATATGTTTATTTTTGGAATAACCAATTAATAAATGGATAGGAAAAGGTGCTTAAAAGATTTTAAAAGCATTTCAACAAGGTGAAGGTAAAATCGCCACTTGAGGATTTTTTTGGTAGAACATATTTACAGACGATGTTTTTCCTATCTTAAATGCAAGATGCATTTATTTTTTTGTACCTTTTTGGCCTATTTGGTGTTCTGAGAATGATATTCTTTCAGCAAATGGCCTTTTTAGAGAGTAAATGCTCCAGTTAACCATTAATCAAGATGGATTTTGTATAATTAATCCACACTGGAATAATAAATTAGCTCAAATACATCATTAAAACCCAGAAATCAATTAAAAACTCAAAATGAAACATTATCTTTTAAGGAAAATTCTCACCCTAGTAAACGGTAAGCTTTTATTTTCCACAATGAAGAACAAATTTACTGATTCCAAAGTGAGATCAAGATTTATTCCGACATGTTGCATTTTTGTTTAGCGACATAAAAACATAAAACCATCAGCTTGATATTTCTTAAATATTTAGGAGTCCTTTACTTTTTATCAGAGTTTCCAGTCGGTGGTGATGTTGATCCCTGCTGGGTTTGGACGGTTGTTGAGTCTTTACCGTCTTCCGCTTCCTGCTCATCAGAAACGGCCGTTAAAATGGCGTCTTCCTCCTCGGCGTCAGCCTGCGAGTCTCGTTCGGCCGCCAGCAGCTTCCGTTGCGTCTTCAGCTGCTTCTTGTGGACCGCGGACTGATCTTCGTACGGCAACAGGGAGATAGGAATGCGAACTGTGTCCATCCCATTAACCTGGAAGACGTTCCGAGTAGAGACGTAAATTATAGATTAATAATGATTTCATCTAAACTTGCCTGATCTCATTGGTCGACTAACGATTAATTAATATGCGGCCATTTTCTTTAAAAAGAAAAACTTATCTCCAAAGTATAAAGGGCTACATTTTAATATTATTTTGTAACAACTGCATTAGATACCGACTGAATAAACAAAAAAATGTTTTTTTTCGCATTATTAAACCCAAGATACATATTACAAGATATAACAAACCAAGAACCACTTAGTAGCTGAAACAAATAAAATATGTGAAATACTGCAGCTCGGCTGAAAAAGCGCCATTAAGCAGAAACGCAAGGAGTTTATGTCGGGTATATTTCAAAACTGAACCGCATAAAGTGCATTTTCTATCCCACACCGGACTATTTGGATCGTTTCCCTTTCCAGCTTTAGTACGGCCCCGCCGCCATCTTTGTTTCCGTTTCAACGGCTCCGCTTAAAGATGACTAGCGGCGCTCTCTGCTGGACGGCGGCCAAACTACAACACTAAAAGAAGGTTTACGGTGGACTTTATTAGTTAATCGATTGAAACTAATTTGAATCTAATAAACTATTAATCGACAAGTAATCCTAAGTCAGTTAAATACCTGTATTCCTAATTCAAAGGCAAAGTAAGCACATTGTTGGTGTATTTTAAAGCAAAGAAAAAAAAAAGATAACTGTCCTGAAGTTACTGTAAAAAGAACAGAAAATAAGAGGGAGAGAAACTCACTGTAATATCACACCAGTACTCTCCCAGTTCCTTTATTGGCTCAAACGGCAGACCCAACGCACGAGGCGGAACAACAATTCCCAGCTGAAGAGGTGTGACAGAAACAAGAACAAATCAGCTGCTTATATTCTCACTCAAGTCATTTTGTACAGTTATTCAGTCCAACAACCCATGAAAGAACTGTTACTAGGCCGGCGCAAAATATCAAATTGCAATAGTCACGGCTGTATAATTGTGTGCAAAAATCATGCCTGCAAAAAGCTGTTTGAATGCCATATTTTAACAGGTTAATATATGTCAAGTGCCTTGCATTTTGATTTTGTATACCAATATTACATTTGACCACCTTGAAGAAGTGCCCCTGCTTTTCATGCACACACCTTTCCACACTGATATTGCAATCGGTTGTTTCAGATAAAAAACAATTAAAAAACCAATTAAGACCTCATTGGGTCATCATTATCAAATCAACATGGAAAATTTTAAACCTTTTTCTTGGCTATTTCAGTCCCCAGACCTACATCCTGTAGAAAATCTGGAGAAATAGAGGAGGACTGACTGTTGTCCTCTTGGCAAAAGGTGGCTGAACAAAGAAGGGGGCATCATATTGATTATTAATTAAAGATTAGCGGCTTCAGTTATAGCTTGATTTATTATAAAAAATTTTTACCAGTGTTGCCAACAACAGTGAATAGTGGTGCACACAAAATAAAAGTAGACAAACCTTATTTTCAAACTGTCTGCAGACGACTTCTTTAGTGAGCTGAAAGTCATCAGACAGCGTTTTGATGATTTTTAGCTTGGTTCGCTTAAGGAGCTCAACTGTCTGTAAATAAAAAGAAGTTGGAAAACGTTCAGTAAAAGCAGTTTGTTTTACATCCCAGTGTTTTCAGTCAGACATCGGAGCAATTCTGAGTAAATTAATCTTTAGTGCCAAATAAACTCACCATTAGTCCTGTTCTGGTTTGTAATCTCTGCTCTGGTTGTCCCTCACGCAGAAGCTGTGTTTAAATAAATGAAATGACAATGAATAGGTATATTTTACCATTTAAATTGTAAAATAAATTATTACATTTAGTACGCACTCTCAGCTCCTCAGCAAAAATCTGTTTATTCTCCGGTGATGGATAAACGGCGAGGCCTTGAGCCAGCAGCTTGTTTCGCCCGATGGACTTCTTCACAAACACGGTATCGCCTCTGCCACCAAGTTCTGTTATTTTAAAGCAAAAGAGAAGGTTTTAAGATAATATTTGACTTTTTAAAAGTAATTTAGCAGCAAAGTTGGGGGTGGCAGACACTCACTTTCTACAGTTTGGGTGAGAATGAGCTCCATCTTCTCCTTGGGAGCATGTTTGGTGTCCTCGACTAGCTTGTAGACTCTGTGTCTTCGGGAGTAAAGCCTCGGCGGACTGCCCTCTTTGGACAAAGGGACCTCCCACCATCGCTCCACTATAACCGTGTGCTGTGGACATTTTTTAAATGATTTCAGCTGTCTTCACATGAAGAAAATGCATTAAAATGTCACAAACAGGCACAAATATCCAGAATTTAAAGACAGCATGGAGTCGAAACCAGTTAATAAAGTTAATCTGTAACAAGGCAGTTCAAAGTGCTTTACATTGAGAAAACATAAAAAACATAATATAATCGACAACATACGAACTGAGATATGAGAATCAAACGAGGTCCAGAGTTCGGACAGATTCTCCATCCCAAAACTGAGAATTTTTTCAGTCAGAAGCCAGGCGTGGCAGTTTATTTTAATTTAACTAACTAGAGACTATTTGTTTACATCAGTACATTGAAATAATGAAAACTCTCAAAATGTCAAGCTTCATTCTCACAATAATTTCATTTTCTTGAGATAAGAAAAACTCCAGTCCATCATTTCATGAAAGTTTAATTATGTTGAAATTAAACTCAATTCTTACTGTATTAACAATTTCATAATCTCACTGTGTCGAGATAAATCTTGCATAATCTCATTCGTTTAAATAGTAAAAAATAAGACTTAATGCTTGTCATTATCTTTCAGGACAGTTTTATTACGTAAAATGTAGTTTTAAAACTGCATTTTTGAAGATATCTACATTTTCATAATCTCATTTTCCGTTGTCAACAATTTCATAATCTCATATCAAAATAACAATAACAGGGTTGTTTTGTTGTGACCAAATGTATTTCTGGTGGTTTTCGCCAATTTATCTGAAATTTGTCAGGTAAATTTAAAACGTTAAAGCAGAATTAGAAAAAAAAAGTCAAAGTCCGATAATAAAAGTGTGGCTCATGGATTGATGAAGGTTAGGCATTAATAAAACTATCCAAACCTAATTGGTTTAGCGGTGGTTTAAAAGGTTACACTGCATGATTTCAAACTCACTGCGGCACTGACCTGAGCAGGAGTCAACGAGAAGCTCCTGACAGCGGGCTGCCTGAGCAGAACCTGAAGGGCGAAGCGGCCGCAGCTAAACATGTTGGTCCAACACCGAACTGGGAACCAGGGCCGCCAGAAACCTCACCTATACCGGTCCCTCAGAGCTTCACCCGGCCCTCGGATCCAACACAGACCACACTAACTAACCAATAAGCTAAACTCTGTTAGCTTCAGCCATGAGTACTCGGCTACAAACATGCGCCGGTTGTGACGTAAAAGCAGGCGGCAGTGCGCCATCTATCAGACTGGAGGAGGTACTACAGGTACTTATTTACTTAAATAATTGGAAAATGTGTACAAAAATCAAGAAAACATGTAATAATGCTAATAATAATAATGCTCTCATTAAAAGTTATGACCAAACTCCTTAATTTATTGGACTTGGTTAGTTTTGTAGAGTTGTTTGTCTATTATAATTTATAACAAATGTAAATCAAATCTATGCAGATAAATTATCATAATAATGAATGTTATTTAAAACAGACAGTGAATTATCTATTTCTCCAATAGTTTTAATATTATACTATTTGTTAAAAATGTTCACTTTTTTAAACTTTAAACAATTAACATCCTTATCCAGGTTATTGTCTCAAAAAAATGGATGGACAGATTTTCATTGTCATTCAAACCTGGAAAGTAATTAAGTTGTGTATTACTCCAAAACTTAGTTCCCAATAAATCGAACCGGAAGTGATCCGTGCCATCTTGGTAGGCAGAGAAACGCTACATTAGCTAAGCTATTTTCTCTAGTTTGGCAGTAAGTAGCACAATAAATATCTCTATTTATCTTATCTTAGTATTACACAGAGGTGGTAGAGAACTAACAATTTGTAATTGAATATTAGGTGTAACTAACTTATGTTATTTATAAGTTAGATAGGAATGAGGCGAAAGCTAGTTCTAAGCTTGTGGATTGTTTATTGTTGTCATAGCAACTTCATAGCAACTGGCTACCAAGATGGCTTTCAGCTACAAAGTTTCCAGAAGTGTGACGTCACATGAAAACTATCAAAGTACTTATTTTTTTGTCAAAATTGTAAGGGCAACTCAATCAAATTCATTCTTATAAATGCGATTAATAATCACTCTCAGCATTCAACCTTCCCATTTATAGTCATGCTTATAGTGATAGTTTTAATGTCTGTTGCGCTTGCACACAATGCTAGCAGTATTAAAGAAAATTTTTACACCACCTGAAAAGATTATAAAATCAAAACTTTAAGTGCGTCAAAGAATAATGTCAAGGACAGTAAGGTATACAAAGATTTCAAACACATAAAACAAAAAAAAAAATAAAAATTACAATGATGATCAAGTACTGCAGAGTCATATGGGTCGAACACCATAGCTGTGTTAAACTGGGTCAGATTAGAGATAAGAAAACAATGAAAAAGAATGTTGCAAAAAGTCACCAGTTTGTAATCAGGTAAACCTCAGCAGAATAACTGATTTTTTTTAAACATTTTGCATTTCAAATATCTGGTGTCTCATCATATATTGACTTTAAACATGTTGAGTTTTTGTAGGTGTGAAGCTGTAATGTGAAGAAGATTTGATATCTGATGAGTTGTACCACAGCCTGCAGAGAACAACAGATACTGAGTTGAGATTGAGGGATTAAGCTGTAAAACACAAATTAACTTATTGCAAAAACACTTTTTTTTTTTTTTAGAAACAAGCAGGAATAAGACATGTAGGGTGGAATTTCTGACCACAGCTACCAAACATTTTTCTATCTAGTGTACAAGCTTTAATAATGTCAAGAAAAAAAGCAAGATACTGTCAGCAAAAAGACAGAAATCTACACTACCGGGAGTGCAAGAATAACCTCCTCAATCATTTTAAGACCTGAACCCTGATTTAATTCACACATCCCCGGTGGCTGGCTCTTGAAAACTGGTTGCACCATAGAAGCTTTTGCGGTCTGGCAGCAAGTGGCGTCCTGCAAATACGGTGGTGCAGCAGGTGAGCAGAGCCATGCAGCAGCCACAGGCCAACACCAGGCCCATGGCGACCCACAGCAGCGTCGTCACAACAAAGGCGAACTGGTAGGTTGTCTTGTGGCAGTATGGACCTTTCTCAGTGTAGTTTGGAGGGTAAACTGCATAAACCCACGAGGAACCTAGAGGAAGAATGCACAAGAAGATAACATGTGAGATTTTAATCAGCTGAGCGGTTAGAACTAGAGAAATGCACTTGCGTGCCAAATTTTCCAATTTCAGATTTCTGAAACTAAATGAAAAAAATATGCATTTTTGCAAGAATAACCTCTGCAGGCAAACATGAATTCTGCAGAACCTGGACTTATTACATGTGCTTTTGTCAGTAAATCTGAAGAGACACAGACTTAAAAATATTTTGGGAATTATAAAACTTTACAAATAAAACTCTGAGAATCTGAAATCCTATTAAGCAAGAAACTTGATTGAAATGATGTCTTTTAGCTCTATTTAGTTGTTGTGAAGAAAGCTTTTTTTTAAAGAAGCAGTCAGTTTTATCGAATGTATTTGTTTCCTGTATTATTTTTTAAACAGAACAAACAAATAAAAAATAGCTGCAGTTTTAATCTTAATTTTCCATTGTACTCCAAGTGAATTATTGCTAAATATCACAAAGTAATACTAATACAACGGCACTCAAGCATTTTTAGCACTTAAAATCAGAAAGCGCTTTAATGCAAAGAGGTAAACATTCCCCTCACCTGCTATCAACCAGGCGAAGCTGAAGATGTGCAGGACAGTCATGCAGGCCAAGCTCAGGACGTGACAGGCTCCATCTTGGTAGCCGCTGGTGCAGTAGGTGAAAGCCAGAGACAGGAGGCTGCTCACTCCCAGCACCACCAGGTAAATGGGAATGTTGGGCTGCACCGGACAGTGATGCACGTGAATGGCACCTGCACAGCAGCTGCAAACGTTACACCTTTATCTGCTCAGAACTAGAAGTGTAAGTAGAAAAGTTGACCCACCCAGTCCAATGGCTGCGATCATCACCATCCACCAAATCATGTTCATCACAACTACAACAGCAAAGAAGCAGAGAGATTAGAAACTTTTATTTAAATTATAATATGAAGTAGCAGACAAATGGCTTACCAGTCGCTGCAATCAGTGCGGCACTTTGAGGTCTGTAGTCCATCGTTAGAAGTTGGATTTGACTCAACAGAGGGAGTTTTACCGCAAAAAGAAAACCTTTAAATCTTCTTTCTTCTTCTAGGTTAAGACTTCTACATGGGTTGATCTTAACACATTGACAAGTGACACCGTTTGCTGTTTTAAACAGGATGTGAAGTCACTTGGTTGAAAAATTTCAACCACTATTTTGCAACAGCCTCTGCTTCAAAGAGGAAATAATGATAAAATCAGAAAGTCTCATCTGATGCAAACAAATTAGCATCCAAACAATATGACTCAGCCACTCCTACGGAGGACTCTCTTTTTCTTGCAAATCTGACTTTTTAGAAAACGGAGAGGCTAGCCTGTATTTCAGCAAGTCTACAAGCAATTTAATTCAAAATCAGCTGCAAACCCACAAAGTGCAACTTCCTGTGGTCTGATATCTTTCTGAAGAGCAGCTGGATACTAAAACAAGACAAACGGCTGTTGCATGAACTTTATTTTTAGAAAATTATGAAGAACTAAAAGATGAGTTATGTTAAAGTGGAAAATAAACTTTGCTTTTTTTCTTGACTCTTTTCCAAAGGAGATTAAACACATGTAGAGTCTTCTTACTAACTTGGCGCCCTCTAGTGGTGGTTGGTTGCACTGAAATTTATTTACGGGTTTCAGAGTTAACAGGGGTAGAAATACATTCTAAACTTACCAGATTTTTATTTGTTGAAATATTTTAAAAACCAGAGCTGCACTTTTGCACAGCTGGTGGTGCTGTTGCCATGCAGCAAGAACGTCCTCGGTTCGATTCCCGGCCTGAGGTCTTTCTGCATGGAGTTTGCATCTTCTCTTTGTGCATGCATGCGTTCTCTCTGGGTATTCCAGCTTCCTCCCACAGTCCCAAAACATGACTGTTAGGTTAGCTGAAGATCAGTGTGTCTCTCTGTGTTGTCCTGTTTGGAATGGACACCTGCCCAGGTGTAGACGATGGACGTATAGATTTTAAAAACTGTGTCGCTGCTTAAAATTATACTTGTTTGTGTTGGTGTATGTTATATAAATTCCTAATGAAATATCTTAAAGTTTGTGATTCTGATCTGACACAATGCACAAAAAATAATTTTGCAAGACACAGAATTACTAGATATTGACTCTTTGCACAATTTAAGCTCCTTCAGTTTATTCCTTTTTAAATATTTTTGTGCTTTTCCTATTCACTACTGAGTAATTCTTTGGTTTTTTTGTTCTTTTTTTGACATAGCTATTCAATGTTTCTATTTTATTTTGTCCAACTTTTACTGTTACTCACTGAAATACAAATAAAGCGATATCATATTATATTCTACTCAGAAAATCGTCAAGGTTTATTAGATGAGGTATTTTTCCAATTTTTCTAAACAGCAGAGGAACTCGATAAGACTGGAAAAACGGATCATAACAGGAGATGAAACCAGAAGTAGCTTTATTTCATTTATTTGTGTGAGGCCTTGTGTTCAAATTCAAGATAAAATTTACTGTTTTTTCCCACCCAAAAGCTAAAGAAAGTATTTATTTATTTACCTGTCATTTTCTTAATGTAACCAGGCAAGTGGCAAGTGAGTAGAAAACAGGTTTAGTTTGAAAGTTTATATATTTCTCTGGGCTGCTGTTAGAAATCTACTGAATTTTTTGCAAACGTCTGAGTTACAACAACAGTATTGGTCAATTATTAGCTGCAAAATGCTTGACCATATACCTGAAATAAGAAATTGGATGTTTCACATCTGTTTTGTTGGTTTTCACAACCTCTCTCAGTTGGAAATTAATGATGGTTTGGATGATAGGAGCAGCTGGGAAGTCCATGCATATGATTCCCAGGCGCTGGTTCTGGTCGGTCTTGGCCTGCAGGTACTCGTACAGCTGTGGGTTGATTCCCTTTGCCACAGCTCTGGGGTGAGCGAACACACCAGCTCCACTGGAGTAGGTCAGAAAAATCTGAGCCATATTTCCTGACGGTGCGGCCTCCAGGTGTTTGTAGACACTCTGCCACTTCTCCTCCAAATTCAGCAGAGAGGGAACCTGCAGGCAGCAGCAAATGTACATTACCGGAAATATTTAAAACTACAACGAGAGCAAATTTATTAGGCTACCATGAACCTAAAGTAAACCTAAACGCTTACTGCTCTCCTTATTTAGTTTCACAGCAATGCTTATCTGATTCTTGTTGGATTTAGAGCATTAATCTCATTGGCCAATAAGAAACTACCGTATTTTTCGGACTATAAGCCGCTACTTTTCCCCTGCGTTTTGAACCAGGCGGCTTATAGCCCGGTGTGGCTTTTCTGTGGATTTTTCTTCAAATTCATACCCCCTTATTAAGGAGGTAGCAAAGGGCTGCCTCCTTAATAAATCTGTGGAAATACCAGCAGCTTATAGCCCGGTACGGCTTATATATCTACCTTTCCAGTTTTTTTTTTGTTTTGTTTTTACTTTGTGGGTGCAGCTCTATACGGCAGTCAATAATTATCAAAGTGACAAAATCCCGATTTTTTAATTGGTTTAAAACCAGCAATATATCATGCCCATTCCAGTGGATATGGAGACAAACGTCTAGACAAAAACAGAAACAAAACATTAACTCCTCATACCTTCCAGGCATCAGCTATATCCAGGGAACCGTAGCGCATTCCCAGATCTGGGCCGGTAAAATCCTGCAGGATGATGAGCTTCCCTCGGGCCTCAGCCATGGTCGGCACCAGGCGGCTGTGCCACAGCAGGTCCCAATGGCCATAGTGATGGATGAAGTCGACCACAGCGCCATAGATGTTATTCGTCTCACTGAACTCCTCTTTCACTCGCATCAACACCGTCTCACTTGGGTATTCGTGCAGGAAGTCAAACACGCCCTCTAGCACATGTCCAAAGTGAGCCCACTGGTAGGAGACTCCGTGGTGGATGGTGAGATTCCCGTTGACGTGACGCACACGGACATCTAGATAACGGACGCCGGCTCGGAGCTGGGAGGTCAGGTTCCAGGTCTGACACTCTGCGTAGACGCCGCCGTACAGAGACATGGTGTTGTGTGTTCCTGGCATCGTGACAGCAGACAGCGGCTGGTCATCAGGGATGCTGGCCATCCAGGAAGGGTTCAAGAACTCAGGGTTTGGAGTGTCGTCGTAGTCGGGTCTCTGGATTGCTCCAAAACTAAACCCGAAGACTCTAAAAACAAGGTGAAACCGGTTCATTATGCTGTCCAGGCATGTAAGCAAATAAGTGGCATTATGATGTCACCAGGTGAGGGATGCTTGGAAAAGATAAATGTCTGGATGTGCCAAAACTTTCTCCAGCTGAACGGAAACAAAACTGAAGTTATTATGTTTGGAACACAAAAGGAGCGATCCAGAGTCAACACACAGCTTCAGATATTACAGCTGGAAATTAGACATCACGTCTGTGTTGTGACGATCTCAGATCTGAACCTTCAGAAACACATAAAGGTGGTTACAAAATCAGCCTTCTATCACCTGAAGAACATTTCCAGGATTAGAAGACTTATGTTTCAGAAAGATCTAGAGAAACTCATCCATGCATTTATCTTTCGCAAAAAATTAACCGTCCAGCTGCAGGTGATCCAGAACGCTGCTGCTCGTGTTCTGACTAAAACCAAGAAGACAGAGCACATAAAACCAGTTTTAAGGTTCCTATACTGGATTCCTGTAGCTCAGAGAGTAAATCCTAAAATACTGTTGTTAGTTTATAAATCACTGAACGGCTTAGCAACACAATACATTAAAGATCTGATGTTGTTGTATCAACTTTCCAGACCTCTCAGGTCTTCTGGTTCTGCTCTGCATCCAGAACAAAACATGGAGAAGCAACATTCAGTGTTTATGCACGACAAATCTGGAACAAACTTCCAGAAAACTGCAAGGATGTGGAAACACTGAGATTAAGACATCCAGCATCATCATTACTGGCATTATGGCTGTGACTAACTATTATTCTAGTAATCGGATGTTATATTAGGAGAAAAAGGAAGAAGACTGCAAGATACCAGAGCGTGACATGAAAAGTAGCAACATCTCAAACAATCAGATTGGAAATGAAGCCTTTGGCACACAGGTCAAATAATGAACAAATGAAATGGACAAAAGATTCAGTCAGATTAGTTACAAAGTGGCTCAAGGACAACAAGGCAGTGTTTTGGAGAAGCCATTACAAAGTCCACAGTCTGACAGAATCACTTTTTATGCAGTGTGTGTAAATACATGCCATTATCAAAAAATGTATTTCATAACAACAATAATTCTAAATATGCGCCATAGATAGATCATGATTGTTTAACTTTGTGTCCCCTGTGTCAGTGTGTGGTCTGTTTCCTCACCCCAGCAGGAGCACCAGCTCTGGTAACAGCTTGAACATTTTCACCGATGTCGTTCCTTTTACAGTCCTAAAAAACAACGTAATGTAAACGATACAGAGAGAAAAAAAGAATCATAAAGCTAGCATTCAATTTGTTGTAATTCTCAGAAAAGGTGAATAATAAAAAGGGCAAGATATCTAATGAATAAACTGTGGCTCGCCTACATTTAGTGTTCATTCAATAATCAAACAGTTTGATTCTGGTTCAAAGCCAGCTCAGCCTTTTGCTCACCCATTCTGACCACTTCAATGGCCGACTTAAACCCTCCTAATCCCAAAAAACTGAACGCACTGCTGAGTCAAACATGCTGCTCAGTTCAATAAAGTTCATACCTGAAACTGCGGGTTTAGTCCAGTCGGTCCGGTCCGGCCCGGGTTCCAGCAGACGATGCACACAAAGAGCAGGACAGAAAGAAGCGTGGACAAAATGACAGCCAGAATGTCAGCCGGGGTTTTGTAGTGAGAAAAACTGCAGAAGAGCAGCTGAGCCGCAGGTGGGAGTTCAGAGGGGAAAATACATGAGGGTGGGGCTGAGAGGCTCACAAAATACCGGTTTCTAAATGTGTAAAAGTTTTAAAGTGACTTATTTATATAAAATATTTTTAAAATCGACCAGTTTTTACAATTTGCACATCAAAACTTTATATGAAACTATAAAACCATGTTTATTTAACCTGTCCAGGTGTAGTGTGCTGATTAAACTGGTACAGAAATAGCTGGATATTTGCTGAAAATAGAAACTATTTACACACGTCTGCCGCAGCTGACTGTTTTCTCACTGTTTTTTTTATCATTATAACGCATAAAAGGAGGAATTTGATAAGGTCTGGAATTACAGTGCTTCACAAAAGTAAACTAACCTGTTGAACTTTGTCACGAATTTCAATGTATTTCGCTGGCAACAAAGTAGCAACAATTTGAGAAGAAGAAAGCAAAATGGTGCATGATTTTCACAACTTTTACAGATAAACTATGAAACGTTGGGTATGCTGGAATAAATAATTTTAGATGTTCTAACATGTTTTCTTCAAGGTTTGAGCTTCATCTCACTGAACTCACTACCCCGAGTGAAGAAAAGCACGGCCACAGCATGATGCTGCCACCACCAGGTTTATGTCAGTAATGCTGTGTTCAGGTTCCATTCATTTTATTTATTTCAGACAAAAAGTAAAAACACAATAGAATAATAATAATGCCCATTGACATGAAATTTTCCATAATTTGTTCGAAAAGGAAGAAATCTTATGATTTCCTGTTCCTCTCACAATCAAGAACCAAATATACTCCTAGTTCATTCCCACATAAAATTACACTTAAACTTCACATTGTCATGGTTAAATGTACAATTATTTATACATATTTAATATCAACAATATTAAAAATGTCTCACCCATCCTACACAACATATTGATGTGCACTGCTAATGTAAATCTGTTTTACAAAAATGATTTTGTAAAACAAACAAGACATAAATATGACAAATTGATTGTTTTCAAACAGGCTGTGAGTTCAATTAATATTTTCTACTTTCCCAAAATGTAAATGCAAACACATTCTCAGAAAACAAAAACCGAGTTGATTTCCTTCTGAGTGAAACTTTGATTAAAACAGAAAATAGTGCAAATAAAATCCCCTCGACAAGAAGCTAAATCTGTCTATGAGCATTTCTTTACTGCTAACTAATTACTGCACTAATAACACCTATATTTAAAAAGTTATTTTATTCCACACAATATTTAAAATACTGTAGTTTCCTTCCAAACACTGAACTGTAGTAGAAAGACTGAGAACAGAAAGGAGTGTGTCTGGTATGTGTGACATCTAGAAAAGCCAGCAGATGTTTCCCCTTTTTATCTCAGATCATCACAGTAATTTAAATATTACACAACAACCTTGTCCAGTTAAGTAATGTCATGTTTAGTCAGTTGCTAAAAATAATTAAAGATTTTGAGTAAACATTACAGTAATCTTGCACAAATTGCTCATATGTCAACTTTTTAAAGTCTCTGCTTCTATGATCAAAGTTAAAATAACTGAAATGAATTAATTTAACACATTCTTTCTTAAATTAAAAATTAAGTTTCCCGAAACACAAATGCAAAGACATTTGCAAAACCGTGTTGATTTCCTTCTGAATGACACATTGATAAGAAAAAAATTAAAAGACTGTGAATAAAGTCAATATGACTTTAGTTACAAATAGAAGGAATAAACTGATGTAAAGATGTAATGAATAATTAAAGTACGAACAGTAAATATTTCTACCATTTCTGCAAACAAACTAACGCCATTCTTCATAACCAGTTTGGTTGTCTGGTCAACCAAACTGGTTATGAAGGCGTGGCTGGAATGCTTCACAATGGGAGGAAGTTCTTTGGACGCAGGAAAAGCATAAAAACTTTGCTTGAGACCACGTGTTTACACACATTTTACAGAAATATAAA
This sequence comes from Poecilia mexicana, assembly GCF_051168715.1. Classification (NCBI taxonomy): domain Eukaryota; kingdom Metazoa; phylum Chordata; class Actinopteri; order Cyprinodontiformes; family Poeciliidae; genus Poecilia; species Poecilia mexicana. Next base: position 16,769,566 of record NW_028263380.1, on the reverse strand, counting down.
CATTTTCCTTGCTATCTGAGATTGAATCTGACTAAAAGTTTTCCTGGATTAGGAAAATTGGGATCACTAAAATAATATGTTTGTAAAATGACAGAATAATTTCCTTAGTATTTGGTAGAACTGTCTTTGGAACTCTGTCATTTCAGCCACATTTTGGATTTAAGCTTCTCAAAGTAGAAACTAGTGTACCTGAGTCAGGTATTTAGTATTTAGTCTGAAAATACTAACAAAACCTTTTCAACTGTGTTATGAATTTGTTTTGCACTGAGATAAAAACTTTGCGAAGGCCACTCCATCATTAAGCCACTTTGTAATTAATTTGGTTGCATCTTTAGCGTATAGCCATGTGTTTTTTATATTGCTTCAGTTTTTCCACATGATGATCTTTTTGTTAAATTCACCAGTTCCTGCTGCAGCAAAACAACCCCACAACATGATGCTACCACCACCTTACTTCACCATTAGAAAGAGGTTCTAATGTTTTTAAGGGTGAGTGTATTTAGAAACTGTAATTTGATTTTTTGTTTCAGATAATGTAATGACCTCTTCCTCACTGAGCATTGTTTAAGCCCGGGTCGGTCCAAACACTGTTTTACCTGCAAGTCTTTTGCTTTAGTGTGCATATCACATATCGCACATAAACCACCTGTCTTTTCTGGACAGACTTTTCCAGTTTGTCTACCAGCTGGTAGACAAACTATCGGTTGCTTTATTAGGAAAAGATAGGCTTTCTTCCAGAAAAATAACCTGTTCTACTTGTTGGAAAGGAAACTATCTCGAATCCAGGCTGGGGCAAGTTACAACAGTGCAATTGAGCTATGCAGTGTGGGTCCCTAGGCAAGACCCTTGGAGCTATATAGCCTACCTCATACCATGAGAGACATTGATATGCATAATATGCCGGCTCAGACGTCGCCCGGCCAAACAAGGTCTGGGTCAGGTGCTGGGGAACCAGAGCACCTTGATGAAAAATGGGCTACTGGAACAAGACGGAAATGGGCGAGAGACGAAAACATGGATCTGTTGGAATGCTACTACTCAAGTAACCCTAGTCAGAGGGGCTACATGCAAAGACTGAGGGTGGAATGGTTACTTCGACACCCACAGTCTACAATGACTGCCAAACAACTAGTAGCTCAGTGTTCCAACATCCGCAAATGGCAACTGCTATCACAACTTGAGATTGACGAGGTACAACACAAATGCTACGGCAAGAGGGAGGAGCCCGGATGTAAGGTCAGGGGGGAGTTAACTACAACTCCCCACCCCGAGACTGGGTATGCAGCCCCAGTAATGAACGAACTATCAAAGCTGAGAGAAAGAATTGTGGCCCGAATGAACACCAGACAACCCCGACGCCAATTACAACGGCTGAGTGAAGATGTGAATGCAGCATTGAGAACAATCCCTACCAACACCATAACAGAAACCAATGAGCTGATATACAATTCAGCATCAGTGATCCTTGAAATGCAACCATGAGACCCAATATCCATCATGGAAAAGACGGTTAGAGGCTAAGATCAAGATAACAAGGAGGGAAGTGAGCCAGCTGTCAGAGCTCCTAAGGGGTGCAATGAAAAGATCAGTACCCAAGAAGTACAGCCAGATGCCCATACCTGAAGCACTCGAAACTGCCAAACAAAGACTCCAAGCCTTGGCCAGCCGCCTAAATAGATACACAACAGAGAATGAAGCCAGGAGGATTAACCGGCTCTTCTCCACCCAACCAGCTAAAGTGTACTCTCAATGGCAGGGTACTAACAACAGAGCAGACCCACCAAGGCTGGAGACTGAACAATACTGGAAAGGCATATGGGAAAGGGAGGCGTCCCACAACAGCAATGCACAGTGGCTAACCTCTCTACGAGAGGACCACAGCAACCTCCCTGAACAAGTCCCGGTAACCATCACTGTGGCAAATGTCCAAGAAAGAGTCTTGGGTATGAAAAACTGGACAGCACCAGGGCCTGACATGATCCATGCCTACTGGCTAAAGAAACTCACTGCTACAAAATGGGACTCACCCTGAATGGTTAACTGAAGGGCGCACAATCCTGATCCAGAAGGACCCCTCAAAGGGTTCAGTCCCATCCAACTATCGGCCAATAACCTGTCTCTCTACAACATGGAAGCTCATGTCAGGCATCATAGCGGCTAAGATAAGCGGACACATGGATAAATACATGAGCACGTCACAGAAGGGCATCGGCATAAATAGTAGAGGAGCCAAACACCAACTCCTTGTAGACCACACAGTCGCCCGAGACTGCAAAACCCGACACACCAACCTGTGCACCGCTTGGATTGATTACAAGAAAGCCTATGACTCAATGCCACACACCTGGATCATTGAATGCTTAGAGATGTACAACATCAATAGGACTCTAAGAGCCTTCATTGCAAACTCGATGGGGCTGTGGAAAACCACCCTTGAAGCCAACTGTAAACCACTTGCACAAGTGTCCATCAAATGTGGCATATACCAAGGAGATGCTCTGTCCCCACTGCTGTTCTGCATAGGCCTGAACCCCCTCAGCCAAATCATCAACAAGACTGGCTACGGATACCGACTTAAGAATGGGGCCACAATCAGTCACCTCCTCTACATGGATGACATCAAGCTGTACACCAAGAGCAAGCGAGACATCGACTCACTGATCCACACCACCAGGATCTACAGCACTGACATTGGGATGTCATTCGGACTAGAGAAGTGTGGCCGGATGGTTACAAAGAGAGGGAAGGTCGTCCACACAGAAGGGGTCTCACTCCCAGAAGGAACAATAGCAGACATAGAGCACAGCTACAAGTACCTGGGAATACAGCAAGCAAATGGCAACCTCGATGAGGTCACAAGGAAAGGAGCCACAGCCAAATACCTCCAACGAATAAAGCAAGTCCTGAGAAGCCAGCTCAATGGCAAGAACAAGATCCGTGCAATAAACAGCTATGCCTGTTTATTGCTACCCTGCCGGAATAATTAGCTGGCCAATGGAAGAGATGAAGGCCACGGATGTTAAGACTCGGAAGCTACTAACCATGCATGGAGGGTTCCACCCCAAATCCAGCACCCTGAGACTGTACACAAGCCGTAAGGAAGGAGGCAGAGGACTAGTGAGTGTGAGAGCCACTGTCCAGGATGAAACATCCAAGATCCATAAATACATCAAGGACAAAGCCTCAACGGACGATGTGCTCAGCGAATGTCTCAGGCAATGGGGAACAGAGGACAAGGTGCTGGAGGAACCATCATGGGAGGACAAGCCCCTACATGGGATGTACCACCGACAAATAACTGAAGTGGCTGATATCAGGAAATCCTACCAATGGCTGGAGAAAGCTGGACTCAAGGACAGCACGGAGGCCCTCATCCTGGCCGCCCAGGAACAGGCCCTAAACACCAGAGCAATAGAAGCTCAGATCTACCACACCAGACAAGACCCAAGGTGTAGGTTGTGCAAGGAGGCCTCTGAGACAGTCCAGCACATAACAGCAGGGTGCAAGATGCTGGCAGGGAAAGCGTACATGGAACGACATAACCAAGTGGCGGGCATAGTATACAGGAACATCTGTGCAGAATATGGACTGGAAGCCCCGAGGTCAAAATGGGGGACACCCCCAAAGGTGGTGGAGAATGACCGAGCTAAGATCCTGTGGGACTTCCAGATCCAGACAGACAAGATGGTAATGGCGAACCAACCGGACATTGTGGTGGTGGATAAAGAACAGAGGAAAGCCGTTGTGGTGGATGTAGCAATACCAAGTGACCACAACATCAGGAAAAAGGAGCATGAGAAACTGGAGAAATACCAGGGCCTCAGAGAGGAACTGGAGAAGGCCTGGAAGGTGAAGACCACAGTGGTGCCTGTGGTCATCGGGGCCCTCGGGGCAGTCACCCCCAAACTGGAGCAGTGGCTCAAACAGATCCCAGGAACAACATCAGACATCTCAGTCCAGAAATGTGCAGTTCTAGGCACAGCCAAGATACTGCGCAGAACCCTCAAGCTCCCAGGCCTCTGGTAGAGGACCCGAGCTCAGAGGATGAAAGAGACCACCCACGGAGGGTGAGAGGGGAATTATTATATATATATATATATATATATATATATATATATATATATATATATATATATATATATATATATATATTCATATTTAAAGTTAGTTTCTTCTTACAAGCAGAAACCCTTATTTAAAAACATGAAATTCACAACTTTTATAAGGTAGTGTAGTCTGCAGTGCTTATGAAAATATAATAATGAGGAAGCACAAACAAAAACAGATGAAGATTTTATTTAAATATAAACTTGTCTTACAGTCTGAGAAAAATGTGTTGGAGTAATCACAGTTTTATGCTTTATTTTTGAGACATTTTAACTTTTAGCCAGGGAACTGTACTTGAATAAACGTAAGTTTAATTTAACATATAAAACTAAGTTTTTTTCAGGTCATCAAGTCAAAGTAATGAAAATCCTTACCAGATTATATTGCTGTCTGTTCTTCTGGAGCCCTCAGGATTGGGATACACATCATTTTAAATCAACATACTGCAATAAAAACCTTTATCATGACATTAATTTCTTCATGTATTTGTTATAAATAAATAGAAATAAGGAAAAAAAATAATAAAATAAAAGGTCAAGTATTATTTTAAGCAACCGATTAACTTTTGTGTGGTCATACTTGTTTTTATTTTGTGTATTTTAACTTATTTATGTATTTTTTTTGTAGTTATTCATTTTGCTTCCTTTGTGTTGATTGGAGATGTAGTTAGAAATAAAATAAAATTACAGACTTATTTTACATACATAAAAGCCCATTCATAGAAATATAGTGTTTAGTCTATTCTCATTCTAGTGCTTTGTCACAATATTTAAAAACCTGATGCCAATCCCGCAATTAAAAATGAAAAGGAACCATGCACAAATGTATGAGAATTTTAATGAACTCTTAGATAAAAATATAAAAGTATTTGTTACTACGTATGTTTTGCTTTCATTTCTCTTTACTACGAATTTCCTTCCCAGTTAAGGTATGAGGATGGGAGAAACCATAATTAATAAGATGAAGGTCAAAAAGCCTGTGGTTAGAACTCCAGTGATGCAGATGAAGGAAGTCCTCCTCAGCCAATCAGAACAGGACAGCCCTCAGCCACTTCCTGTTGCTTATGCCCTTATTTGGCAATGAGGGGTTGGCTTTAGCTAACTGGTGTGGAAAATGGTGGAAAGCAGAATCAGACAGCGGCTGTAGACGGACGGGATACAAACAGTTTTATCTCTGGTGAGTAAACACGGTGAGCCTTTCTGGCTTTTTATCTCTGATCTGAAGGATTTTTAGGATCTTTGTGTGATAGCTGGATCCAGCTGGGAACTGATAGGATCATGACCGGTTCAGTCATGTTGAGCAGCTGAAAATCAGGAAATGGGAGCCTGAGAACAAACGCATCCAGAGTTTCACATTGAAAATGGGAAATAAAACAGCTACCGGAGGCTGTTTTAGGATGCTAAACAACTTTTCGTAGAATGTTGTTAACCTGCCAGCATTTTTCTTGTTTCCAGTTCGGCTTGTGTTCGTAGAGATGGAGACACACCTACTGTTGTTTCCGAGTTATTTTTCCAGCAGAACAAGACTGAGCGGGATGATTAACGTCACAACTATGACAGAGATCCAATACAACACGATTTGTGCTGAGGTCCCAATAATTTAGTTTAGTCTGCATAAAATAATACAAGAGACCTTAATTAAAAAAGACTGCCTCTTTCTGGTGAACTATTAGCATGTATGTTAGCAACATTTTCATATGGTTTCATCAGGACGAAGACACTAAAGTAGTTTTTTTTTTACATGGAAACTTGCATGCAGTTGCGAGTCTGAAAACAACAACATTGATTTAATATATAAATAGAACATGTTTTAAATATTAACATGGGATTCTCGATATATTTGACAATTGTTCTTCCTTTTTAGTGGTTGGAATAAATGTCAGCTAGGCAAAAACCCTTCATCCAACTGAGTGGCAATTATATTACATTATATTAAAAAAAAACAGTGATGGAAAATATTCTCCTTTGATGTTAGTTTTTTAGCGTAAAAATTCCAATAAAATTCTTAAATGGAGATGAAAACCGTTTCCAAATGTCTGATAGACTATTTTGTTGGACAATCAAATCAGTTGATTTTTTAAAAATGTTATTTTACTTCTAAACATTACACCTTTGAGTTGATTTTTAAAAATGTGCTCCTCATCAGGTAAAGTAAAAATTATGCTCTACAATCAAAACTTCAAAAACTATGGAAATGAAACAAATAGCAGATCATGGATCAATCTTCTTGTCTTCACTGAAGAGAGTCCTGGAGCTGAAAACTTTTAATCTACTCCATAAAGTGCATTTCATGTTTTCTAGTTTACAGCTGGATTTTCTTTTACTGAAAGCAAGCAGGCTAATGCATGACCTAGAGGTACGTGAGGCATTAAAAGGGCCCTGCAGCACTTCTAAACTCCTGGTCCTTCAACCAGATATTCAGGATATATTTCCTTAATATCATCAATGGGAATTCTTAGAACTGAAACCCATAAAGGAAATAAAAAGGTGGTTTTGAGTTGATGGCAATTGGAGAAAAACTGCACCCACAAACTCTGGTGGGAACATATCTGTCAGTGTATGGATAAATTTTTTTAAACCTCTTTCTGCAGTTTTGAAAGACAATCTAGATATTAAAGTTTGAAATATTAACTTTTATCTGCTTGTACAGTAATCATGTTTCTATAACTTCTTAACTCAGAGTTTGGCACAGGGTCACACGACATGGTGTTTTTTTTACATTCAATTTGTTCATCTTCCAGAGTCAATCAGTGTGGAAGTAGACTTGCAGTTATGGCTGATGCTCAACAAATCAAGAAAACTGCAGCCAAAGTCCTGTGCTGCGTGGAGAAGGTGTCCTCCTTCGCCTCCTCTATCGACCCCATCTTTGGCATTGTCTCCTCTCTGGTTGGTGTGGCAAGAAAGGGCCTGGCGGATGATGAGAGCCACGCCTTGGACAAAGACTTCCAGGCTATCCACACCAAACTGGAGAGCATCTCTGAGAAAAACAAACAATGCCTGAGCCAGATCCGCATCGCCGAGGTAAACGAAACATACGGGAAGTATGAGGAGTACATCAAGCACCAGTACAATGCCTTCAACAGCATGGTGGCTCAGGTGAAGAAAGACCCAGACAATGCCCAGAGGTACATGGAGACCTTTGAAAAGATTTACGAGAGAGACAAGTCGGATATGGGCCTGGATGTGTTTTATCGTGGTGTGATGGGCGTAAAAACGGTGTTTGGAAGATCTCTGCTGGATGTGTACTTTGAAAACTGCAAGGAAAACAAAGTGCCGCTCCATGAAACCATGGAGCGCCACTGTTCTCATATCGCACACCTCTTCCACATGGGCCTCATTGCGCTGATGGGGTACACTGCCGTCACTGAGGATGATGAAGACGAGGTGCGCGAAAAGTGGGCCAAGAGGGTGTCTGAGATCCAGATGAAGATGGAAGACATTCTCCAACAGTGTAAAAGCAACTCAACCTGAACCAAGACCAAGAAAGAAAGGATGTTCTCTGGGTTTGCTGCCAGAGGACATCCTGGCAGCAAACCCAGACTGTAATCTAAGCAGGAAAAATAATTAGTTATGGTAATATTTAAAAAGAAATATACACTTGTAGAAAAACCAAAGCCATGTAACATGTCCGCATGGGTGCTGCAGCTGCTTCAGTGTGGTTAGTATCGACTCAGTTTATGACCAATATAACTGTATGCTGCTTTGTGTCACATCTCAATAAATGCTGAAGTTTTATACAATCTGTTCAACTAAATGAATAAATTATTGTTGAAGTTGTTCCATATTTGTTTCTAAGTTACTTTCTCCAGCGTATGATCTGTACGTCAAATACAGGAGACAGAAAATGAACACAAGCCTGCTTGAGCTGGCGAAAACACTTAATCTGAAAAGGATGTGTTGAGTTCACTCCCTAAAACCACTCTTCCTTTTTAACAAGGCGCTGATAGAACTCAAACGTATCCATCCATATGTTATATAAAAACGTTTCCTCAAAAGTGACTCATAATCCATCTATTGAACATGGTTGAGTACAAACTGGTTTTGGGAAGAACTAAACTGCATGACTCATCTTGTTGGTGTCAATTTATTTTTCTGTCATTGTTGAACGCGATAATGAAAATGGGGTGGCATGATGTTTAGCAGTAATAAAAATTGGTGTCATCATGAGTTATTGTTAGGCTGAACTTTTTTAGCGTCAAGCTTTTTATGTGGGCGTGTAAAGGAAACTTACACCACTCTTAGGTATTTGAGGTATAAGCTTGAGTAGAAGCAGTTTCACGGTATTAACACAAATATTTAGAATAAAAATATATGTTTACCAGTATTTAAACAAAAAACCAAGCAATATTTTAACACTGTTTCATTGTTACTTTGATGCTGCCTAAGATTATAGTTTAAAATTAAAGAGACGCAGCAAAGCAAATGAGGTGGATTAGCAGAGGTTGCCAACAACTCATGGTGTCATCCATGAGTTTGTGTCAAATATTGTCTCTACTGTGTGGAAACTGAGATAAGCAAGGTTTCCACTTTAAAAACTAGACTGCAGTTGCTCCTTTCTCCTGCGTTCTATATATATTTATTAATTTACCACATACTCGCATAGATACAGCTAATTTACTTCCGGTTTTGTGTTTTTCCAAGACGTTTGATGGTTGCCTAGTAACTGTGCTAAGCTAAGTTAGCTACAAACTGGTATGAGCTTATTTTAGCTATTTAGGGGGGAAACAACACACATGTCGAACACAATAACAAATGACGATGAGAACAATAATAATAACCCAAATATGTTTGTAATTTTTAAGTTCTGACACGGTACATTATTTATGTTTAAAATCAATGTTGTGGAAAATTTACTTTTAGCTACTTGGTTTTTTCCTTGTGGTTAGAAAAGGCGTGAAAGTTTGAGTTTTACAGTTTAACAGGTTTTGCTAGTCATTTGCGGTGGTTTTCGGGTAAAAAAAAAGAAAAAGAAGAGCGCCGCATCCTGTTGCACCTGCTCTACCTCACCACCAGAGGTCGCTGCTGTGCAACAGCTCATTGAAACGTAACGTGATTCCTCTGTTTGTGTCTGCAACCCTGCCCTGCCTGAAAAGGCCTACGACTGCTTCAAGCTCCCCCAAAACTCCGCTCTCTCCGGTTTGTAACCTGGAGTAACTTTCTGGCCTCGACTTGCGTATCAAAGCCGCTGAAAGCCACCGGAGAGCCGAGCGGAAGAGAAGCTCGGTCCGTTTCAGGAGCGGACTCGGCGGATCCGGTAAGTTTCAGCTGATTATGGAGCGGAAAACTGGGGACGGTGAGTGTAGCACCCTCTGCTAAAAAACAAGCTGATGGAGTTGAGTATCTGGACTTTGTTTTTTCCTGGCAAGAAAATATATGTAAATACGCCACATCTGACAGGAGCGTGTGCGTTCAAGATTATAATTTTATAGTTTATGGAAAAAAAACAGTTTAAAGTTAACAGTTTGGTTTCCGGGGCGTGACCTTCCTTTGAACTCAAGTCGGTTTGTGAGATGTTGGTTATTTTTATCTCTTGAATATTAATATATTATTAAATATCTAATAACAAATACAGGAATAGTACACAAGAGGTTTACAATGTAAAGAGGTAGACTTTAAGAAAGTATTACAAAACCTGAAGTAGTTTTTAGGTCGATAAAGCCTCAACGACTGTGTTGTGGTTGATATTGATCACTACATTTGGCTCCATGTGATTGCTTTAAATACGTTTAATACATTAAAGTAAACGACCGATGCAATAACTCAATCTGCCTTTTTGTGTTATTTTTCCAAATTTGTGCAAATATATATATATATATATATATTAATGAACCCCTGATAAATAATGGCTCTTTTCTAGAGGTTTTTCTTTGACCTAAAAAAAACCAATATTCCAGTTAATCTGTTTAATTTTATTTTTAGTTTTCACCACATATACAGCTTATTTCTGTTTTGATTAGTTAAAGCTACAGAAATTGTCACTTCTTTTTTTCTAAGTAAGTTGGACAACAACAATCAAGAAACCAAAAAAGCATATCATAAGAATTAAAACAACTTAAAAATCACATCTACAAAAAGTGGAATTGTTTGAGTATAAATCCTACATAAAAGCTGAGAAATGTTATAAAAACAATTCTTAAGAAAAGGATATAGAAACAAGATTTTGGGTAGAAATATGATTATATATATTTATGTCTTGATGTGAAGGTACATGGATTGAATTCAGCATTTACTCATGGTAAAGTTAGGATGAAACAGTTAATTGGATTTATCATGATTACTCCATTATTGAAATAATTGTCAACTAATTTATCAATCTGATTAATTTTTAACTGGAATATTCAGACTAAAAAAAGTCTATTTGCTGAAAAGAAAAAACTTATGTAAAATAGTAATTAAGCCAAAACTGGACAAAACTATATACATTTTGCATAGAAACTGTTCAGATTCACAAGAGGAATACTGTGTTATTATATTTTAGGAAATAAAATGTGTTTTTTTTTTCTTATTTAAAGAAGGAATTCAACTATTTTCTTGAGTTTCTAATATCGTACTAAAACATTTTTTTTTACTCAAAAACATGACTGCCCTGGCGCCCCGAGCACTGGGCTTAGCAAGTTTTCTGGGGGAAACCCTGTTTACATCTATGATTAAAGTTTATATTTTATCTAAAAAATACTAATAGATTTTGCTAGCTGTTGCATGAGTGACCATTTTCTGTGTTAAACAGCTTTGATGCTTTCTGTTGTTTCAGACATGCCTCTCCACAGTATCTGGCCTCCCTGTTGGACGGTAACCTGCGCCTGAGGAAAATACGGCACAATGGGCAACGAGGACGGCTCAGAGGACGTCTACGTTGCCGTCATTCGTCCAAAGAACCAAGTCAGCCTGACTTCGAAGGAATACAGAGCCAAAGCTTATGAGGTATGCCGAGCTAGAATTAAATATTTCTAGGATTTGTTTAATAATTGAGTCTTTTTTCCCTCCGTCTTGTGAAGATCTTGTTGAAAGAAGTGCCTTTGGAGGGGAAGGAGAAGAAGCGGAAGAAAGTCCTTCTGGTGACAAAGATTAAGCCAGGAGACAAATCTAAATCCATATTGGATTATGTTGAAGAAACAATAAAACCAATCTCCAATAACCAAAGCTTCACAGGTGAGGATGAGACTGGCTCGCACAAACACGTCGTCTGATACAACCTGAGATCAGCTCAAGAGTTTTGCTTTGCAGGAAAGCGTGTGGTGCACATGAAGAAATTTATCCTTGAAGGTGACAATGAAGGGAAAGAAGCTTCTCTGTTTGTGGTGCCAGTCAGCGTTAAAGGTGAGTTTAAAATGGTTTCACTGTTTTTATTTTTCACATTCTGTCACGTTTTATGTGATAGACCAACACAAAGTCGTGCTTGATTGTGATGTGGAATAAGAATGTTTTTTTTTGGGATAGGTTTTTACCAGTTTTGCACAATTAGAGACCTGGTTCTTCTTTGCAAAGTCTCTCAGTCAGTACAGTGTAGGTTGATCCATCGACTGGTTTTGGGGATTAAATGATAGTTGGATAGCAAAAGGTGCTTAATTTGAGATTTATTTCACCGAATTTGAACCGGGTGAAGCTAAAACTATGCTGTTTGAGGAGATCTGGGTTGAACGTATTGAGAGTCTGTATGCTCCACTATGTTTTAAGTCCAGGGTTTCTTTCAGAAAACTTGCTAAGCCTGGTGCTCAGGGCGCTACGGCAGTCATTCAGCCGCCCGCCGTGTTTTTGAGTTAACAAATGGTTAAAGTCGACAGGAAATTTGAAAATATCAATTGATAGTTATGCATTTTTAGAAGACTGGAAGATTAATACCTAAACACCAACTATAAAGTCAATCATTAAAAACAACAACTAATAAATTGTTGTTTTTTAGTTGTTGTCCCCCACCAGGCTTATCATTGGTGGTTCTCCACCAATGATAAGCCTGGTGAGGGACAAGTAAAGCCTGGTGGCCCGCGAGGCTTATAATACACTGAGGGAAACCCTGAATTCTTATATTAACAATAACATTTAATCTGTATGCTTTCTTTGTCTTCATGTCCATGAAGACCAAATTTGTGGCTGTCAATGTGAACGATTTAGAGAAGAGTTAATACTTGTGGATGTTGCTGTAGTTTTTGCTCTGCTGGCTGTAGATTAATGAGTCTTCCTGCACAGATAACAGCAAACCCATCCACATCTCTGGGAGCCCCAGCTTCTACTGTTTCCAGGACATCATGCGTGTGTGCAGTGAGACCAGCCCTCACTTCTGCTCCGTCACGTCCAGGATGCTCCTGGCTTTAGATAAGTGAGGACACTTCCTTATTACCCTGCTGGCTAAGCTGGGATGAGTAGATCAGGCTTGAGTTTTTCTGTTTTCCACCTCTGCAGATGGTTAGCGGAGCAGCACACTGTCCCTCACGCCATCCCCGCCCTGTTCAGACCGGCTCCTGTTGAGCGAGTCAAAACCAACGTGAACAACCCGGCCTACAGCAGCGAGGGAAAACTGAGCGACGAGGGTCTGCACATGGGGTACACCGCTCTGGAGATCAAGAGCAAGATGATGTCCCTGGAGAAGGCGGACATGTGCATCCTGAATCCTCTGTTTGGCTCGGACCTGCAGTACACTAACCGGGTCAGAGATCCCGTCACTCAGAAACCTGATACTGTTTTCATCGCAGCTTCTCTTTCTGTTGAACCCATAATGATCTCTCTCTCTTGTTCCAGGTGGATAAAGTGATCATTAACCCTTACTTTGGTCTCGGAGCACCAGACTATTCCAAGATCCAAATCCCTAAGAGGGACAAATGGCAGCATAACTGCGTGGGAGAAGACAAGTGAGGCTTTGATTCTGACATTAACAACAATAACGTTTACCGTTCAAATGATTAATCATGATTAATGTATTATTGAAATAGTTGTTGATTAATCGTCAACTGGAGCTTCCAGACTCAAAAAAGGGACATTCAAGGCAGTAATTAAGCCAAAATAGCATGAAAAATAGATACATTTTGCATTTAATGTAAGAAAACAGTTTATAAATCTGTTCTACTCAAAACTCCTTACGCGGCGTAGTTGTAGTTTCTACCGTTTCAAATTATGTAATAAGAAACTCTTCAACTAAGTACAATTATTAATCAGTTAATCCAAAAAATAATCAACAGATCAGCTCAAACTATATAGTTGAAGAAAGGGTTGAGCTTTTCACATGTTGATGTTAGAAGTATTTTCTTTTAGCTGCAAATGCATCATTTGCTACAAATGATCAGCAAGATGGTTATTTTCTTATTTAAAAAAGGATTTGAATTGTTTATTTGCACTTTTTATGTATTTTTAGTATTGTATAAATAAGACATAAGTGCTTAAAATAAATTTAAAAAAATACAAAATGTGCAGATTTTTGCATCAGATTAATCATTTAATCATCAGGATAATCAATTTCTAAATACATTTTTAGTCGCAGCTGTAATTTACCATCAGATTTACCTTTCCAGTTGAAACCTGAGTAATTGTTTTCATTTTCACAGGGATCACCAGTGGGTGGATGACTTCCCTCTGCACCGCAGCGCTTGTGAAGGAGACACAGAGCTGCTTTCTAAGCTCCTCGACAGCGGCTTCTCGGTCAAGCAGCTGGACAGCGACCACTGGGCCCCCATACACTACGCTTGCTGGTGGGTCAAGCCTCCAGCGTCTTATAGCATCTTAACATTATGCTTTAAGCAGGATGTGCATGGATCAGGGTTAGGGCAGTCAGCCATCCAGCCGGCCGCCATGTTTTTGAGTTAAAAAATGTTTAAAGTTGACAGGAAATTTGAAAATATCACCTGGTAGTTTTGTGTTATTGGAAGATTAATATCTGAACACCAACTATAAAGTCTTAAAAAAGGCAATAATTTAAAAAGAGCTAAAACAAATAATGCTAAGCTTGGTGGGGGCACAAGTGAAGCCTGGTGGCCCGCCAGGCTTTTGCTCTCCGGTGACAAAGATTTGACTGACAGACCGGCCCAACAAGTTATGTCTGCACGCTTACACGCTTAGTTACCCCTCTGTTGCCAACTCAACAACTTTCTAGCTATATTTAGCAACATTTCAGACAAAAAATTGGTATCGGCCAAAATCGGAATCAGCAGGTTAAGCTTTTTAAAAGATCCGAAATCAGAAAACTGCACCCCTATTTGACATACATCTGATTTATTTAAGGCACGGTAAAGTGGAGTCAACAAAAATACTGCTGGAGAAAGGCAAATGCAACCCCAACCTGCTGAACGGGCAGCTCAGCTCACCGCTGCACTTTGCAGCCAGAGGAGGCCACGCTGACATAGTGAAGCTCCTCCTGCAGCACCCGGAGATCGACCGGGTAGGAAACGCGTCTTTATCCAGAAACTTTGGTTTCTTCCCCTCCTGCATCGTTTTTATCTTGAAGTCGATTCTTATGGTGACTTTTCTGACTTCAGCACATAGAGGACCAGCAGAAGAGATCGCCACTCCAGGTGTGTGAGGAGAACAAACAGAACGAGTGGGAGGAAACAATAAAACTTCTGCAGCAAGCTAACAGCAAACCAGTGAGTTTTTTTTTTAGGAATATATCAGTTTAAGAGGTACAAATACTACAGAATAATTTACATACTTTTTGAAGTTTGAGGGGTATTATATATGTTTTCAAGCCAGTCTAAAATCTATATTGTTGAAAAAGTTAAGAAATTTTGCAGTTTTAGCCACTAGGTGGTGCTGTTTCCTCAAACACCGTCCTGCTCTCAAGCTAACCCTCAAGTTTTACTGCTTGTTTGTGTTTTCAGTATGAAAAGGTGCGAATATACCGCATGGACGGCTCCTATCGCTCTGTGGAGCTGAAACACGGCAACAACACAACTGTGCAGCAGATAATGGAGGGCATGCGGCTTTCCCAGGAGACCCAGCAGTACTTCACCATTTGGATCTGCTCAGAAAACCTCCGTGAGTCACATCCTTCATCTTTTAATAGCTCAGCCATTGTGAAATATGCACAGCTTTCTCTTGGATGTATTGAAATGTATACTAAAAATGCAATCCTTTGCTTGTTTAGAATATTTTTAATACTGGTGGGGCTAAAAGTTTTAACTGAGTTAATTACGGGGGTTTGTAATTAATCTCATTTTAATCGAAAACTGCTAAATTATTGAATAAATAGGCACATTAGCCTATTTATTCAATAAATAAAATATATTTATTGTTTTTAATCTCCATCAGACAGGTGCAAAGTGATTTTATACCCATTCAAATTTCAGTTGTTTCTGATCATTAACGTACAACTTATGTGAAAAAGTAATTTTTTAGGAATTTGGACGCTAACATTAGCGTTGGACATGTCCGTACTGCTAGCATTGAGCTGCTATTTTTAGCTTGAATAACTTCAGTGATGACCAACTCTTTATTTGCTCAACTTGCACCAAACAATATTAGTTTATAGCATCCTATATTAGATTGTTTTTGACACAAAAATTAACTCCTTGTGGACCAAGAAACGTGGGTTTGTCGTCCATTGTGGTTGTTTGTGCTTGTGCGTCAGATTTATGGGTCTTCCAGAAACACAATGCAAAGGTTCCGGCTTGGGACTTTTTGTTTAGAATAAAAGAAAATGCAAATCAATTGGGTTTCATTTTTAACGTCTTAAAATTGGTGTATTTATTTATTCGGAATCAACCTGTTGAAGTCCTGTTAAGTGTTGTCAGGAACAGATAGCAGAGCGATTGGTGTGTGTTTGTGTGTCAGACCTGCAGCTGAAGCCGTACCACAAGCCTCTGCAGCATCTGCGGATCTGGACGGAGATTGTGACGGATCTGACAGTTCTGGATCCTCAGAGGGAAAGTCCGCAACTCTTCCTTCGCAGAGACGTACGACTGCCTCTTGAAGTGGAGAAGAAGGTACGACAGAGTTTGAATGAAACTTTTGGTTTTACTTTGCTAGAGTCAGAAGCTGTGTCTCCATTGACCATAAAACTCTGAAAATTGGAATTTTGAAAAACAAATTAGCTTACTGGATATATGACAATAAAAAAAAACTCAAACTAGGATGATGTGGTTTTTACAAAGGCATTTAAGGGCCTTAAAAGAAAAAAAGGACATTTTTGAACTCCAAAAGTAGAATATTTGCAACAAAAAATCTGAATTTTGATGGTAATCTTACACATTTGCTTAAAAAAAACAGACATTTCTGAGTTCCCAAATTTTTTACTTTTGAAACGCACAACCTTCCAAGTTTTTTTGTAGAAAATTTAATATGAAAAACTGAGTTTTTTTGTGTGGAAATTTTCAATCTTTCAAACTCAGAACTTTTTTTTTTTTTTTTAAATAAAATTTCAGAGATTGTCAAAATTTCTGAGTTTTTGTTGGTGGAAATGGACTCCTTTTTTAGAAATCTAATATTACCCTTCAGTGCTGTTGTAGGGTTTTCAGCTGTAAATTGGTGTTTTTCACAGAGCTGCAAAAATACTCCGGTTTGTAAATGCCATGCGTCTCCTCTGATGACTGAATATGAGTATACGTCATTTAAATATTTACATCCGTCGCTGCTCTTTAATGACTGCACGAACAAGTTTATTCACGTGTGATTTTAATTTAATTTCCTACGTAATGGACGCTGCAATTGCAAAATTTGTTCTTTTTTGACATTAGCAGAATATTGAAAACATTCTGTGCACATTTGTAGCTGTTTGTCTGTAAATGTCTCTTACCTGCCACTGTTTTGAATCAGGTGGAAGATCCGCTGGCCATCCTCATCCTGTTTGACGAGGCCCGTCACTGCCTGCTGAAGGGCTACTTTCCCGCCCCGGACAGTAAACTGATAACTCTGGCCAGCCTCCTTCTGCAGATCATCTATGGCAACTATGAAAGCAAGAAGCACAAGCAAGGCTTCCTCAAGTAGGACTGATTTCACTTCTTATAGCAATAGGATTATCCAGTGCTTCTCCGGTATTTAAAGTTCAGTTACTGAAGCCGGGTCTCTAATTTGATTGTTTTACTTGGACAGTGAGGAAAACCTGAAGTCAATCGTACCGATATTGAAGGTGAAAAGCAAAGCGTACCACTGGACCAACAGGATTCTGCATGAATACAAAGTACACTTTTCTTTCTTATTATTTCGCGTCAGTCGTAAAATCCTCCCTGAAGCTGAACCCTCCATCGTTCTCCACCAGGCTCTGAGCACCAGCGAGGGAGTGAGCAAAGAGATGCACCACCTGCAGAGACTCTTCCTCCAAAACTGCTGGGACATCCCAACCTATGGAGCAGCTTTCTTCACCGGCCAGGTCTACACCAAGGCCAGCGCGAGCAACCACAAGGTCATCCGAGTGTACGTCGGGGTCAACACGAAGGGCCTGCACCTCATGAACATGGAGACCAAGGTATCTTCATCACATTATAGAGGATTGTTGTCAATTATAACTTAACATGCAGACAACATATTAAATACATAAAAGAAACGATAGAAATACTCGATAATTCTGGAAATCTATTAAATTATAAGGCTTTACATCTAATTTACTCTTATATATTTATATTTCCGTATGTATAAACGTGGACGTGTGGGATTCCAGATATAAAACAAAAACAAACAGTACAGTTCCTTTTATTGTAGTATATTTTGTTAATAATAAGGCTGGTTGCTATGAACATATAAATTCACAGTTTAGTAGATCATAAGGTTTTATGATTTGATTCATTACAAAATAATGCAAATAATATTTAGAGTAAAGTTGGGTTTACTGCCAGCTGTGGTGCAAAAAATATTCACATTATATGAATCCAAATATGATTTGCAACATGGATTCAAATTTAAAAAACAAGCTAAAAAAAAGAGATAAAAAAAGAGGTATTTTTCAAAAGCAAACATGGGCCATAGAGTTACAATTGTAAATAACTAACTTGTTAGTATATTTGATTTATTTTTGCTTTGGATTTAGTAATTTCCATAAGAAGATTATGTATATATATTTTAATACATTGCAGTGATTATGAGGAGTAATTTAGTTCAATTTAATGTGTAGGACAGGCATAAATATAAGCTTTGTGCTTCTGATTTTACATTTCAGTCAAGCTGCTTAAGCTGTTGTAGTTTATTTGGTGGCTGACTAAAAAAATCAATCAATCAATAATTTCTTCTTTCTTTCTGTGGCAGGTCCTTCTCATCAGCTTGGAGTATGGCACGTTCATGTGGCAGCTCGGACATGCTGACCAGTACTTCCAGATCCACAGCGGGGACAACAAAATGAACTTCATTGTGCACACAAAACAGGTAACGGCTCCAGAGCGTCAATAGATCCAACTGGGTTCAGGTTTGATGTCCTCAGACTTTATCTTTATTCCAATTTACTTTGGATGTGCAATTTTTAAAGTTCTTCGCTCAGAGAACAGATAAAACTTTAGCCTGAAATGCCAGTCGAAGTGAAGGGTGAATAGTTTTATCTTTAAAGTGATTTCCTTTTGCTTCTTGTGTTTTTCTAGGCGGGCCTAATTGTGAAGCTTTTAATGAAACTTAGTGGACACATGACTCACATCGATAAAGGCCCTACGGATAAATACGCCTACGGCTGAGGACATTTCCACAAACCAGATCTGCCAAAGACCTGAAAGCACATCCTTCCTACTGACCATCATCATCTGACTACAATAGTTCTGGATAAAGAGTTAGACTCTCCACAACAGCCTTAATTTGTACAACAGTCAGAGTTATACGTGTCCTGACATGCCTTTGTGTATTATGAGTCCAGCTTTTGGATCTATGTAAATATGGTTTATTATTTAATGTTTGTTTTAATAAACAGATTTATGAAAATTTGTCTGTAATCTGTGTTTAACGACTCAAAGTCAATAGAAAACTCTAAATAACATAAAAAAACACCACCGACCCCCTTGGTAAATTTTGTATAGATCTGCCACTGGGAGTAAATAAGTGTGACCAAATTTACTGGTTGCATAAATAAACTAACAAGAAAATCCCACTATGCACAGAGCGGGACATGTTATGTGTTTTTATTTCTTAGATAATGTTACATTTTTAATAGACTTTAACTAGTTTGTTAGCTAAATACATCTATAAACTTGCCAACTGTGGATATGATTGAAACTGATTATTTAAATAGTTTTGTGTTTAAAGAATGCCTTACTTTTTTATTTTTCAAATGTTTCTTTTAAATACCCATATAATCACGTACGCAGTAGAAGGCAGATTACTCATTAACTTAACCGGACACGATTTCATTAAATAATTTTTGAAGACTTGTTTCAGGAATATCTGGCTGGTTCTGTGGTTCGGCAGAATTAGCCCGAACTATTCACCGAACTAAAAGCGACATTGACGTGTTTTCTATCAACCGAAGACACTTTTATCAAAGAAAATTTTACAAAAAAATCAATCAACTCGATCGAACGGACGCTACCATGACATCATATAGCAAGACATCGCTTCAGGTACCAACAACCAATCACAATCGCAGCTGCTTGACTGACACGTGTCCAGTAGCCAATCAAAATCCGTAAACGGTCAGGCGGGGGCGGAACTGGAAGTGACAGGTAGCAACGGTCCATACAACGAAAACCATCAGACCAGCTGAACGGAGATAAGACTCCGCAGTTGGACACCTCTCTGGTTCTTTCTGCTTCAGCTGCCGGAGTGAGAAGGAAACTTTTATGTGTTGTGGTTGTTGAGGGTCTGAAAAATGTCGACGCAGTTTTACCAGATGAGCACCAAGTTGCTCGGGGACACTATGGGTAAAATGAACGAGAACTTCACCTCCCTGGTTCTGGCTGCTTCTCTTTTTACCCTGACTTTGGGTTATGTCTCCAAAAGGCTGCTCAAGGAGTCTGAAGACAAAGACGCGGTAATTTACAGTTTTGTTAAATATTGACTGTTTAAACTGTAAACTAAAAAAATCCAGGTCTATATTAACTATTATTTTTGTTTTGTTGTTACAGAAATATCCGCCCTACATTCCCTCCAGCATCCCATTCCTCGGGCATGCCATTGCTTTTGGTAAAAGTCCAATTGAATTTCTGGAAAATGCTTATGAAAAAGTAAGTAATGATCCTAGATTGTCTTCTGCACGTCCAAACTAAAGACATTTAAGTCAGAAAAGTGTAAACTTTGATGCAATAGAGTCAAATATTTAATTTGTGTTAAAACTTCAAACTTAAATGCTTTTGTTGAGATTTTATGTAATGTATAAACCTAAAGCAACAGACATTAAATAATGTAGTAGCTCATGTTTCCTCATGATTTGCTGAGTTAGTTTTCAGTTGGACATGATTGCTTATTTAGGAGACTTTTGAAATCAGTTTAATATAAATTTTAAGGCAGAACATTGTTTTCTGCCAAAGGCATAAATAATATAGTTGTTACTAGCAAACCTGCTTTTATGGTACTTTGAACCAACCAAAAACCCGAATTTCAGCCAAGACATTATAATAAACCAACCAGTTTTCTATTGGAATATTTCCATAGTAAATATGAATTTTCATTTATTTACCGAGTTTTGTTTCACCCCCTCCAGTATGGTCCCGTGTTCAGCTTCACCATGGTGGGGAAAACTTTCACTTACTTGCTGGGCAGCGACGCAGCCACACTTATGTTCAACAGCAAGAACGAAGACCTGAACGCAGAAGACGTCTACTCCAAACTGACGACCCCAGTGTTCGGGAAAGGAGTAGCCTACGACGTCCCAAACCCTGTGAGATCACGTCAAGTGATTTAGAGGTCAACATGCAATTGGAGTTCAGATTTAACCACTCTTTTATTCTGTTACAGATTTTTCTGGAGCAGAAAAAGATGCTGAAAACTGGACTGAACATCGCTCATTTTAAAGAGCATGTAAAGTTAATCGAGTCAGAAACCGTTGAGTATTTCAGGAGATGGGGAGACAGTGGAGAGAGAAGTAAGCTGCTTTGCTGTTTGAAGTTTTATTATACATCTGTGCATTGGGTGCAAACCTGAAGATAGAGCTAATAAAGATATAATCTGACATTTTAATAAGGTACATATGCTCTATACTGAAATGACATGCCACTAAATGGAGTCGAGTAAAGAAACTATTGTGTCATCTGCATAATGGCAAACCTTTTCTGTGACAAAAAAACAGAATTAAAAGTAAACCTAGGGGAACTCTTTTGAAATTCTCCATAAACTGCCTCAAAACAGCTAAATTATTTTATTAAACATTTTGGTTTTTGCTTTACCGATTTTTATTTTGTCACTATACCTGCCTACATCATGGTTTAATAGGCACCTGTAATTCTTAAAAGCAAACCAATAAAATTGCCGTTTGAGTTAGTGTACCAGAATCCACAAGCCGTATTCTAGGAGTTCGATAATTCAAGCCTAAATTTGATAGCTAAGCCTGAGTCTGAATTTTGAGATATAAAATTTATAGGAACGTTGCAGAAAATAAACAAAACGTAACAGGTTTTAACCCTTTGAACTCTTTCAGATCTGTTTGAGGCGTTGTCGGAGCTGATCATCCTGACCGCCAGCAGCTGCCTCCATGGGAAGGAGATCCGCAGCATGCTGAATGAACAAGTGGCTCAGCTCTACACCGACTTGGACGGGGGGTTCAGCCACGCCGCTTGGCTTCTGCCCACCTGGGTTCCTCTCCCAAGCTTCAGGTAATAAGGGTCAGCTGCACGTTTAGGGTCATCTGCCACTGAGGTATTTGTCTAAAATGCCCAAGAGACGGCGCCTAAATCTTGCTTCATAATGACTTTTGGTTTTAGGAAACGAGACAGAGCTCACAGAGAGATCAAGAACATCTTCTTCAAGGTGATTGAAAAGCGGAGGAAATCTGGAGAGACAGCCGACGACATCCTGCAGACTCTCATCGATGCTACTTACAAGTAAGACACTGTCATACCTATTTTAAGATTTTAGTTTATCTTAAAATACCAAAACAGAACATTTGGACTAAACTAACTTCACATTGCAGAGATGGTCGGCCGCTGACCGATGACGAAATTGCCGGGATGCTGATTGGTCTCCTCCTGGCGGGTCAGCACACATCGTCTACCACCAGCGCCTGGTTGGGGTTCTTCTTGGCCCGGGACAAAGCTCTCCAGGATCGCTGCTACGCCGAGCAGAAGGGTGTGTGTGGAGAAGATCTGCCGCCGCTAGACTTTGATCAGGTCAGAGCCAATAAGTAACGATTTGGTTTTATTAACGACATCCAGATCTGATTACTGTAAGACCTGCCAGAAATAACTTGGATTGGACCATCTCCAATGTTACTCTGATGTTTTTCAGCTGAAGGATCTGAACTTGTTGGAACGCTGCCTGAAGGAGACCCTGAGGCTCCGCCCACCTATAATGACCATGATGAGGATGGCTCGCACACCTCAGGTGAATTCAGTATTTATACATCATCTATATTTCTAGCTCTACATGCTTTCATTACTTCCACACCCAGTTTAAGGAACATTAAAGCCAAAACGAGTGTCTACATATCTGTTTAGACTGCCGCAGGATACACCATCCCCGTCGGCCACCAGGTCTGCGTCTCCCCGACCGTCAACCACCGTCTGCGCGACGCCTGGATGGAGAGGATGGAGTTCCGCCCGGAGCGGTACCTCAACGACACTGCTGACAAGTTCGCCTACATCCCGTTTGGTGCCGGTAAGAGGAACCACAGTAATGACTTTTAAACCATTACTCCTCCAACCAGTCTGTGTAACAATTAATCTACCATCCTCTACCACCTTCAGGTCGCCACCGCTGCATTGGGGAGAACTTCGCCTACGTCCAGATCAAGACCATCTGGTCCACGTTGCTGCGCTTGTACGAGTTTGAGCTGGTGGACGGATATTTCCCCACAATCAATTACACGACGATGATTCACACCCCGCATAACCCCATCATCAGATACAAGAGGAGGAAGCAGTGAGAGACGAAGGATAGATGAGAGAATCAAAGACTTTCATGAACTTCTTGGTTTGGTTTTAATTGAAGCTCTGACATCTGGGGACTGGAAGGAAATGCAGATTTATGCTCCCAGTGTCAGCCCTGCAGTAAGTCTGAAGACTGGTCAGAATGTCAGCATCATTTTAGATGCTTCCTGTCTAAGACACACAAAGCTAATGTGAGTTTTCACAGGTGGAAATCAGATGGGAAGACAAGTCCATTGACTTTTATTAAGAGTTTGAAAATAAATTGTCTTCCTTAACAGTTTCTCTGCAATCTCTTTAGTTTATGAAATCTGAAATGCATTTCTAAAGGAGGAAAAGCTCATGTGTGCACAAGGAGAACATGATTCTAGTTGACATTTTAGCTCACGTTACCACTGTGTGAAGTGATCATCCTCATCATAAGATGGTCATAGAAAAACGGAGTGTCTTAAGTCAGAGGCTTCTTCTAATGCACTGTAATACAGACTGCTACAGAAGATCCTTTCTATCCACAGCCGTCCCCCATTCCTTCAACTCACGCTGCTAGGTGGTGGGATAAAATTGGGTAATTTGTCTCATTTCAAGTTATTTCTGACTTTACTTTTCTTTTTTCCCTTGAGACAAAATAACCTAGCTTTGCCATTTTCTGACTGATTATATATTGAATAATATGCCGATTTGTCTGCCATTTGGAAGAGTAACAATAAGAATAGTCTCTTTGTCAAGTTGTGTGTAAAGGGAAGTCATTACCAACTAAATGTTTGAATAAAACGTTTTGATAAAAATTTCCTAAATGATTTATCCATAAACATTCTCTATATAAAGGTTGAAATAGGACAGCGTTAGCTCATGTTACTAGTGTTTACCCGAAAATTATTAAAGTGATTTGGATATTTTACAGAAGACAGCTTTCTGCAGGTTTCCCAAATAAATTTAAGGCTTTTAAAGGGTAATAAGACCTATATCTCCACAGAAATGTATAAAGTTCGACCTGCTAACTGGTGATAAATTTACACTTACCCATAGACGTTAAAAAGTTAGCTAGCTAGTTTATATTAGCAGCTAGCTAACCGTAGCCTCGTCTATCTCGATTAATGAAGATGTCCTGGGAGCGACTCAAACGTTTGCCTGACGAAAAGCCCCGCGAAAGACAAAAAAATTAATAAATTATATTAAATAGTTATGTCAAGAAAAAAACTTAGAGCCGCTGCTCCTCCACATCAGGAGGAGCCAGTTGAGGTGGTTCGGGGCTGATGCGTCCAAGAAAGAAGGGACAAAGTATTATTTTACTTACTTAAGGAAAGTAATTTAACAAAACAAATTAATTTATTACTCTCAGACAGGGGCGGATAAGACCTTCCTCCTGGCTCTGATTGGTTGTTTTTGACTGGAAATGAACTTTATCCCTGGAAATGTTTTAAAATTTCTTTAGCACAGATATAAGTACCATTTTCAGGACATTTTTTTTAATTGACAGCTGAAACAAAACAATGGAAACACCTTTGAAATAATGTAGTCCTCTTTATTTTTCAGTTTTTGACAAAATACCCCAAAAATTCAAAGCTCCTACGCTTTACAAAAATACGTTCTCTACAAATGTCTCCCTTTAGTCTGCCCGGTCTAAACAAAACACAGTGTAGTGAAGAACATCCAGTAGCAGCCTCCTTAACAGTAAACCCAAACATTCTCAACGCAACGCTCCACCCACGCAACAACAAACATATAAATTAACCACAAAAACGTCTTTAAATTAGCATGAGACAAATATACATGATTGAAGATCATCCACAACAAAGAGGCAGATTAAATTACAAACATCGCTGTGTTTCAAGTGCCGGCGACACGAAGCCTGGATACAACAAGTCGTACGCTAATATAAAAATGTGTTTTGGTCCACGTGGAGAGACATAGTTCACAGCAGGATGATAGAAAACAGCAGAGCGCTCCGCACGAGAAAAGGCAACTGAGTTTCTTCAAGCCAAAGTAGTCGGTCAGCGTCTATCTTCTCAAGCCAAAGTGCAATTGGGCGTATGAAGAAGCACCTGAGGGAGTAAAAGGACAACCAGTGTTACAAAACTCACCTGGTCAGAAGTTTAAATACAAAGTACCCAGAAACTGTACTCAAGTAAGAATAGAAATACTCCCAACATATTTTTACTCAAGTAAAAAGTAGCTGTTCAAAAAATTACTTAAGAGTAAAAAAGTATTTGGTACTCAAGTACTGAGTAGCTGATTAAATTACCAATCAGTTAATATTTAAAAATTACATCATCAGATGGATTACATCATCAAAATATAAAGCTGAATTTACTCTCATGAAACACTTTTTAATAGACGGTAAATTGCGAAAATAACTTGCTACATATGGAAAGTTCCAGTTGTTATGGATACATTTTCAAATATATTTACTCACAGGACATTTAAAGAACTTCATACAACTAAAATAAGCAGAAATATCCATGCAGAGATGTGAAACTTAAAGAGTTGACATCCAAACCAACTTGTCTCTTCATGAGTTCAGATGTTTGATTCGTTCAGTGCGATGCTCGGTGCCGGTTACCTGATGTCACGCTGCCCAGCCTCCTCTGCAGAGCCTCCAGCCTGGAGATGTAGTCAGTCAGCGCGCGGTCCGGGTCGTAGCTCTGAAGGTGAGAGCAGGTCAGAGCGCCGTGGTCCCCCGCCGTGTGGAACCTGCACAATCACCAAAAAAAAAAAATAAAATACACACAACTTACATCATCAACTTGTATTTGAATGTTAATGTGTTAAAGGGTTAAAAATATTTGATAACTTTGAGGTTTAACAAATGTTTATTAATCTTTAAAACTTCACACAAAGAAGGGAATCATTCTGAATCAGAATGGAAATTATAATTTTTTTTAAGATTTGAAAACTGCTTTGAGTTCAGGGTAGGACGTAGTTACAAAGTTGTTTTTTGTTATTTTAAATGCAAAATGTAGGTATTTTTTTGTAAAGTTGTGGCTTAATTACTGCTCTGATGGTCTTTTTTTGTTCTGTATGCTCCAGTTAACATTTAATCTGCTACTAAATTAGTTGACGATTATTTGAATAATTGATTAAATTAAGTATTATCTAACCTGTGGTGTGAGGAAGAGACGCCTGACCGTGGAGATTCCCGTCCACTCCTTCCTCTGCTGCTGGACACTCCTCCTCCTCCTCCTGCTCCTCTGTCTCTGTACATGTCCACACTACCTGGGTGAAGAAATGGTGAGTCTCTCACCTCTGAACCTGAAAAAGATAAAAAAAAATAAAAAAAAAAACAAAAAAAAACATAAGAATTTATCCTAAAATTACTTCAGGAAAAGCAAAACAACATGATTTTACTGGTTTGTTTCTCTGACCTGTTCCGTTTTTGCTGATGCTGCAGGAAACCGTGGAGCTCATCCCCGTCGCCTTGTGCCATCGCTTCACAAGGAAACGCATTCTACGCAAGAAAAACATTTAGTCAACCACTCAATTCCTTTAAAAGTCCACCATTGTGAGCCTCCACAGCAAGCGGCCCACCTGGAGAGGGCGATGGACACTCTGACGGCTGAGCGGAAGCGGCTCAACCCCCGGCGGCGCTGGCTGAATGACTCCAGGCTGGAGAGCGAAGGCCGGCCGCCCATCTTGGACAGGAGTGACAGAGTGGCTTCCTCACACTCCTGGAAGCCGCCAAGCAGCAGCAGCAGATACTTCTTCTGGTAGATCAGCGCTTTCCTGAAGCTTTCTGACCTCAGGTACTTCCCGTACATCCTCTGAAGGACCGACAGAGGAGAAGAAGAGCTGATTGGCTGCCTGTGGTGAACACCTGATCGTACAGGTAACGTGTGTCTCAGCCTTACTTTTCTCACCTTCAGCGCAGAATTGTCGGCGTCAGGCCCGGTTATCTCTCGCAGCGCGTCGGACCTAATTTCTCCCCTGAGACGAGCCACCTGGGACTGAGACAGGTGCAAAGCTTTTTCCAGACGCAGCTTCTCCCGAGTCCAAGCTTCCCGTTCCTGAGAAAGGAGCATCGCTGCCGAGTCTGCCTTTGACACGCCTCTCCTGCTGGGCTGCAGAGGAGAAAGGATAGAGAACTATTATACCTCTAGTACAGCACCAAGTTACTCTATACAAGAGGAAGATACAGAAAAAAGGTTTAGGATAAATATAAATTAAATTTATTTCATATAAAATGTAACAAAAAATAATTTTTATGTTGCATAAATGTTTGCATCATTATATTTAAGGAAATTACAGTCTATACTAGGGCTGCCACTTATTAGAAATACATTAAAATCTTTATGGAAACATCAACATCTCCTGGCAGGAGAGATTTTCCTAGACAAAAATGGACTAAAAACAGTATTTAATGTTGAGGAATTGTATTCGTTAAGGCATCAACTAAAGATTATTATTCGCAATTTTTGAATTTGTCAATTAATAAACGATTAATCGGATGTAAACATTTTTTATAATAGTAGAAATGCATTAAAAATGTAAATAAAAAATCTTTTCTTTTTAAAAAAGAAAGTAAACATGCAATAATAGTTTTCCTTTCATGGATGCTTGATCATTTGCATTAAAGAATGCACTGGCATCTGTATAAAAATAATTGATATTAATAATTTCTGCATGAAAATGTAGAGTTAATCTGTTGGTTATTTTTCTGATAAAAATGATACTCAACAGGAATTTTTAAACAGAATTTGAGCCAGGTGAAGATCAAACGTTTTTAGGTGGTAATGGCCACATGCACCACTAGGGGGCTTTTGAGCTCTTCTCTCAAAGAAGCGACTGAAAATCACTCGTGATTCACCCCCACCCTATTTTCATGTAATAATGATCAAAACATCCTATATTTGTAGTTGGCACATTGTTAAGACGTTTTAGAGGCAAACGCTTGTTGTTTTTGTGAACTTCAGAAGCATTTTATTTTAGTTTTATGATTATTTAGACATCATAATTCTGTGCATGAGTTGTGTACTAGACTATATGATGGCCGCTAAGCTAACGACAGAAGCTAAACATGTCAATTGTCATGTTTGTGAAAACGCAGATATTTAAATATATCTTCTTATTTTGTTAGCTCTTATAGGTAATCCTTCATTGTTTTGTGAATTTTAGAAGCATTTTATTGTTGTTTTAAGAGTAGTTAAACTACGTTTCTGGTTTGTGTACGTCAGTTGTGTACTAGATAACGGCCATTAAGCTAACGGCAGAAGCTGTAAACATGTTTATTGTTTTAGTGAAAACACAGATATTTAACCATATCTTCTTATTTTGGTTTATTAATTAGCTCATATGGGTAATCCTTCATTTTTTTGTGAATTTTAGAATAATTTTATTCTAGTTTTAAGAGACAGCATTTCTGTGCATCAGTTGTGTACAAGCCAACAGCAGCAGCTAGAAACCCATCTATTAACATTTTAGTGTCCCAAACACACATATGTGGCCGTTTCTTATTATTACTTTGCTTTATTAATTAGCTCTTTCTTCCACTTTTTGACATTGGGCAGAATGTAATGTCATGTTCATGTCTGATTTACATTATACTGCTGCATGAGAGAATCATCTGAAAATCCCTTGTGATTCTTTTGTCCCTATTTTCAGGGGTGTAACAAAGAGGGGAATATACAAATATGCAGCTAATTACTCTTTTTGTCTTGGCCTGTCACTTTATTTTTAATAATTACACACAGAAACTCGTTATTTTGCAGGATTTCAATCCTGACAATCCTGTGATGCACCTACATGGCCAGCGGATCCTGCTCCAGCCTGCCGATAGCGGCGCAGCTCCTCCTCCAAGCGCAGCGTGTGGTTCCTAAGATCGTTCTTTTCCTCGGTCAGACGGCTCACGAACCCGGTCAGCTCAGCGTTCTGTCTCAGCAGCCGCTCCGTCAGGCTGTTGGAGGAGCTGGACGAGCCTCCTGCCAGCAGGGAAACACTCTAAGGGAGACAGATGATGAGCTGTCACAAACGAGATCCACAGATGCTGTTTGGAAAACACCAGCAGCTGACTGCCGCTCGTCCGCCATCACATATGCTCACTCTTCCGATTTTTTATTAATGGAGTTACAATAAGCAGAAGATGAAATGAAGATAACTGACCTCTGGGATGAAGGGCAACCCTGGGGATTGCTGCAGCAGGCCGATGACCTCATCAACACTGGACTGAATCCATGACAGCTCCTCGCCGTCAACCTCCGCAGTCGACCTGCAAAGATCCAACCTTTAATTTGAAGTGTGAGGAAAAAAATCCCACATTCAGCAGTCATTAATTTTTTATTATAGTTCCTTTTGCACCTTTTTCAATAATCTGACCAGGGTGCCTATAAACTTTTGATAGTAAACGTTAATATGTCATTGACATGAACCACTTTTTTCCCCACCAGTACTCAAAATGGCACGAGAATGTTGCCATGACAACAAGGGAGATATTACTTTATCTTCACAAAGGTTACAAGAAAATACCTATTTGCTCAAATTTGGCCTTTATTTAAGTTTAAAACGACTGGAACTGAACTGGACGAGGATACTGGTTAGTTTCACCACCACAAAGGACGATCACAAAAATCTAAAAAAAAATCCTACACTGCTTAGGATCGTCACTACTGTACAGGAAACATTAAAAGGGATATTTAAATTTGGGATTGTACTGCTTCGGTCCATGTGCTCAAAAAATAAAACACCCAGCTGTTTTTTGGTGTCTGGAAAATTAGCTATTTAAAAAAAACCTCCAGATAGTTAAGTCACATTCCACGGGCACTGTATCGTTACTTAGCAACCCCAGCCGAGCCCAGCCCGTTACCTAGCAACCCTGCACGCTTGGTCAGTTGGTTTTACCACTGTATTCACTGTTCTATGGCTGCTGGAAAAGACAAGTGTCCAGACACCACTTGCTGCATCGTTGTTGTTTGTGCAGGAGGCTCTACTTTTGCTTTTCAAAGATGTGAGGTTGAATAATTTTGAATCCGTTTCCCCATCTGTCTTTTTATGTGCGAGTGTAAACTTTGAGTTGGGGGTCGTGGCCAGCAGCAGATTATGTGGATTTAAAGTGACAAGACGCCCTATAGCAGCTCCAAATAGGTGGCAGAACTGAGTAGACTAAAATGTAATTATTTAAGAATGATTTTGTGTGGAAACTGTGATGAACATTTTTCTGTTTGGCCCACAGACTGATCCTAACCTGTTCAAGGAACTATAATAGGTCAAGTTTAATGTAAGGAACTGATTACCTGTCCGCCGTCTTGCTGGCCATGCTGCGGATCTTTGAGGAAACGAGGTGGAGCTTCCCGACGACCTGGTCGACCGTACGCCACGGGCCGTGGTGCGGCCCGCCTGGGGGGTCGGCCGGGAAACCCTCCGTGTGAGGCGACGCGTTGGCGCTTGCTGACTGAGCGTTCCCGCTCTTCTGCTGGAGAACCCAGTCTTTGGTCCGGTCGGTGGGCTCGCCGTGCCAGACGGCCTGCGGAGCTCCACTCTCCTCCAGCCTCTCCTTCTCTTCCTCCAGGCTCTTCCTCTTCTGCTGCTCCTCCTCCAGCTGCTGTTTGACCTCTGACATTCGTACCTTCAGCCGGTCCAGTTCGGCTCGGGCCTCCTGGAGCCCGTCCTGGTCTTGTCTGGACTTCTGATTGGCCAGTGTTAGTTCCTCCTCTTTCCGTACCACTTCGAGCCGCTGGGCCTCCACCTGACTGAGGAGATGGACGACCTGGAGAGGAAACAAACAAAAAAAAAAATACAAATGACTTTATCCACTAAAACAATAAAAAAAAAAAAGGCAATTAAAATCGCTTACAAATCGGCCTGTCACAATTAATTTGGCTGACCTATAAATTGTCCCAGAAGTTATAAACAATAATAGACAATTTTCAAGTTTAATTAAAGGTATAATACAAGAACACATCCTCAAGGATCAATAAACTTTAAACGCTAATAAATATTTAAGACTGGTTCTGGGAGACATTTTAAAAAGTCCAAAATAAATAAATAAATAGAACAATAAAATTAATTGTGAATTTTCTGTAAAACAAAATTGTCCTTAAAAAAAAACAACAACAAAAAAAAAACCCATCAAACTGAAATCATCAATTTTTTTGTAGAAAAAGAGAAGAGAAAAAAATTTATAGGTAACACTTTATTTGAAGGGGGTTGAATAAGACTGACATGACACTGTCATAAACACCTGTCATGAACATGAATAAGCCTTCATGAATATTTATGACTGTTGTCATAAAGCATCATTCGGTAAATTATGACACTTTTAATACAAAGTTGACATTATTCAAAATGTCTTTGTTATGACAACTTGACATTAACCAATAAATCATTACTGTTTAAACTTTACCTTTAATAACATAAAGTTACCTAATTTTTAAAGTGCAATCAGTAATACTTTTATAACAAATTTATATCAGTAATGATTTATTGGTTAATGTCAAGTTGTCATAAAGACATTTTGAATAATGTCAACTTTGTATTAAAAGTGTCATAATTTACCGAATGACGCTTTATGACAACAGTCATAAATATTCATGAAGGCTTATTCATGTTTATGACATGTGTTATGTCATGTTCATGACAGGTGTTATGTCAGTCTTATTCAACCCCCTTCAAATAAAGTGTTACCAATTTATAAATCATGCAAATGAAAATTATTATTCATATGATTGATTTATTGCTTATTGCGACAGGCATACTTTAGGCATACCAAAACCATTTAGAAAATTGATCATAAAGATCTCTAAACAAATATCAATAATCAGAATGGAAACTATTTTAATTCATCGTGTGATTAATAGATTAATTTAATCTCACCTGTGTGTGTTTGTCATCCAGCTCCCTCTGCAGTTTTTCCAGCAGACTTTCTTCTCCACTTTCCCTCCCATCATGGCCGCCGCCCTCCACACCGGATAGCCCGCCGGCCCGCAGCTCCCTCTCTCTCCCCAACGCGGCGCTCATCTCCTGGGCTTTCGCCCGCTCCGTCTCCAGCTGGACCTGGAGCTCCTGCAGGTGCCTCTGCAGGCCGAGGCCGACTTGCTCGGCCTGCTGGGAAGTCTGTGACGACGCCTGCCGCTCCTGCTGCAGCGTCTGCGTGAGTCGGTCCGCCAGCGCCTTCTGCTCGTCCAGAGCCAGCTGCAGGTCCTGGAGGAAACCAGAACTTTCCTAAAAACGACTGTTTTACAATAAAACAAGCCGTCAGGCGCAGCGTGAAGACGCTCTGATGTTTCACCTCCAGCTCCTCTCGTTTGGTGTCCTCGTCTCGACCGGAGCGGCACCGCTCCTTCTCCGCCGCCCACTGAAGGTCTCTGCTCCGCTTCCTCTCCTTCATCAGCTCGTCATTCAGGGCGTCCAGCTCTGCAGCTTTCTGAGAGACCTCCACCCTGTCGACACAATAAATGAAAATCTGAGGGGTTTTATGACCAAAATGTTATCTTTTAAACAGTAAATCCTGGAGAACTTCATGTTATTTCCACTAATAACATAAAGACATTTTAACAGATTTTTTTCTTCTAACATTAGCAGTTTTATTTGTAACTCCACCATGAAAATAAAAGACTTATTTCAACTTTTAACTCGAGTTGTTCTTTATCTCCAGTTAGTTTTAATCATTTCTTATAATTTTCATAACAGTGGTGGATCAATTTGTTCTATATTCACTATTTGTATTTATTGACTAAATCTGTTCAGTAAAGTCATTTTATCCTTGCTTTGTAGGGCCTTAGTTTGTTTTTAGCAAAACAAATTTATCATGAAAAACAGCCGTTTGGTGCATTTACAGAAATGTTAATTATCCTGCATCGTCCAAGTCAAATAGATGATTCCTTTTTATATTTTAAAGAATGACTTGGATTTCACATTTTAAAGGTTATATTGTTTATTTGTTTAACTAAGAACTTTGGATTGGTGTAAATCTTCAATTCTGAATTTCTTCCCTTGTTTTATGTCTCTGAACTGCAGAAATAAAACATCTACACCAAACTGAAGAGAGAACTTTGCAGTTTAATGCACGACTAATATAATTAGGATGACACTTTCTGAACGTTTTAGGCATGAACCAGGCGTTTAAGTCGTGAAATGTTGAATTTCTGGAGAAATATTTACTGAACCAACTCCAGAGAATGATTTATAATCTGATAAAAGATGATTACAACCTTCCTATTAATATTTATAACCATCAAAAAATGTATTTAGCATTTGCAACGTCAAATAAAATACACAAATCCAAGTTAGTTTTTTCTTCTTCTTCCTTGAAGAAGAAAGTTAGTTTTTGTAAGCCAAAATTTGGCTTACAAAAACTACACACTGAATTAAAATAAACACCAATCATGTTAAAAAGCGATTTCTTCTGGGTGTCTGACCTCAGTGTGTCCAGCTCCTTCAGGTGTTTCTGTTGGGCCTTCAGCGTCGTCTCCAGCTCCAGTTTAGTCTGAGAAAGTTCTGCTTTCATTTCCTCTAAGATCGACCCGTCTGCCTCTGCTGCTCCGTCGGCTGCTCTTCCTCTCCGCTCCTCCATGGTTCCTCCAGCAGCTAAAGACAAACCAGGCTGTGCACCTAAACAATAAAACAAATATTTACACATGTAGGGTGAGGTTAAGACGAAAAATTGGAAATGCTGATATTTTTAAAACAACTAAAATGTGAAGTGGACCTAACCGCTGTTAAAATGCAAGGTTTTTGTGACATAAAGCAACAATAACAGATCATTTTGAAACATTTCCCACCTTTAACGTGGATAAAATGTGAAAAGAAAAAAATGAGTACACCTTTAAATTGATACCTTGTGAAAGCATCTATTGATTCAGTTTCAGCGTTCAGTCTGCCAACAATTACAGTGAATCCGATATATTTAAATTAAAAATCAAACGATCCACAAGGATTTTCTTGACGCTTTTTTTATCTGTAGGCTTCAACTAAACCCAGGGATGTTTGGATTAAAACATCAACAAAACTGGACATTGAAATCCAAGATGGAAACTGTTGATCGTACGAAGATGCTGACAGCGTCATCAGAAAAAAAATAAAATCACCAGAATCTCCTTTAAATTCTTTCTGTGTCTGGAGTGACTTTTCTTCTAAAGAAACATCCAGATCTAGATGAAATTATCTAGAAACTTGCAGGAGAATGTGTTATGATGTGAACTGGACATTTGGGGGAAAACCAGAAGGGATGTTTATCAAAAAACTCCCCACTGTGCATCATCGATGGGACACAGTGTTGGCTGCATCATGCTGTGGGGTTATTTTTCTTCTGATGGAAGTGGAGTTTTTATCAAAGTGTGTGAAATTACACTGTTGCGGTAAAGAACTGGAGAACTTTACTGACTTTTTAAACCCTGAACCTGAATCAAAAGTTGCTCAAACAAAGTATTAATCTAAGATCTTCTTCACTGGTTTGCTTTTCAGCTGACTTGAACAGGATTTATTTTTTATGTCACAACCAGCTGCAAAGCTGCAAAGATGTTTATTGTCTGATTTACTTTGATGGAGTTGCTCCAGTTGACCCCGGAGCTGCTGGACCTCAGAGAGGAGACTGGACCTTTCTGCAGCCTGGAGCGAACCCATGGCCTCCCTGTGGTGAGCGTCCTGCGTCAGGACGACACAGCCAAGGTAATAACTGGCTCAAACATCAACAAGCGGCACAAAGTACAGCTCTGATTATAAGTTTATAAAAGACATTCACTCTCCTTTGCACAGGTTGTAACTTTTAAAAATTGTGGAACAATCTAATAATCTGTTGTTTCACACCTGCTCAGCCAGCAGGCGCTCCAGCTGATTGAGGTGAACGATGGCGTCGCTGGTGTCAAGTCGGTCCAGCTGGCTGTAGAGGGCGCTCTTTAGCACGCTTCTCTCCCTCATGAACACCTGTCGCACTGCGTCCAGCAGCTGTGCGCGCCAGTCGGCGATGCCACACGACGTCTGGAGGACGACACACGAGATCAATGTAATTTCAAATTAAAAGCCAGGAATAAATGTTACTGCAACTCATATTAATTCTAAATTGTTCAAAGAGTTGTTGTAGATGCGATGGCAGGAAAGATCTGCTGTAGCAGTCTGTATTACAGCATATTTGAAGAAGCCTCTGACTAAAGACACTGTTTTTCCAAGATATAAACACCAATTTCACGTTATTTTTACATCATTTCCCACACATATCAAGATCCAACAGAAGAAAACATCCTCTTTTGTTTTTCTTCATTTTAACTGTGAAATTGCACCGTTAGGATGTTTGTGCAATGGTGTAAATAAACTGGAGGATTTTAATGACTTTTTAAGCCTTGAAACTGAATCGAAAGTTGTTTAAACAAAGTATTAATATGAGATCTAAGGGTGTGTACACTTCTTTAGCCTAAAACCTAAAAAAAGACACAATGTTTTAAAAATGTCAA